>NC_080192.1:8489848-8792878 GCF_030028045.1 Hippopotamus amphibius kiboko
TTGTGGGATCTCAGTTCCCCGACCAGGGATTGAACCCATGCCCTCAACAATGAAAGCGCAGTCTTAACCACTGGACCCCCAGGGAATTCCCTCGTTTTACTTTTTTTAATGTGACTCCTGGAAAATGTAAAATAACACATGGCTCGCATTCTATTTCTACTGAATGCGTGTGCTGGCATAACCTAATGACTCCCAAATCTTTCCCACCGGAGCACCTTCCTACACCAGGTTTGGTGACGTTGCCATACCCAAATACTGTTCTTCCTGTGTGGTATCAACACCTGCTGACTGCATCTGAGACTGAGAAGTCCTTCCCTCATCTTCAGTGACTATTACTGACTGTCCTGCACAAGCACCTTTCTTTAATCCTTTCCAGGTCCTCTTTCTCTTCCTGTCCCCTGAGGCCCCATTCTCAGTTCTTTTTCCCATTCTCTGCACTTCCATGGTGACCTCACCCCACCTCAGCTTCAACTATCACTTCTACGTGGAGGACTTCCAATTCTTTATCTCCATTTCTGACCTCTTTCTCCCTCTTTTCTAGCCCCATGCCACAGTCTTATGGCAGGCCCTTTCATAACAGTCCTCTTCACCACAGCCTCCTCCTACCTGGCCTGCCTTTCTCAAGTCTCCCCTCTCCCAACCCCACCATGCCCAGTCCTCCTCTGCTCCACTGCCATACTATTACTCTTGAAATACCACACTGATCACATTGCCATCAGACTTTCAACAGACCTTCACTACCTGCCACGGCAATATGAACTACTCGGCAGGCATCCCAGCTCTCCCACAGACATCCAACCTCCCTTCAATCCCCTCTGAACACAACTAATCTTCCAGCTACAATGTTCTGCCCTCATGTCTGCTCTTCACAATTCTGCTCAATATTTAAGGCTCAGCTCAAATAAAAGGTCCTCATATAAAGACTTCTCTGATAAACCCAGCTAAAATTAGCCTTTCTCCTCCCTCAAACTCCTTTTGTATTTCTAATGGCGACCACTGTAGTAATTAATGCGAGTACAGCTGTGGTCTTACCCTCTTTATAAAATAATGTCCTTTCAACAGGACCCAATAGCACTTGTACTGCACATTGCGATTTTTGGACATCTTACCAAAGAAATCAACTTAAAAAGGAAAATCTTGGTAAAGTTGGGACCACTGATGATTTCTCAAATGTTTATCTCCAGCCAGATATCTAATTACTCCAGACCTTCATTTAGATGTCCCAAGATTAAATTACTCCAAAATTGAACTCGTTTTCTCAATCCCACGTCTTTCGTCTAAATGGACCCTAACCCTGTGAATGGTACCACCATCTCATCAGCAGGCCAGGCCAGAGACAGACGTGTCATCTTTTATTTCCCCAACCCTAACCTTCAAAGAGCAGGTTCTGTGAAATCTTGCTAAATGTCTCTGGATTTATTCACTTCCTCTCAACTTTGCTGTCAGCCCAGGCCACCGTTACTTAAGATTACTGCAATACCATTTGGTCTTATACTCAATCCTCTGATCATCTTCTTCAGTGCAACTAGAGCATATCTTTCAAAAATTCAATCTGAACAGGTGAAATTCCTGCTGAAAACCCTTTAACTCTTCTCAAGATAAAGACTTCCAGACATGACTTATATACTCTTCTGCATCTTGCCAGTTTACCTCTTCAGCTTCACTTCTCATTTCCCAGAGTATCTTTTCTCTCACATCACGCTCCAACCATGTCCAAGTACTCTACATACAGTTCTCCAAATACGCTGAAGTCCTCTCTTGCCTCAGGGCCCATGCAGAAGCTGGTCCCTCTATTTGGATTGGGTGTCCCACTTTTGTAATCACCCAACACTCTGAGGACTGGGCAGGCTCCTTGCATTTATATTCTTTCTAACTTCAGCAATGGTCCCTAGAAAAAATCTTCCTACTACTCCTATACTAGCACTTATCTCAGTATCAGGCAGGTCACAGGTATTCAATAATTATTCGGAATGAATGAACAGATAAAAAATTTTGTTTTTCTTTGAAACAAATTCCAGTCCAAGGTCAATAAATGAAAGCTATTTGTCACCGATACTAGTTCAAAAGCATTGTATAAAGTGGGCAATTGACCTAAATTTTAATTTTATCTGTCTTTTGAGTCAAAACTATTACCAGTTTGGTTAAATAGAGTCTACATGCACAGGCTCAAAGTAATGAAAATGAAGGAAAAAACTGTATTTTATGTTCTCCTTTGCCTTGTAAACTCTAAGACCAATTCATTTGAAACTGTTCAGAACCTTTTGATGCAAAACACAGAATTTATGAAAAGCAGCCAAGCAAATGTGGATACACCACAGAGGCAGAGCCTGAAGGGAACTGGAGAGCAGGAAGAGACGACATCAGACCATAGGAATGCTGGGACTTGAATAAAAGAGAAGACTCAGCACTGCTCCTGTCCTCATCCAGGCTGAGGCTCCGTGCACTCAATGCTGGCGCGTCACGATCCTGGGCGCCAGGAGAGGATCTAGGCATCTGTGGGGCCGTAACAGCCTTTCTGGCTTACTTAACAGAGAGAGAGCGAGCGAACGGGAAGGAAACACTTACTAAGCAACGAGACCAGGTGCCGGCCCTTTCGTATGGCATTTCCTTTATGCTTCAGAACAACATATTATCCCCATTTCACCGATGAAGAAACAGGGGCTTATGGTCCTGGTGACCTTATACTCAGGCCAAATTCAAATACATTTTTATTGAGCACTTACTCGTGCTAAGCCCTATTCTAGATGCTGAGGACTGAGCAATAAGCAAAACACTCAAGTCTGCTTTGGTTTATGAGGAGTGAGGCACCACACACAAATAATGTGATTTCAGATAGTGATACAATGAAGGGGTATAAAAAAAAGGAAAACTGAGGGATGTGACAGAGTAACTAGGTTGGAAACTTAAGTTGCAGGGTTCTCAGAGATAATTTAAAGATAATTTTGCAGGCCTAAAAAAAAAATGGATAAAGTGACTATCTCATCAAACCTTAAATGGAAGTCTCTAGAACTACGAGAAGCAAAAAATTACCATTCATTCCCTGATGAGCAGTAAGGAGACCATCAGGTGCAAAGAAATATAGTGCTATCCTGGTCATAACCCAAAGCAGTAGGTTAAATAGTCATCAGATGGCAAATATTTCCACATGAACTGGTGGTTGCTCAGGGCGATGGGCTGACCAAATTAATTCTTAGCTCCCCCAGCACCTACACCAGCAATTGGCATAATAATGATTGCTGAATATTTGAAGAAAGAAAGGAAAACATGTTAAAATGTCACCATCATTGGTTAAATCCCTTTTCAGGCCAAGTGGCTTCAATTCACCCCACCCCACTCCACCACAAGTCTTAATCACAAGAAGCAGGTGAGGAAAGTCGGATTAGAGTAAATCCTTGAACAATACTGTACTAGGAAACAATCAGCATAGGCTGCCCGCCCCCAGCCAATGGTCAGAAACCTCACCTTTAAATTACAAGTTCCACTTAAAATCTAATATCCAAATGATAACTAAAAATTAATAAGGAGTAATTATTTGGCTTCTTTAAATAAGGGTTCTCCTAATGCAGATATACTCAGGCTATTTATGTACCAGGTACTTGTTCTAACTCTTGCATACATAGCACCAAGGTAAAGCCACCGGTTCTTTACCTGAGTATCTCCCTCGCTACACTGGTACTCCTTGAGGGTAGGGACGAAGTAAATTCATCTGTGTTTCCTCGGGGCCTTGTCCAGCTTAAATGGCAGAAGGTCAATGATTATACTCAGTTGTAAAAACTAAATTTCTCCCAAACTTTTCAGTCCTGGGGCAGTTGGGTAGGGTGAGGCCCACCCCTTACTACTGTTATCCGCTGGGGCCTGCTCTGCAGAACCTGAAGGTCTCATCATATCACTCTTTCCGTGTCTCTTGTAGGTTTAAGAGCTGGAAAAGCCTTATAAGTCTCTGCTTCAATTTTTCGAAGCTGATTTTTAAAGGACTGTCCCAGTGGTGATAGAGAATAACAAATGGCCATTCAAAGCTGAACAACAGAGTTGAGTTTGCGCCATATACCAAAGATGCCAACGCTTCCTTTCTGGCATACAGATGGAAGGGCTGAAAAACCATTTAAAAATAAGATACCACTTCTGATAAATAGGCACTATCAATTTTTGTGATGTTCCAGTATAATCTTAATAATGAATCTGTGACATTTCTGAGACAAAGCAGAGTTGTGAATATTGACGTTACTATAATATCACAAGTAGACCCAGCATTGCGGGTGGGGAGACTTCAGTGAGGATTGTATTATTTTTCTCCAGTAAGAAACTTCCTCTGCACACACTGTCTCACTTTTAAAAACCACAACCTGCAAGTACTAATATCCCTGGGGTTTTGCTCTTCATAACATCAGCCACATCTCTAAAGTTTTTAAAGCTTCATTTCACACTACCAACAGAAAGAAAACTCCGACAAATGGCACAAATTAAATACCATCCATCTGCACACTTGATTTATTACTCATTTTTATTTGCTCCTGAATTACCATAGTTTGGTATACCATCAGGATTGGCTCTGCAGGAACTTAGATCCAAAATGGCAGCTGAGCTTCTGAAACTCATGAGAGCCATAATGCCTAACATACGTGAAACCAGGTCTTATTTATCACACTTCTCAACCTGTCTAGGAGAGAAGAATATTTACCAAAACATTTCAAAGAATCAGATGGCATCCTGTTAATGTTCATTATATCATTCTTCTTGCCTAAGATAGCAGGCACCCTGCTTCTGGTCCCTCTGCTTTGCAAAGTGAATTAACCTGCTATTCACATGTTTACACACTCCACAAAAACAAGCTAATGGCAAAACATGGAAAGCTTAGGTTCTTCTCATTCTTCTTCTGTAAGGCCAACTTAGGAAATGGGCGTAAAATGAATCATCTAACAAGTAAAGCTCCAAATAAGTGCTTTCATTTTCAGAAAAAAACAACAACAAAAATCTGAGCTCTAATTTTCCTTAGGTCTACCACAAAGCAACACTCCCTATCACTATGGTAATATCTATGTCTTTCCCTTTAAATTCAAGCCGAAAGAAAAATTTTTAAGAGACAAATTTGTTCCAGATTACCCCTTGAATGTAATGTTTCCATGCCCTCTTACACAAAAGCTGAACTTAGACCACCAAAAAAATTTTCACTGAATTTAAACCGTCACTTCTCTACACATTTCCATTGCTAATATAACAACATTAATTTTAGAAAAATAATAAAATACTTGCTCTTTAGAGACAGAGGACTTCAATTATCTTTATGAATTCAGATGGAAAGTCTTTTTGTTAAATTAGCGTGAAAGTCCCTTCATCTACACACAATTGGCCCAAAGAAACAGGCCATTTTCAGCACAAGAGGCCAATCCATTTTAACAGTGAATAAAGCTTTTGAAAGCACTACACACCCTCTTCCAGGCTGTCAAATTTTCAAAACGGTCCAGCATTTTTTCCATTTTTTTTTTAACACTTTCAGGCCCAGCAAGCATCTTATAATTAGATTAATTAAAAAGGAAACAACAACCAAAAAAAGCCACTGCTCCCTTCTGATCAAAATTATTCCATTTATGCTTAATTAGCTTTAATCCAAGTCTACATATTTAATGATGGGGATATGACAATTCAACCTATTTGCATATTTTAAATGCCCTTTCTAAACTATACTTTGTAACAGATTTAGAACAGTCTCTTTCTCATGCCAATATGCTAAGGCATAAATCAGGAGGATACAAATTAGGAGGAAAAAGAAAAGAAAAGAAAACAAGGCCTCTCAGAGCCAGGGATGTGCGGGGCGGGGGTGATTTCTCCAGGGTTGGGGGCAATTTACCGGCCACATCACAAACCACAATCGTTTCAGCCCACCAGACCGAGAAGCATTACATCACACTCTCACAATGATAGGGGGAGGAGGCTCTGAGAAGGCAAGTTTTCAGCCTTCTTCCCTCCCTGTTCCCAGGCTTTCTAGAATCCTGCATTAGGAGTAATGGAATTTAACTTCAGTGCACTGCACACACAGTTTCGGGGTAGCCAACATACATACACATACAGCTACTTATTCAGATGACCCAATAGGACCACTTCACAATGGGTACGTGGCTAAAACAGGCAACTACACACACAGAGGCTGAATTTGTGTTGAAAAGCCCAGTTCATCTGTATAAGATTAAACAGAAATTGTAATCCACGAGAAATGAAGAAGGCCAATCCGCAGGGAGAGACTGATAAAGAAATAATTCCTAACTGGGGGGGAATGGCTGTTGATATTTAAAACACCATGTTTACAAGATAGTCCCACCATTTGGTTCAAACCACGATCAAAATAAAAGCGCATCTGGCTGCACATTTAAGAACACACACAGAGACCAGTGCAAATGAGCGCGCGCAGATAGGAGAGGGGTGATCCACACATTGCTGGGGACGTTTTCAAGCAGGGGAATCTACAAACCCCAAACCTCCTGGTGTTCACTCGCCCCCAGCCTGATGTTTAAAACGTATCAGGTCTTATTTTAGGTTTCACATCTCTCTACGAAGGATGGCCTAGCTTTAAAAAAAAAAAGAAAAAAGAAAAAGCTTTCCCGGGGTAGTGCTTGCCCTCCCAGATCCTTTGTCGGCCTTAGCAGCAGAAAGAATGCAAACCCATTTATATTTATGCAAATTTTTGCAGCAGATTTAAGGGGGCAGGGAGAGGTCTGTGTTTTTAAAAAAACCTCTTTCTAAATATCAAATTTCCAATTACTCGCCGCTTCATTTATTTGCAAGAGAGAAACGATGATGAAAATCTGCATATAAATTAAAAGTGCAATTAAATCACTTCAAAATTAAATATTTTACCAAGGCTTTTCCATTTCTAAAATGCCGAACCAGAAGTACATCACGGGTCTGATTTACACAGACTCGTGAAATGTCTGAAGCCAGTCTCCATGCTAGACAAATGCCGACTTGCAACACCATTAGTGAAAACGGTTAGACAAGATCCACATAAATCAATTGGTTTTAAAAAACTGAAAATATTTACCAACCTCATAAAGTGCAGCAGTGCTTAAATCCAGCAAATTGAGGCATACAAGGTAGAAATGGAAATGAAAAAAGGTCCAAAAATGATTTCTTTTTGTCTATCTGTTTTTTTGTATTTTAAATGTTCAGAAACCAGCAGAGACTCTGTCGGCCATTTTGGCTTGAACTAACTCTCACACTCACTCTCCCTCTTGCTCTCTCTCTCTCCCCCTCTGTCTCTAAAGGAAGCAGCTTTTTGTGACCTTCAAATAGAAGCGGATCACGTGACTTCGGGCAGGTTTGTCAATCAGGAAAGGGGAGGGAGCTGGGGAATGAAACTGCCTTAAAGGGAAAGCGGCCCTTTTCCACTCATTTGTGAAACGCTGTTATCTCATACTCTCCACCTACACACACTGAATGTGAAAGTGGCAACAGCATAAGGGTAACAGATGAACAAAATATAAAAACCTTTATTGGTTTATAGAAATATGCTCAGTTGCTAACAATTCTTGCAGATCCTGGAGCTTGGCTCACTTGCTACAGTTATTCTCTGGGCGTTTGGGAAAGCACAGGCTGGCAAACTGCTCTTTAAAAGGGGGCTTAAACAACACCTTACCCAAACAAGAGACTTTTGTCTTTAAAGATTGAGATGAAATATAGGACAAATCTGATCTCTAACAAGCTCCTAAAATGCACAGGAAAAGACTGCAAAGAAATATAACCAAAGTATAAACTATGAATGCCAACTCAGAGAGGTTAAGTGACTTATCCCAATCACACTGCTAGACAGCTGCAGAACAGTGACTGGTTTCCCAGCTGAACTCCACATTTGTTTCCAGCATATGTATGTTTGGTACCTCCTTCCCTGACCCCAAATAAAAACTATGCTACAGCACAGCAAACTGGCAGATCTCAGCCACCTTTAATCCCCTCCCCCACCTGAGGAAGTAGCTCTGCAGCTGACCTGGAGTCAGCACTAAATTTAAAACTTACCTGGTTTCCACCATTCCTAAGTCCTTCTGACTCAGTGTGTTTTTTTTTTAATAAGGAAATTTATTTATTTGCTTGTGCTGTGTCTTAGCTGTGGCTTGTGAATTCTTAGATGTGGCATGCACGTGGGATTTAGTTCCTTGACCAGGGATCGAACCTGGGACCCCTGCATTGGGAGCAGGGAGTCTTAACCATCGCACCACCAGGGAAGTCCCCTGACTCAGTGCATCTTGCTTTCTACCCACCTAAGAAAACCGTGCTGTGTTTGTGTCTCCAGCCCTGAGGCTAACAGGCTGTGTAACCTTAGGCAACTCCCTTTACCTTCTGGGCCTCAGTTTTCTCATTTGTGGAATGTAAGGATTGGCCATCAGTAGATGGTATCTTTGATTCCTTTCGGCCCTAAAACTGTACTCGGCTTCTTTCTTTTTAGCAGTTCTGTTTCATCTTATCCTTGCCATCTCAAAAGTCATTACCCCAGGAAAGTTTTCCTTGACCCTCCCCGTCTAGACCAGGCCTTCCTGTTCAACACTCCCTTAAGTTCCTTTACTACTTTTTCACAGCACTGGTCATAACTGCAATTTATTATTTGTCAAAGAACCTGCTTATAGTTGGTCATCCCCAGTATGTATAAGACACACACATCTCCCTTCACTGTTGTGTGAGGCCTGACACCTACCTAGCCCCACACAGTAGGAAAATAAATGAAAGAATTAATGACTTAGACCTCCATTCAAGAGTGCGGGGTTGAACAGAGGAAATGTGCTATCCAGATACAAGGAATAAAAATCACATAGTTTCCAGAAACTCATCTCCATCTATTTGTTTTAAGATTGCTTGAGGAAATAAACTGACTAAAGTGATAGAAAATGGGCAAAAGTGCCCTGTGACTATCAGACTCCATCTATTTCTATGAACCAGAAAAGGTCGGATTCCACAGTGTGATTCTCCCAAATGAAATGGGCTGACCAAGCGTAATCTGACATGCCAGCCAGCGGAGAACTGATAGATTTTGTAAGCCCGGCATTCCTTGAATAGGAACCTGTGAACACTTTCTAAATCCAACACTTTTGTCATCCTGGCTTCTGGATCTTTATACAGTCTCCCTCCTTCGCTTTTTCCACTCTGATAGAAGAACGGGAAATGAGCTGTTTCAGGGCAGGCAGAGGCCAATGCCTAGATGATCTGGCAGCTTGAATATTTATGGTGTAAACGCTTCCACTGTCTTTGTACAGACCCCAGTGGAGTAGGAGCCAGGACCTGGACAGACAATTGAGATGCAGGCAAAAGCAGGAAACTCCTAGGATGGAAATTTTGAACATTTAGTCTATTTTTATCCTTCCAATACCTTCCAGATGAATTATGGAAAGCTTACTTAAGTGGAGCACGCTCAACATGTTAACTGCATGGAGACTGTACAGCTGTCTTGTTTTAATTTGTGAGGGACAGGATTTCTTTAAAGAAAGAACTTTGCCAAGTCTCCACTCCTCAGTGCAGAATATTATTGTATAAGTGTATGTATGTGTTCCCTTGTGTTAAATAACAAGCTGCACAAAAAGTCGAGAAATACAAACACATATTAACGCAAAATATCAGTTCTATTTTCAAATAATATGATCAATAATTTTCTTCAACTTCCAGGAATCTTTTTCTTGGTAAGATACCTCTAAACTTAAAACAGTCCAATTGTTCATCTGAAAGAAAGAAGCGTAATAAATTCACTATTTTCTCTGTATTTCCAGGCATTTTGGACTTTGTGACATATTTATATTTATTATACTGTTCTCACATTAACAATCTGACAGTGTTTTTAAATTATATTACAAGGTGAGGATACAAAGTAACAAAAAAATGAGTAAACTTTTAAAACAAATAAACCAGAATTTATACACTCAAATGAGTGTTATCTTTCAAAGTTGGTACCTTTGGTGACTATATAACCACTAAAATATTCTATGAGGAAACAGGATTGAAAAATAATGCACTGAACATTTAACTCAAAAATCTAGAAAATGAGTAACAAACTCAAAAATAAATTAATAATGATAAAATGATAAACATAAAAAGAGTTGACTGAATCTTTATTGATTCAAAACACTTCTGTTGGTTTTAGAATGAACCTATCTACAAAACTGAAATAGACTCACAAACACAGAAAACAGACTTGTGGTTGTCAAGGGGAGGGGTAGGGAAGGAATGGACTGGGAGTTCAGGGTTAGTAGATGCAAACTATTATATACAGAATGGATAAACAACAGAGAACTATATTCAATATCCTGAGATAAACCATAACGGAAAAGAATATTAAAAAATCAATATATAGGTATAACAATCACTTTACTGTACAGCAGAAATTAACATATTGTAAATCAACTATATTTAAAATAAATTTTTTTTGTTTTAAAAAATAAATAACTGGGCATATACCCAGAGAAAACCATAATTCGAGAAGATACATGCACCCCAATGTTCACTGCAGCACTGTTTACAACAGCCAAGCTACCTAAATGTCCATTGACAGACGAATGGAATGGAATGCTACTCAGCCATAAAAAAGAATGAAATAATGCTGTTTGCAGCTACATGGAGGGACACAGAGATTATCATCCTAAGTGAAGTAACCAGACAAAGACAAATATCATATGATATCACTTATATGTGGAATCAAAAAAAAATGATACAAATTAACTTATTTACAAAATAGAGACTCACAGACATAGAAAACAATTTATGGTTATCAAAGGGGAAAAGGAGGTGGGGGAGGGATAAAGTAGGAAGTTGGGATTAACACATACACACTATTATATATAACATAGATAACCAACAAGGATCTACTGTATAACACAAGGAACTATACTCAGTATTTAGTAATAACCTATAAGGGAAAAGAATCAGAAAAGGAATACATGTACATATACATGTATATGTATATATACAAATATACGTAACTGCATCACTATGCTGTACAACTGAAACTAATACAATATTGTAAATCAACTATACTTCAATAAAAATACTGAAAAATTTTTAATTGTTTTAAAAATTGATAAAAAAATAAATAAAAGTGGATAATCCTTTGGAAAGTCTGATCAATTGAAAATAGAGAAGTTATAAATTAACATTAGAGGTGAGAACAGGGACATTATAACTACAGATTTGGAGAGGACTTTTTTTTAGTAAGTTTATTATTTATTTATTTATTGGCTGCACTGGGTCTTTGTTGCTGCACCCTGGCTTTCTGTAGTTGTGGCAAGCACGGGCTACTCTGTTGTGGTGCACAGGCTTCTCATTGTGGCAGCTTCTCTTGTTGTGGAGCACAGGCTCTAGGCTTGTGGGCTTTAGTAGTTGTGGCACGTAGACTCAATAGTTGTGGCTCTCAGGCCCTAGAGCACAGGCTCAGTAGTTATGGCGCACGGGCTTAGCTGCTCCACAGCATGTGAGAATCTTCCCAGACCAGGGATACGAACCCATGTGCCCTGCATTGGCAGGCAGATTCTTTTTTTTTTTTTTTTTAAGAACTTTTATTGAAATACAATTGACATATAATAAATTGCATATATTTAAAGTGTATAATTTGATATTTTTTCCTTATTAGTAATGTATATATGGCAATCCCAGTCTCCCAATTCATCCCCCCTCAATGTCCCCTGCCCTTTCCCCACTTGGTGTCCATATGTTTGTTCTCTACATCTGTGTCTCTATTTCTGGGCAGGCAGATTCTTAACCATTGCACCACCAGGGAAGTTCCCTGAAGAGGACTTTTTTAAATTGTGAGAGAATTATACATAATTTTATATCAATAAACCTGAAGATTAAATAAAATGGATGATAGTCAAGGAAAATAGGAATTACCAAGGTCAACTCAAGAGAAGTTATGAAAATAACAACAAAAACCCACTGCAGAAATGTGTAAGATATTCAAAGAACTGGCCACTGAAACTACATCAGGCACAAATGGTTTAATTCTATCATAAAGATAATTTCCACATGGAAATTATCCCTATAGTTCCAGAACTTATGGAGAGAGAAGAGAAAGCTTCCTAATTTCTTCTATGAGGCTAACATATTTCTGATACCCATCTGGACTAAGACACGGTACGAAAAATAAAACTATGAACCAATCTTCACTTGTGAAGACAAACGCAAAAATCCTAAGTAAAATATTAGCAAATAGAATTTAGCAGTTTTAAGAGAATAATTCATTATGACCATGGGGGGTTTATACCAACAATGTAAGGATTGTTAAATTACAAAATCTATTAACATAACTCTTCATTTGTTCAACAAGTATGTACTAACTGCTTTCTCTATGTCTGACTCTGTGCTAGGTACTGGGGATATAGTAGTACCAAACAGGGTAGGTTCTTGTCCACTTGGAGCCAATATCTTCATGGGAGAAGGAAATTCACTGAGAAGGAAATAAAGAGTTGATGGGATATGGAAAAACAGAGAGGCTTGCTTTAGATCATGTGGTTAGGGGAGGCTTTTCTCAGGACGGGCATTTAAGCAGAGTTGAAAAGCAATTGCTTGAGTGTTTAAAGAACAAGAGGGATGATCAGGAGGCTAGGCCAGGTCACCCGCTGAGAGAAGTCGGAGATGAAACCCAGGAGGTAGGAGGAGCTAGATCACAGTGGGTCTTGCAGGCCACAGAAAGGATTTTATTGTGAGAACAATGGGAAGTCACAGAAGAATTTGAAAGCAGGAGAGTGAACAGCGCCATTTTATCCATTACTCAGTCTCCACTTAATACCTAGGATCTACAAGCTTTTCAAGGATCTAGGCAAATGTTTGGGACCTGAAAAAATACATTTACAAGTCCAAAATACAAAAAGAAAATTATAACCATAAAAATTAATAAATGCGTCAGTGCCCTCGGAATATAGCACCCAGCAATTTCATTCACTAAGTTTAGCATTTGTAAGTTTTCATTATGTTTGAAAATAATCCTCACTTTGCAAAAAATACTAAATATGTTAATCATTAAAAAATCTTAGATAATTACAAATTAAGTCAGTTATTTGCAGCCAAAGAATTTCAGAAGCAAAATTATTAAAGTTCTTTTAACATATGATAGAAAAATAAATAAATAAAACCACGTATTTAATATGGGATGAGGGACTTCCTTGGTGGTCCAGTGGTTAAGAATCCGTCTTCCAATGCAGTGGACACGGGTTCAATCCCTGGTCGGGGAACTAAGATCCCACATGCTGTAGGGGCAACTAAGCCCACATGCCACAACTACTGAGCCCTTGCACTCTAGAGCCCCCATGCCACAACTAAGGAGAAGCCCAAAAGATCCAGCATGCTGCGACGAAGAGCCCATGTGCCACACTAAGACCTGATGCAGCCAAATAAATATTTTTTTTTTAAATATGGGATGAGGGTACCTTTTAATACGTTTCCTGTAAAGTGGGACAAAGTCTCCAAAACCTCTCAAAGTAAACATTCCAAGGACCCATGGAGGTCTTACAACCACTTTAGGAGAGACAGGATCAGAGTTATGTGTTCAAAACTCATCCTGGCTTCTACATGGAGGATACACTACAGAAAACCAAGTGGAGAAAGAGACAAGTTGGAAGGCTATCATGGCCTTCTAGGTGAGGGAGGATAGCTTGTATCAGGTGGACGTGGTAGAGGTGCTTCTTTCGTAAGATAACTGATTGTTGTTAAGAATGTAATCTGTGGGACTTCCCTGGTGGTCCAGTGGCTAAGACTCTACACTCCCAATGCAGGGGGCCTGGGTTTGATACCTGGTCAAGTAACTAGATCCCACATGTCGCAACTAAAAGATCTCTCATGCCGCAACTAAGACCCAGCACAGCGAAATAAATAAATATTTTATTTTAAATAAATATTTTTTAAAAATGCAATCTGTGACCATGAAGTATAGTAAGGCCAATCAACGCTTTCAAAAACAAGATTCTAAACTCTGAACTCACCATTCATTCAGTTGAGAATCATTTTTTGAGCATCTACTATGCTTAGATGCTGTGCTAGAATCAAGCCCAGGAGGGTACAAAGAGGATTTTAACACCTTGAAGGAAAGAAACATGTAAATCCATGACTAAAATATAGCATGGTAAGTGCCATAATTAAAATATAAATAGAGCAGAAAAGGTTCCACAGGGGAGGTAAGATTTTAAACTGAGTCTTAAAGAATGAGTAGGAGTTTGTCATGTAGAAAACGTAGGAAAGGCAAAGGCTTTTCTAAGTCTAATCAACTTTAGTACTACCAAACAACAGTGACTGAGGAGGGCTGACAAGAAAAAATATAAATGTAAGAGCTAAGTTTTTTCAGGATTTTTATCCCCCACAAAGTCAGAAGGTAGAAATGCTAGTCAAAACTACATTGGAATGTAACACAACTAGAATCCAAAATCTTTGGAGAAGGTTAGTATTTACACTCTTATTACACATTTATAAATCAAAAGGCTGGCAGATCTTTAAAGGAACACTAAAAAAAAATTCTCAGATTCTTTAGAACCAAATCTCAAAAATTAAATTTGTGTCTGGAGGATGCCTTCCTTGGCACTCCAGTTCAAGTTCAGTGTCCTCCTCTAGGCTTCCTGGCACCCCGTACACGCCTCTATGGAAGCACCTTCAAACCCTGTTGTTATTGTTACCCATTCACTTGGTGCTTTCCCCTCTAAACTATGAGCTTCTTAAAGGCAGGGTATATGGTTATTATTTCTACATCTAGTATATTGGAGGAATTCAATTAATGTTTGCTGAATGAATGACAATGAATAGATGAATACTATTAACCTGGGTATATTTATAAGGTGCAAAATAAGACAACACTTATCCTATAATTAGGAGATAAGACACAGGACAGTCAACAAGAAAGTATAAGATAAATTGTTGACTATATGGATCCAAACCTCAGAGAGACAGGAGTTAGAAAATGGAGACACTATAGCTCATTTGAGCTGAGTTTCAAAGGAAGGACAGAATTAGAATGGCCAAAACCGATGCTTTAGCAATGAGTGCCACCCCATCGTTACAGTGGGGCTGGATGCAGGGTCAGTGGCCCAAAAAGAGTGCTGAATTTTTACTGCACATGCTCAAAAATGCAGAGAGTTATGCTGAACTTAAGGGCTTATCGTGTTGATTCTCTGGTCGTTGAGCACATCCAGGTGAACAAAGCCCCCAAGATGCGGCGCAGGACTTACAGAGCTCATCGTCAGATCAACCCATACGTGAGCTCTCCCCTGCCACACTGAGATGATCCTTACTGAAAAAGAACAGATTATTCCTAGACCAGAAGAGGAGGCTGCACAGAAGAAAAAGATATCCCAGAAGAAACCGAAGAAACAAAAACTTATGGCCCGGGAATAACTGCTGAAAAAAAAAGGCAAATAAAAGTTAAAAACAAACAAAAACAGATGCTTCAGTATGAAGTTAATGAAGCTTTAACTGCAGGACCCCTCACTTTCAAGAGGCTCTCCCAAAGCCCTAGGAGGGGTCCTGAAACTATGCCCAGTAATCTCTTTTTTCTTTTGCAATGTATTTTTTTATTTTATTTTTTTTAATTGTACTAAAATATATAACATAAAATTTGCCATCTTAACCATTTTTTAAGAAAAATATTTATTTGGTTGTGCTGGGTCTTAGCTGTGGCAGGCGGGCTCTTTAGTTGTGGCATGCAAACTCTTAGCTGTGGCATGCAAACTCGTAGTTGCGGCATGCATATGGGATCCAGTTCCCTGACCAGGGTTCAAACCTGGGTCCCCCGCATTGGGAGCACGGAGTCTTAACCACTGTGCCACCAGGGAAGTCCCTTAACCATTTTTAAGTGTACAGTTCAGCCGTGTTAAATATATTCACATTGTTGTGAAACAGACCTCCAGAACTTTTTCATCTTGCAAGCCTGAAATTCTATACCCATTAAACAACTTCCCTTCTCCCCCTCCCCCCAGCTCCTGGTAACCACCATTTTACTTTCTATTTATTTGACTACTTTAGACACCTCATAAAAGTAGAATCATACAGTATTTGTCTTTTTGTGACTGGCTTATTTCACTTCACATATTTTCAAGGTTCATCCATGTTGTAGCATTTACCAGGATTTCTGTCTTTTTATGAGTGAATAATATTCCATTGTACATAAATACCATATTTTGTTTAACCATTCATCCACCAATGGGGTACTTGGGTTGATTCTAACCCTGGGCTATTATGAATAATGTTGCTATGAATATGAGTGTGTGAATATTTCTTCAAGACCTTGCTTTCAATTCTTTTGGATACATACCCAGAAGGGGGATTCCTGGATAATTCGGTAGTACTACTTTGACTTTTTTGAGGAAACTATACTGTTTTCCATAGAAGTTATGCCATCTTATAATCCCACCAATAGTGCACAAAGGTTCTGATTTCTCCACATCCTTGCCAACATTTGTTGTTTTGTTTTTGTTTTTGTTTTTTTGATAGTACTTACCCTGATGGGTGTGAAATGATGACATATTGTGGTTTTGATTTGCATTTCCTTGATGATTAGTGATGTTGAGTGTCTTTTCATATGTGTATAGGCTATTAATGTTACCATCTTTGGAGAAATGTCTATTCGAGCCCTTTGCACATTTTTTAATCAGGTTATTTGATTTTTGCTGTTGTTGAGTTGTAGTTCTTTATATACTCTGGATATTAATCTCTTATTAGATGCATGATTTGCAAATATTTCCTCCCATTCTGTAGACTGCCTTTTCATTCTATGATTGTGTTCTTTGATGCATAAAATTTTTTAACTTTCATGTAGTTCTATTTGTCTATTTTTGCTTTTTTGCCTATGCTTTTCATGTCATATCCTAAAAAACACTGCCAGGTCCAATGTCATGAAGCTTTTCTCCATGTTTTCTTTTGGGAGTTTTATAGTTTTAGGTCTTAAGCTTAGGTCTTTAATCCATTTTGGGTTAATTTTTGTATATGGTATAAGATAAGGGTCGAACTTCATTCTTTTGCAAAGGGATATCTAAAATTCCCAACACTATACGTTGAAAAGACTCTCTGTTCCCCACTGAATGGTCTTGGCACCCTTGTCAAAGATTATCTGACCTTATATGAGGGTTTATTTCTGGGCTTCCTATTCTATTCCATTTGTCTATTTGCCTCTCTTAATGCCAGTACCACACCATTTTTGATTACTGTAGCTTTGCAATATATTTTGAAATTAGGAATGTGAGTTCTCCAACGCTGTTCCAAATGACCAATTATTTTTAAAAATGTGCACAGACAATATATTTTTCCTCACAATCTTAACACAGATTGTCAAAACCACAGCCTCTTTCCATTTCAACTCCCCCCACCCCCACCATGATCCCCCATGTCAATAGAGTTAGAGTGGCTGTAGGCATTTGGGGGATTCCTAAAGGGAAAGCTATATTGATGATATTTTATTTGGGGTTTAATGGAATATATTTATGTGGTTCTCAGTCACTTCGGTGTATGGCTGAGTTACT
Organism: Hippopotamus amphibius kiboko; assembly: GCF_030028045.1. NCBI lineage: Eukaryota > Metazoa > Chordata > Mammalia > Artiodactyla > Hippopotamidae > Hippopotamus > Hippopotamus amphibius. Next base: position 8,507,305 of record NC_080192.1, read on the forward strand.
ATTGGCCATCCTGTGTACAAAGATGTTGCTGAGACAACTCATTGTGCATATTAACAGAAATGTGCAGGGCCAGATCATACCATGATATAGAGTATTTCAGGGTAGTCAATACACAAGAAAAAAAATGAAGCCTTACAATCTTACAACCTATATACAAAAGATACTTGCTAGAGGTTCTTCCAAAGTTGATAACAACCTTACAAATTTATATATGTAACCAATAACAAGTTGTGAAGCTGAAAGGAAGTTTTCTAATCTGTCAATAACAAACAACATATTTTGGTCAACCGTGCTATAGAAAACACTGAATTATCTCTATTTCTTTCTTTTTTTTTTTAATTTTTATTTTATTTTTTTGGCTGCATTGGGTCTTCGTTGCTGCACGTGGGCTTTCTCTAGTTGTGGTGAGTGGCAGCTACTCTTCATTGCAGTGCTTCTCATTGGGGGTGGCTTCTCTTGTTGCAGAACACGGGCTCTAGGCTCACGGGCTTCAGTAGTTGCAGCACATGTGCTCAGTACTTGTGCCTTGCAGGCTTCAGTAGCTGTGGTGCACAGGCTCAAGTAGTTGTTGCACATAGGCTTAGTTGCTCTGTGGCATGTGGGATCTTCCCAGACCAGAGAATTAACCTGTGTCCCCTGCACTGGCAGGCAGATTCTTAACCACTGAGCCACCAGAGAAGTCTCTCTTTTTAGAAAAGATCACAGAATTGTTGTAGTATGAAGGGGCAATCAAATAGTAAGCAGCCAAAAAATGTTGGGAAAAAATTTTTACAGCAATGTGTTAGGCAAATATTAATACAAATTAATATAAATATTATGTTATTTTTCAGAATTTTGTACTTGTCAATTTTTTTTAATTTGCCATTTTTGTGATTTCTTTCCTCACTGTAAATATTCACTTTTGTTCCAATTATGTATTTGAAATTAATTTTCTTTTTCTTAAATTTTACTGTAGCTGACTTACAATGTGTTAGTTTCAGGTATACTGCAAAGGGATTCAGTTATACACATACATATATTCATTCTTTTTTAGATTCTCTTCTCTTTTCTCATAAAGGTTATCACAGAATATTGAGTAGAGTTCTCTGTTCTTTACGGTAGGTCCTTGCTGGTTATCTAATTTTCTTTTTCTTAAAGAGCATTCCCACAAAACCTACATTTGCTCCTGGTCAGAAAGAAGGGTCTCCTTGCCTGAACAAAGGCATGTAAGGGGGAAGGAAATGAGATATGCATGGGAGATCTTACGGAGAGACACTGGGCAGGCTCAGGAAGATCCTTTCAACAGTAGAGAAAATATGCTTAAGTAGGCCAAAGGCATCTTATGAAGGCCCTCAGAAGCAAAGAGAGTTCAGACTTCCATAGGAAATCTTTTGTTTTTGTTTTTGAAATAAACAATCTATTGGCTTACAGGTAGGGACATTTAAAGAGAAGAATCATGATAAAATTAGATTTGCTGGAATATACTTAAGAGAGTACTGAATATAAAGTCAAACATGACAGGTGATCAATTCACTTTTCTTCTGCTAATAATAAATAAAATATTCTCGAGTTAAGATTTTTAGTCAGCCCACCTCAGATTTTCAAAGTTAGTGTGCAGAACGGGGATTCTTAACAGTCTGTGGGAACTTACTGACATCTTCATTTATTCAATATATGTTTATTGACTCTTTCTGGTGCCAATGACAGTGACCGCTGGCAAAGTCTGTTCTTGTAGAGCTGAAGACAGAGCATAAAGCCTTAGCCTAACAGTTCACTGCCTGCCATCACGTTGTGCCTCCTCTTTACTACAGTCTCCCTGCCCCCTCCACCCTGCCACCCCCATCCGCCCCCCCCGCCCCCACACCTCTGCCTCAGTTCACAGAGACTTCCAGTGGGAAAGGAAAGTTGCAGTGCTCAGGGCAGGACTTGTGTCCATACCCTTCAGGGAACATAAAATTTGGGAGAAATAAACACTACCTTCTCCTCATGACAGCACTGGAAATTCTTGCAACTGAACATGCATTTCTTTATATTTACATAATGCTATGTATTTCAAAACATTTTACAACTATATGATAACAGTAACGTCTCCAAAAAAGCAGCCTTAAAACACCAATTTCAAGGAACTGGGCGAATATATTTTGCTACATTTTGCCTTTCAGATAATATTTTTCCATAAAGGCATATTATTTGTTCATAAATAAAATATAAGCTAAATAAATAAGACTTTTATTAAATTAACTGTAGTTTTCTGAAAGCCACATGAGCTACCCTATTCATTGCTGTTTAAAGTCACCACCTTAACCTATAAGTAGCAGCAATCCAGTCTGTAGTCATTTTTCAATTATAAAACACAGGAAAAAACTCATAGAGTTTAGAATTTAAAGGCATTTTCAAAGAATTAATTTTTTTAAGTGGCTTCAATGAAAATTAGAAAATTTATTAGCAACTTCCAAGTTTCCCAAAGACCTAGTATAAAATATTTATGGTTATACCAAAATTCCCAGCAGTAAAAATTCCACAATCATAACTATGTATTGAACCTCTTTGTGACATTTTCAAAATACCAATAAACTTGAAAATAACACTCACTTCCTTTCTCCCAAAAACAATCTGAAAAGATTCTATAGAAATCCAGGGACTTCCCTGGTGGTCCAGTGGTTAAGACTCCACACTCTCAATGCAGGGGGCCTGGGTCCAGTCCTTGGTCAGGGAACTAGATCCCATATGCATGCCACAACTAAGACCTGGCATAGCCAAATAAATGAATAAGTAAGTAATAAATAAATAAATATTTTTAAAAAGGAAGTAATCCAACTATTTTTCTGATGTCCAGGTTACCTCTGTGTAATAATGATTGAGTTTACAGAGGGTTCAATTTGGTCCTTAATAAGTTTACTTCAACATGTACATATTTTAATGGTCCAAAGGAAAAGAAAAGCTGGTGAAAAACTTGATGGTAGAAAACAGAAAATAAAATGTTAAAAACAAACAAACCAAAAAATCCTTTCCTAAGGCCAAATACCAAGGTCTGTGTTTTGAAGATAATCATCTATAAAATGAGTAATTTGGAAATACAGTACTTTCATTTTCTCTGTATTTAGGAGATGCTACAGAGCTTCCCAAAGCCTTTAAATAAGCACCAAAAGAACTGTTCCCAAAGAATTTAGTGTTAAATTCAGTGGTCAAATATAAAACAAGGGCTATCAACTGTAGAGATTTTGGAAAGAATAAACTTTTAAAAGTTGCACCACAGTATAAGATGAATGTGAGGAAGAGAGAACTGTAGGTTAAGAAGTTAGAGTGGGAGCAGCAATAAAGGGAAGGCCTAATTATCAGAACTTACAAAAGATCTGTATAATTAATAATTCAGAAAAATTGAAAGGGCATCTTATAACTAGACATTTTAGTTTGGAAGAATGTAATTAATAAGAAGGCATTGGAATTCAGACATTTAAAAAACAGCACCTCAAGCAGAAAACCATATCACACCACCCTGTGGTATACAGGGTGGTGTTGACTCCCTAAATTACATTCTTCTAAATCAATATAAAACTGCCTTCAACACTTCAATTTCCTTACAGGTTGCCCATGCAAGATAGATTCTTCCTTAGAAAGGGAAGTCAGAAAAGCACCCCAAGAGAGTAAAATATAGAAAATGATACAATTAATTATATCAACAATCCCTAAAAGGGGGATATTATCTATAAAACTCATTATTAAACGAGATTGTTTTTGTTTTAAAAATTTTAGTATGCTTTATTTAACATAACATATATAAAAGATTATCATTTCAACATAAAACAATACAGACCATCCGAGCCACTATCATGGTACAGAAGCGTAAGTTCCACGCGCAGAAGCTGCTTAAGCGGGTGGACTTCCTTAACTGGGTGGGTCATCAACCCCTACCTGCAGGAGCGGCGTGGGTCGCGGTGTCATCCGCTGCAGCGACGCCAGGATTACAGGCGCTACAACCAGCTGAGCCCTGCTGAGCGTGACCTGCCAGAGCACCACCCGTTTCGTGTGATACGTTTGGCGTGCCCTCCTCCACTACTCTGCTGGACCAGCTGTGTGCTCTCGGCCTAGTGTCCACATGCAGATCACTGGAGCTCTGCGATTTCCTCACTGCCTTGTCCTTCTGCCTCTGCAGCCTGCCCACCGTACTCCTTAAGCTGCTCTTGGCCCAGCACCTGCAGGCCATCGTGGCATTCGTGGAGCAGGGCGATGTGCCCTTGGGGCCCGACGTGGTCACCGATCCCGCCTCCCTTGTCACGTGCAGCATAGAGGACTTTGTCACCTGGGTCGACTTGTCCAAGATCAAGCGGCACGTGCTGGAGTACAGTGAGGAGCATGAGGACTTCGATCTGGAAGCCTAGCAGGTCTTGCCTCACTAGGACTGCATTTTATAGATGGGGAAGCTGAGACCTGATGCCTGAGATTCTATGAAGGCGCTCTCCCCAAGAGTGTGGCAGCCAATCATCACTTCTTGGCTCCTCAGCTGCAGGCCACGCACAGAGCCAAAGGGTATGCCCTTTTCCGCGAAATCATCTTAACCTTTGGACAACTGATAATTAAATGACTGCCTTAAGAGACAATGGGAAGAGGTTTTATGCTGCACTGGAGAATTGTTAGATTCTTGTACCTGAAACACTGTAGTGTTAAACCAAGGACTTGGTAGGGGTGCTTTAACCCCGCCCCCCGGTTTCCTTTCATTTTCTTGTAGCAGGACAGTTTGGTGTAATTTAACTGGAATGCTTGCTCTTGTTCGTGATTAAGCAGTTTACAGATGATGGAGAGTTTGGTCTCAAGTTTTCATAAAATGGGTGAGATTTTAGTGTGCAGAGTCCTTTCTCTTATTTAAAGGAATGCTCTCCTAATGCCAACAAATGGCCTAACTGCTTTTTAAGTGCAAAATAAATAAATATAAAAGTTACTGATTTTACTTTTTTTGTGTGCTAAGTCTCTGAAATCCGGGCTATATTTTACATTTAAAGTATATTTCAATTTGGCTTCTACTTTTTTATTGTGGTGAAAAAAAACATTAAATTTTGTATCTTAATTATTTTTAAATGTTAAGTATATTTGCTATGTTTTGCAACAGATCACTAGAACTTTCTCATCTTGAACTCTGTACTCATTAAATACTAATTCTCTCTCCTCTCTCTCCCTAGCCCTTGGCCGCCCCCTTTCTACTTTCTGTTTCTATGATTTTGACTACATTAGATACCTCATATGAGTGGAATGATACAGTATTTGTCCTTTGTGATTGGCTTCTTTTGCTTAGCATAATGCCCTTGAGGTTCATGCATATTGTAGCACGTGACAAGGTTTCTTTCTTTTTTTAAGGCTTCATAATATTCCACTGTACGTATATACCACATTTTCTTTATCTGTTCATGCTAATGGACATTTGGATGCTTATGCCTCTTGCTTATTATGCATAATGCTGCAATAAATGTGTGGATGCAAATATCTCTTCGAGATCCTGCTTTGAAAGAGTTGTGGTTTTTTATTATTTTATTTTATTTTTTATACATCTTTATTGGAGTATAACTGCTTTACAATGTTGTGTTAGTTTCTGCCACACAACAATGTGAATCTGCTATATGTGTATATATATCCCCATATCCCCTCCCTCTTGAGCCTCCCTCCCACCCTTCCTATCCCACCCCTCTAGGTCGTCACAAAGCACCAAGCTGATCTCCCTGTGCTCTGCGGCAGCTTCTCACCACCTATCTATTTTACATTTGGTAGTATATATGTGTCAGTGCTACTGAGAGAGTTGTTTTAATGATGACCTTTAATAAAATGAACCAGAAGAAGTAAGAAAATTCAATCGATAAAAATTTACTAGAAAAACTGAATTATTTTAGTAGGTTAAAGAAAAATATCTTTTGAGAGTATGAGTGAATTTCAGCATGGAGGTTTAAAGCTTAGATTTGCTTATAAGCTGTATTAAATTTTTTTAAAGGAAGAAATGAAAGAGGCCAAACTCATTAACATACCAAAACTGATATCTAACTTCAAAATAATTTACAGGAAATGAAATGCCCACAAATATCTAGACTATCACTTGTATCATAAATAAAACCAAATCAAAATCATGCCTGGGTCAAAACATTTTATCTGAAATGAGCTTTCAACAGGCATGATCAAGCACAATCTATGAGCAAGTATCTGCTCATGCTGTGTCTTAAAAAGCTGTAATAGTTTTATATTTACCCCTGTGTTAAACACACCATGTGATTAATACTGTGTGAGTTTAGTATAGTAATTATAATGGCAATAAACTTGGTTTGTCTGATATGCTCCAATAGCTCATAAAGTGAATATCTTCAGAAAAATAATTATATTAGATACACTAATAGTAAATAAACCTCATTAAAAAGCAACAATATTGACATAATACATACAGACAGATGTTTAAAGCTATACACTCTGCTACATCTTACACTTACATCAGAAATCAGCACAACTGATCTAAATATTAACAATTTAGCACAAATAGTTTTCAATATCAAAAGTCAATTATTTTTTCAAGAAAGCTTTCTATATACATAGCTACCTTAATCTACCTGTTAACATAATTTATTCCATTGAAATAAACATTACAGAAATAAAATAATTTTTTAAGACTTCCAGAACCTATGGTAAAAATGTTAAATGAAGAAACAAGGAAAGTGGCACAGATCAGCTAACAGAAATAATTTTAGACCTAATCCTTAGTAGAATTTGCTCTGTGACCTTGAGCAAGTTATATAATCACTGTGCTCCACCTGCCTCCATAAGTGAAATAGGCTATCCCTACAAGCTAATACCAGTGAATGAGAGCTGTTTTGGAAACCAATTCAGAAAAAAATTAAATTAGATCTCTGCCTCACACCATACACAAAAATGAGTACCAGGTCAATTAAAGGTCTAAATGTGAAAAATACAGCAGAAAAACTTGGGACATTTCATCATGTTAGGGTAGGAAAGACTTCCCGAGACAAGCACAAAACATAGAAGCCATAAAGGCTGATTTTACTACATAAAAATTTAAATGGTTTCTTAGCATGAAAGATAACCCAATGTTAAAAGATTAGGCCTGGGAGAAAATATTTAAAACATCTCAAAAGACAAAAGTTAATATCTATACTTTGTAAAGGGTTCCTACAAAGCTTATCAAAACAAACAATCCAAAAGAAAAGTGGGAGTCATATGTAAATAGGTGGTACGTGAAATAAAAACCAATGGCCAATAAACTAACAAAAGATATTCCATCTTATTAATAAGCATACAAGTTCAAATTAAAACAATAAAATATTAGTGGCAAAAATTCAGAGATAAATAATTTTATTGTCAACAAAGGTGTGGAGGAATGACTACTTTCATTCACTGTTGATGGAAATTAACATTTGTATCACTCGTTCGAAAGCAGCTACCTCCTTGTAAGAAAACACATGCCCATGCCCAACAGCTCCATCTCTAGAAACCAATCCTACATACACCTGTGAATAAAGATGTATGAATAAGGACTCACATATACGGAATCTAAAAATGGTACTGATGAACTCAGTGACGAGAACAAGGATGCAGATACAGAGAATGGACTGGAGAACTCGAGGTATGGAAGGGGGCGGGGGGTGAAGGGGAAACTGAGACGAAGCGAGAGAGTAGCACAGACATATATATACTACCAACTGTAAAATAGATAGTCAGTGGGAAGTTGTTGTATAACAAAGGGAGTCCAACTCGAGGATGGAAGATGCCTTAGAGGACTGGTGCGGGGAGGGTGGGGGGGACTTGAGGAGGGGGAGTCAAGGAAGGGAGGGAATATGGGGATATGTGTATAAAAACAGATGATTGAATTTGGTGTACCCCCCCCCAAAAAAAAAAAGATGTATGAATAAGGATGTTCAATAAAGTATTATTTGTAAAAATCAAAGAAGTGAAGGCCACCAAAATATTGATTAGAGAAGAATGACTATAGTACATCAGTCCAACAGAATGTTTTGCGATGTTTAATTAGACTGCAAAAGATGTCAGATGAAAAAAGCAAATCTCAGAAGAATTACATTAGAAAAAAATCTATTTAGTTGTTTTTTCTAAATATACAGAAAATGTTTAAGTAGATGAGGAAGGGAAGGAAGGCAAAAGAAGAGTCTCGGTTTTACTTCTAAATCCACACCTTCATGTTTGAATGTTTTATGGCAACTACGTATTACTTTTACAATTAAAAAAAATAAAAGAGTGGATGGGAATTTCATAAGTCATTCAGCAATGTGTCACTAGAATGTAGTATTCAGTTCCTAGATCCTACTATCCAGGATTCAATCATCCTTTGCTAACTGTAGTTGTGAAATACAAAAAATAAAATGTAAAAAATTGTTTCAATCCTTTTATTTCTGTTGCCTCAAACAAAAGAACACAGCACCTTTACTCCCAACTCCCACAGAAGAGGTGGGCAGATTTATGGCAGGAAGGCCCAGCAAGAAGATTCATTTCTGCTTTATCATTTCAATATAGGACAGCAGACCAAGCCCGGAAAAAACAAACAAACAAACAACTCTCTTCCCCCCTTCCCCAAAACAAGACAAAACAAAATAAAACAAGATTCATCTGTGAAAAGGCAGAGACTTGTGAAAACAAAACAATCAAGGGAAATGGTAAGGATATAAGTCTGCTAGGGCTGTTTGAAGTTCTCTAAAAGAAGTACAGCTTGTATAACATAAAACTTGTGGGAGAATCTGTCCCAGCAATGTTTCCTGAATACCTAAAGAAGCTGATTCAGGATGGGGGTTACTGGAGCAGGTTTTTAAAGATAAAGACTGGTTTGTTTGGGAAATGGATACCCTTCAGAGAATAGAACCTTCATCTGTGTTTTAAAAATAGGCTTTATGCCATTTTCATTGTTTCCCCCAACTCACTTTAATCCATGAGACTTTGATCTTGACAGCTGCAGTTTTGCTAGCCACAATACTTTTCAGGAACATAACTCCCAAGGTTGGCAAAGAATTTGGGTTCAAGAGATATTACAAAACACTTTAAAGTCAGAAAGATCCGGTTCAAATCCCAACTTCCGTTTCAAGCTGCATTATCATGGGCAAGTGACCGACCCCAATATCTGAAGCAGAGATACTGTAAGGGGTGGAAATTACATACACAGTATCTAAGCAAAGTACTCAGAGCACAGAAAACCCTTATCAAAGGGGAGCTATGTTTTTACATTACAAAACCTTTGACTTGAGTGTGGGTGGGGGGAAGAGGATGGGGGCAAGGCACCTGATGTGTTCCTGTAACTCTATCGGGACTAGATGTTTGGCTTTCTAATTTGCTAAAGATGAATTGATTCCATCTGCCCATGCAGAATATAAGTGTATTTGACAGAATACAGCAAAGTTAGGATTTATATTGTACACTATTTTTAAAACTGCCTCGTTAGCAAATTAAAGCAGCTGTGAAAATTTCCTGGTTTCCATTCACAACAAATACATGACGAACATTCACGTATAATGAACCTGGCCCCGTGGCAGCATAGCATCTTCTGTATAATTCATTCCTAAGGGTTTTAGAGACATAATTTTCATAAGACAGACCAAAACTAAATCATTTTCTAGGGAGAAAAAAAAACAAAAGAGTTTCTCTCTACAGATTTTCAGTAAATTCCATGAATCACTGTCCCATTCAACTTAGGAGACTACTGTCTGAATAAAAAATAGTAGTTATGTCAGTACTTTAAGCCAGTCTTAACTGTTTTTCCTTTAAAAGGGCATATGAAACACCAGTCTGCTCTGCAACATAATTTTTCAAGTTCTGTGACAGAGGGAGGAAAAAATCTACTCACTGCCACAAAAAGCTATCTAGAGGACTCCCAGTTTCAGATTTAAAACTTATCACTCCTTAAGAAGGTAGAGGAGAGATCCTGAATTATTTAGACTGTTGGCCAAGTTGTATTATTTATAATTCCTGTTCCTTTAGGGAAACAATTTGTTATTTAAACAAAGATCAGAAGTATAAATAACTAAATGGAATAGAATTTCAGGAAGCACTATTCAAATAAATTCACACTTGGAATGCAGGGAAAGAGTCTATTAATTTAGTTCACTTCATAAAGGCATTGCTAAGAAAAGCATATACCATTTTACACTGTCTTTGGAAATCAACCAGACTGAGTTAGTTCAATTTGGAACATCCTAAGCCTTAAAGCCTTTGCTAAAGCATAACATAAATTGTGATTTAGTCAAGTGTAAAAAACTACAAAGCCAACTTTCCTGTCCCTCCAGTTTGTCTATAAATAGAAGTACTGCATTAACAGCCACCAAAGCAACTGGTGAGTTCCACAATGTGCCCAGCATATACATCCCCTGCAAACATGCTCTCAGCATGTTTAACCAAAGTGCTTCTGAAGATCTGTAATAAGACCCTTTTTAAATAAACTGTGACTCACTGTTTGCTTTCTTCACCAGGAGGTGGAGTCTTGCCATGCCCTTCCATTACAAAATCCTCCTGTTCCACCTGCAAAGGCAAGTACCACAGGTCAGCAGTAGTCAGTAACCAAGATGCAATCACTCCAAAGTGCCAGGGAATGTGCTTACAGAGCCACGTGGCATTTCACTGCAGTGCCCAGAACAGAAGCCTGAGCCAATGGTTTTCACTCTCCAGGTTTGCTTATGGCATCTCTCCTTGGGTGGCCAGATTTGCAGAATAAAAAGGAAGTGTGTTGATTTGCAACTCATAACTGTGACAAAAGATTAGCATCCAGAATATAATAAATAACTGCTATGAATCAATAAGAAAAAGACAATCTACCAGAAAAATTTACAAAATAATTGAGTAGGAATTTCACTGAAGAGGATGCATAAATGGCCCTAAACATATGAAAAGATGTTCAATCTCCTGTCAATCAGGAAAATGCAAATTAAAAACACAAAGAGATGCCATTTCACAACCACCAGGCTGGCTAAAATTAAAAAGCTGGGCAATATCAAGTGTTGACAAGGGTACAGGGCAATGGTGACTCATCCATTCCCGGTGAGAGAGAAAATCGGTACTATAGCCTTTAAAAAGTTTGCCATTATCTAGTACACTTGACTATGTACTTACTGTATAAATCAGTGGCTGCACTTTTAGGTATTTACCCGAGAGAAACTTCTGCACATATACAAAAATATTTTTAGTAGCACTATTTTTAACAGGAAAAAAATAAACAAACATTCATCAACAGTAAAGTAGATAAATAGGCTCTGGTGTTTTAAGACAATAGACTATTATACTGCATGAAAACGAATGAACTACAGAAACACACTTCAAGCTGGATGAGTTACAAAAACACAATACTAGGTAAAAGAAGCAAGTCACAAAAGAATACACATACAGTATAAATCTCTCAATATTAAGATTCAAATATATACATTTTTAAAACGTGTGTATATATAGACATATATGTATATTTATGGTTTATAAAACTATAAGAAAAGTGAATAACTATTACAAAATTTAGGCTAGTAAGTATCTTAGCGAGTCAAGGAGGAAATTCGATCAGGAAGAGGCACATGGTGATTTCTGGGGTACGGTTAGGTTCTATTTCTTGGCCTATATAGTAGGTATATGGGTGTTTATTTTATAATTATTCTTTTAACTGTATGTTTTTCTTTTCTCTGTATGGTTTGATTTATTTCTCAATACAAATTTTCAAACGAAGAAAAAAAGCATTTTACTATTCCAGATCAATAAATGGTTTACTGATCAATAAAGGAAGATATAAGTGACAGAGATAGAGCTACCTCCATAAACTGGGACTATCAGTCCCTATGAAAACTGCCCCAAAAGGCATAATTTAAAAATATCAAACAGAAGTATTCAAGGAGATAGATAGCAACAGATGTATTTGAGGATTTTTCCCGACTTAAAAAAGTACTGTCCATTTCTTATAGAACCCAGTAATCTGGAAGACAGACAACAGTAACGTAGATACACACCATAATGAAGCCCAAATAAAACAAAAGGCTTTCCAGCTCTGCAACCCTGTGCAGTCCTCACTTCTCAGAAATACTGGAGAAGATGGAATAGTATTGAGGCTAAGTTTCAAAAAGGACAGAAAAATGGAGAGGTTTATTTCCATTAAAAGGAGAAACTGGAGGAAGTATAAGCAAGAATAATGAGACACACTGCATACTGTGAAATTCAAACCAGGTTTTGACTATTCTCTATGGACTTCCTGATCCTGCAGCCTACCAGATTTTGCCAAGGAGAGGGAGGATTCGCCCATCCTAAATTTACACAATGATCTAAACCTCTAGAAGAAAAAACAGGGTTACAATGTTGCAAAGCAAACTTTATGAGGTGCTAGAGATGATCATGATCTGGGTTGTGGTTACAAGAAAGTACAGATAAGTGTAAGTGAAAAAGAAAATCACTGAACTGTGCATTTTATGCACTTAACTCTACAGTTGCTGTGCCTGAATTAGAAGAAAAAAAAAGATGACAAATTGTTTAAATATATTAAAGTTCCTTGGAATCATTTTCTCAAAGACAAGAATGCCTCTTCTCCCACTTACATATATTATGAAATTTTCATCTTTAAAAATCCTCTCTCGTTAAAGAGCTCTACATTGTGGACTTAGCCTCAGCTTACTAGTTTAAAAAAAAAAAAAGGTTATCTATAACCAATTTCTAATAAGCACAATCATGATGAGAAGTAATAATCAAAAAGCCCATAGCTTCAACAACCTCCCCTATACTGGCTTTCAAATCTTTAACTCCAGCCCCCATATTTTGTATACTAGTCTCCACGTGGATGGCCCAATAGGTCCAAAATGAAACATCACCTTTGTCCTTAAATTTCCTCTGCTTTTTATATCCCCTATCTCTGCAAATGGTACTGTCATTCACCAAGATCCTCAAACAGGAAACTTATAGTCAAGGCTATAGGTTCTCTGCCTTCCTTCCTTAACCTCACATTCTATTTTATTTATTTATTTATTTATTTATTTATTTATTTATTTATTTATTTATTTTATTGGCTGTGTTGGGTCTTCATTGCTGCACACGGACTTTCTCTAGATGCGGTGAGCGGGGGCTACTCTTCATTATGGTGTGTGGGCTTCTCATTGCGGTGGCCTCTCTTGTTGCAGAGCACGGGCTCTAGGTGTGTGGGCTTCAGTAGTTGCAGCACATGGGCTCAGTAGTTGTGGCTCATGGGCTTTAGAGTGCAGGCTCAATAGTTGTGGCACACGGGCTTAGTTGCTCCGTGGCATGTGGTATCTTCTTGGGGCAGGGATCGAACCCGTGTCCCCTGCATTGGCAGGCAGATTCTTACCCAATGCGCCACCTAGGATGTCCCCTCATATCCTATTAATCACCAAGTACAGTGGCTTCTACTTCTTAAACAGCTCTCATATCCATCACCCCTTCTTTATTCCCTTTACTGCCATAGTTAAAGTCAGCTTCTCTAAATCTCACTACTACAAAAGCCTTCTCACTAGTCTTTGTGCTGCTGGGTCCCATCTCATTTCAATCCATTCTTCAAGTTACCTCCATCAAGTGGACTTTGTAAAATGCAAACATGATCACATCACTCTCCTTGAAATTCTTCAGTGGCATTCTATCACTTATCTTGAGAGATAAAAGTTCAGTTCATTTGCCTAAGTGATCTTTTTTATTGCTGCTGCCTCACTCACCCATTTGGAACCCCTGGTAGAGCACACACTAACTCCTCATGCCTCTGTGCCTTTACATATAACATCCCTTCTTGCCTAGAAGCCCTGGTCTTGGGCCTTACATACACTTCACATTCCTGCTCATTCTTTTAAGTACCAATTAAAATGCTTTTCCCCAGAAGATACTACCTCCTTCACCAGGGTTCATACCTTTTCCCACTCTCCATCATCTCAGAAAGCAATACAACTGGTCCAGAAAGATCACTGCTCCTTATTGCCACTTCCTGTTTTTCTCAAGTCCACTTCCAGTCCCTTCACATCTTTATTTCTTTTTTCTACAAATGTCTTGAACACTTTTGCACTTAATCTGATGATCTCCACCACTGCTCCCCCTTGACCTCATTTTCAGGAGTTTCAATATTTTTATTCATAAAACTTACATCATATTCTCACCTATCTCCAAAAACATTCATTCATTTAACAAATATTTATTGGGTACATATTACATGCTAGGTGCTATGCTGAGGTAATGGTGAAGAAGGCAGTCTCTCCCGTGCCCCACCCCCCGCAAATTTATAGACTGGTGGGAAAGACAGACAAAAACTAGTCAATTGTAACACAGTGTGAGAACACAATGAAACAACTTAAGGAAGGAAGGGCACTTAATTCAGTCTACAGGCATCACATACTCTAGACCCATCCTAGACAGGCAATCCATCTCCTTCCTGCTTCAGCGAGGAGATGGGCAGGACCCGAGGCTGGGTCTTGCCGTCTATCTGGACAGCTCCACACGGAGGTCCATGAATTCTGAAATCTGCCTCTGACTACAAGTGCCCCTTCCACTCCCTCCCTCCATTTCCATCTGTCAGGAGTTTTCATTGTCATGTCTAGTTCTGTGGTTCTTCTCTTTCCTCAGAGTCCATGCAGAGGTTCACCTGACAGGTGTTTCACTGACTTTCCTCCGCAGTGTCCTAGATTTGCTCACCACCAACTTGCTCTTGGGACATTCCTGTCTTGCCAAATCCTTCCCTTTTTCTCTTCAGCTCCTGAAGTGCAGAGCTGAAGAAAGTTACAAAACTGGTTCCTTTACAAATTATACCAATTAACTTCTACTCAGTGCTGACATTCAGCACCTCTGCCTGGAAGGCCCATCCTCATTCCTCTCTTTCCAGCGAACTTGCACTTAACCTTTGAACACTGGTTGAAAAGTTACTTTTTAGGAAGCATTTTCCTGGCACTTCCCCCTCCCCCACTTCCAGGTGCTCCTTCCCAGTTGCTCTGTAAGGTTTAGCCAGCAGCTGTGATCCTTTGTTCACCTGCTTCCCCCCTGCTGGTGAGCCCAGGAGGGACACAATGTAATCTCTGTCGGTGTATCCCAGACTCTAACACAGCCCTTCTGGTCCGTCATTCATTCTTTCAACACAATTTCCAAACGCCTTCTAGGTGCTAAGAACTGGGCTGAATGACTGACCTACTACACCACACTCCTCACTCATTTATCCTGTACCCTTTCTACTCTCCTCAAAGACTCCAAACCCATCCAATAGGCATCCTCTCGAAGTCCATCCTTTCTGAAGGTGACAATGCCTAAGATTACCTTGCGAGCCTATCCCACACAAAGTCCCAAAGACCCCCTTGTTTTTTTCCTCTCGTGACTATATCACAAACCTCTGCATTTGCACCCATTTCCCCCAGACTGCTCTGCAGGGCTAACCTCACCACCTGTTTCCAAACTCATGACCTACGTGACACTGCCTCCTCTGGGATCTTACTATCTGAGGAACCCTTCTTTCTCCCTTTCCAGTAAAAGGAGAACCTCAACCTACAAATATTTTATAATCTATTCTGAAAAATTATTTTTGGCCTCTCCAAATAGCCTCCTGTCTTTTCCCTTCCCTTTACTATCCAAATTCTTAAAAGAATAAACTACACCCCATTACTCCCATGTTCTGATCACTGAGCACACTCTTCTGCTGCCTGCCCCCCGCAACACATATTTACCTCTCTTCTGTGTTCAGACTACTTTTAAAACCCTTTTGCCTCTATATTTTCCCTCTATCAAAACTGCTCTATTTAGTGCCACCAATAAATTGTTGGTTTCTTTTCTTCTTTTAAAAAATTATTTTTAATTTTAACAGTTTTATGAGGTATAACTGATATATATTAAACTGCATATATTTAGATACAATTTGACATATGTATATACTCATGAAACCATCACCAAAATCAAGAAGTCACCATTCCTAAAAGCTTCATCATGTCCCCTTTTTAATCCTTCCCTCCTGCTCTCCCTCCCCAGGCAACCACTAACGTCCTTTCTGTTGTCCTAGGTTAGTTTGCATTTTCTAGAGTTGATATGCATGGAATCACACAGTATATACTCTTTCGGCTCCCTCCCCTCCCTCCTCTCCCCTCTTTCTCTTCTCTCTTCTTTGCCTTTTTGCCCTGGCTAGAACTTCCAGTACAATGTTGAACAGAACCGTGGACAGCAGACATCCTTCTCTTTTTTGGTTCTTCATCGTAAGAGTAAAGAATTCGGTCATTCACCACTGAGTTTAATGTTAACTGTAGATGTTTCATAAAAGGCCTTTATCAAGTTGAGTAGTTCCTTTCTATTTTGCTGAGAGTTTTTATCAAGAATGGATATGATGTCTGTCAAATGCTTTTTCTGCATCTCTTGAGTTGATCATATGGTTTTTCTCTTTCACTTTGCTAATGTGGTGAATTACATTGACTTCTGAATGTTAAACAACCTTGCATTCCTGGGGTAAACCCTACCTGTTCACAAATTATCCATTTACATATTGTTGGGTTCAATATGCTAAAATTAGATTTAGAACTTTTGCATTTATGTCCACAAGAGATATTGATCTGTAGTTTTCTTTTCTTGCAATGTCTTTGTCTAGTTTTGTTATCAGAGTAATGCTGGTCTCACGGAATGAGTTGGGAAGTACAGCTGACCCTTGAACAACATGGGTTTCAACTGCGCCAGTCCGCTTATATGCAGATTTTTTTTCAACAGTAAATATTGCAGTACCACACCATCTCCAGCTGGTTGAATCCAAAAATGTGGAGGAAATCCAGACATGGACTGAAAATAGGGACCGCTGACTGTAAGTGATACTTGGATTTTTGACTGCCCAGAGAGAGGGTCAGTGCCCCTAATCCCTGCATTGTTCAAGGGTCACCTGTATTCTCTTCTCTTCAAGTGAAATACTAATTCACATATAAGAACCTTACAATAGTATTCTACCATGTTCCCCCTCCAGGCCTTTATGCCACTGTTATTGTACAATTCAGAGATACAAATGTTACAAACCCACAATGCATCTGTATTATTGTTGTTCAAACAATGCTCTTTTAAAGAGATTTAAATAGTAGCAAAAGGTCTTATATATTTAAGCTGCATAATTCCCACTTTTCTGAGCTCTCGGTCCTTTGTATAGATTCATATTTCCACCTGGCATCATTTTCCTCCTCCCTTTAACATTACTTGGAGTAAGGGTATGCTGGTGATAAATTATTTCAGCTTTTGTATATCTGAAACAGTGTTTATTCAGCCTTCAACTCTGAAAGAAATTTTCACTGGTTATAGAATTCAAGGTTAACAGTTTTTTCTTTCAGTGCTTTAAAGATGTTGCTCCACTGTCTTCTTGTTTACATTGTTTCCAACCAGAAATTCTTTGTTCCTCTGTTAATAGTGTGTCTTTTTTCCTCTGGTTTTAAGGTTTGCTCTGTCACTGGTTTTGAGTAATTTGATTAGGATGTGCTTTGGGTGGTTTTCTGCATGAGCTTTTCGGATCTGTGGGTTTATAGTTTTTATCGAATTTAGAAAATTTGAGGCCATTATCTCTTAGCTATTTTTCTGTCCCACTGCTCCTTCTTTAGAGACTCCAATTATAGGGATATTACGTTGACTGAAGTTGTCCACAGCATACTGTCCACACCACTGATACTCTGTTTGCTTTTTGGATTTTAATTCTTTTTCTCTTTGTGTTTCACATTGGATAGTTTCTATTGGTAATTCCTCAAATTCACTAATCTTTTATTCTGCAATATCTAATCTTCCACAATTCCATTCAGTATATTTTTCATCTCAAACACAACGGTTTTCAACTCTAGAAATTTGATTTGGGGCTTTTAAAAAATATATTTTCCATGTCTCTGCTTGACTTTTTGAACATGTGAAATATAGTTATAATAAGTGTTTTAATATTCTTGTCTGCTAATTCTAGCATCTGTGTCAACTATGAGTTGGTTTTAATTGATTTGTTTTCCTCTTAACTATGTTTGTATTTTCCTGGTTTTTACATGCCTGAAAGTCTTTGCTTTGAATAACAGACATTGAGAATTTTTGCTGGATCCTGAATATTTTTGTATTCCTATAAATGTTTTTAAGCATTGTTCTGAGATGCAGTTAAATTAGTTTGAAATAGTTTGTTCCTTTTAGGTCTTGCTTTTAGGACTTGTTAAGCCAGACTTAATGATTAGTTAGGGCCAATAAGATTCCCCACTACTAAGGTGAGAACTCTACCAGTACTATTGCTGAGTATACTAGTAATGCGCCATGAATTCTGAGGTTTTCTAGTCTGTAGAAACAGGCACAATTACTGACCCTGAGAGCTAGACACTGTTCCTTCCAATCTTCTTGGATGGGTGCCCCTCCTGCCTCAGCTTTGAGTAGTCACATGCATGTGCCAGAAAGTACTTTGCTGAATACACAGGTGAACCCTTCACAAATCTCCAGAGTTCTCTCTCTTAGCAGCCCTCTCCTCCCCAGTACTTTGTCCTACAAACTTTGGCTGCCTCAGTCTCCCCAGACTCTCAGCAATGCTGCTCAACTGAGAGGGTCCACTGGGCTTTGCCTGAGCTCCCATTCCCTGCACTGTAACCTGGAAGCTCTCTCTCAAGCCAGTATGCTGGGGTAGTCAGAGGACTCACCTTGTTTTCCATTTCTCAGTGATCACTGTCCTTCATTACCTGATGTTCAGTGTCTTGAAAAACCATGGTTTCGAATACATTTTGTATATTTTTAAAACTCTTATTTCTAGTGGGAGGGTAAAACCTGTTCCTGAAACTCCATCTTGCCCATCTTGCCTCTGAATTTATTCCTTTGACCTAGAAAGCTTTTCTCTCATATTGCTACATGAAAGCTTCCTTCACATCATTTAGGCATCAGCTCAAGTGCCATGTCTTTGAAGCAATGAATGAGTCCTGACCACTCCAACTGAAAAAGCTTCCACATTCTAGTCACTCTCCATAACACACGTCACTATCTGAAGGGATCACCTATTTACATGTTTTGTTGCCTGTCTCCTCCCACCAAGAATGCAAATGCCTTGAGGCAGAGACTCTGAATGTCTCATTCATCATAAACTGGGCCCGAGATGTTTGATAAATATTTGCTGACCCTCTAATTTGCTAATCTGTGCTTCTCTTTCTTCTACTCTCTAAACATTTATTTTCCCAGGTTCAGTCCTTGGACCTCTCTCTTTACATTCTGCCACAGCAATCTCATCTAATCTCACAGTTTCAACTATTAAATTTGAGTAATTTCCAATCCTATATTTCCAGCCCCACCTATCCTGCCCCCAGCCCCATATTTTCACCTGGCCAATAGACCATCTGTGGATAGCTTGCTGCCATCTCAAACTCTGTACGTTCGATACAGAATTAATCCTGTTCCCTCCCAGAATTAATCCTGTTTTCTTCTTTACGTTTCCTATTTGACAATGGCATCTCTATCCTCCCAGTCATTTAGCTTGAAATCTTGATGTTACCCGATTTCTCCTTTTCCTGTTCTTCCGTATCAAATTAATCGCTAAATCCCATCCACTTTATAAATGTTACCCCTTGCCAACCACCCCCTCCATTCCAGGTACCATAGATGGTTTAAAAAGAAAACATATATATTTCTTGAAATATAAAGCTGAGAAGGACAGCTAATATTTTGCATGACAGAATCAATATTCAAAATGATCTTAGCAGACTAAAGAGAAGGGTGGAAACTCCTAAAATTGTTTTCTTGTTTTTATTGAAAATCATTCACTTACAGGAAAATACACAAGCCTTAAGTGTAGAACTCAATATATTTTAGATATGGTGGCACCCATGTAACTATACAGATCAAGACAGAACGTTTCTATCTCCCCGGAAAACTCCTATATGCCCCTTCCCTTGAATTCTGCACTTTAAACTCCAAGTAACAATTCTGTCACCACATATGAGCTTTACATGTTCATAAACTTCATATAATTAGAATGTACACTTTCATGTTTGTCTTTTTTCACTCAAGTTTTTGATATTCACCCATGTTTTATGTGCATCAAAAGTTCAGTTTTTAAATAGCAATATTTCATTGAATAAATGTTTACTCATTCACCTGCTGATAAACAGTTGGGCTATTTCTAATTTGGGACTGTTATAAATAAAGCTACCTTGAACAGTCTCACATAACTCTTTCTGGGAATAAATGTAGTCATTTCTATTGGGTATATATCTAGAATGGAATGTCAGGGTCATAAGGTAAGCATATACTTAACTTTGCTAGAGATTTGAGAAATCGTTTCTAAAGTAGCTGTACCATTTTACACCCCTTCCAAAAATGTAGGAGACTTCCAGTTGCTCTATATACGTCAACACTTAGCGGGAATTCCCTAGTTGCCTAGTGGTTAGGATTCCGGGCTTCCGCTGCTGTGGCCCAGGTTCAATCCCTGGTCAGGACTCTAAGCCCTGAGGCCAAAAAAACCCCCAAAAAACAAAAAAACCCAAAACACTTAGCATTGTCTGTCTTTTTGGACTGTGGTGAGTATGTAATGGTATCACATTACAATTTTAATTTGCATTTCCCTTATGCATAATAATGTTAAATATCCTATTTTCACAGCTACTTGAATATCTTACTTTGTGAAATGCCTATTTAAGCCTTTTGTCCATATTTTCAGTTTTGTGTCCTTTTCTGATTAATTTTTAGGAATTCTTTACATATTCTACATATGAGACCACTATTAGATAAATGGATTTATTGCAAGTGTTTTTTCCCAGTCTACAGGCTTTTCCACATTCTTAATGGTTTCAGGCGATCTAACCTTTTTTTAAAAATGAACTTCAACTGAACTACTTCTCTTTTATGGTCAGTGCTTTCTGCAAGCTACCTTAGGTTATAGAGACATCTTTTGTGTCATCCTCCAAAAGCTTTACAGTTTTAGCCCTCACATTTAGGTCTATGATCCACCTCAAATTAGGTCTTATGTATGGCATGTGATATAGGGATCACGGTTCATGTATTTCCATATGTTTATCTATTGGCTCCAGCACCATTTATTGAAAAATCTTCCTTTCCCACACTGAATTAATTAGTCTTTTTAAAAACGTCTTTCTTAAATTGTGAAGTCTTATACTTCAGATTCATAAGAATTAATTGTAAAACTACAGGATGGGCAAGACCAGTATAATAGCAATGAATTGGATAATGTGTTGACTCAGACAAAGAAGCATTTCTCACTTAGCAACAGAATCTACAGACTTTAGCTGACACATTCTAACGTCCTTTGAAGCTTACTGTGACCAGGTGATTAAATACTAGTCAAAGAAATGTAAGCACAATGGAATATGCAACTTCCACAAAATGTTTCAAGGAAAGTGACAAGTTTTCTCCTCTGTGCTAGATGGAATACAGACATGACGGTTGGGGCTACAGCAACCACTCTGCAATTCCACTCCTGGTTATTTATCCATGAGAAATGAAAGTATATGTCTATACAAACTTACACAAAAATGTTCACAGTAGCATTATTCTGAACAGCCAAAAAGTGGAAACAACTAAAATTTCCATCAACTGATGAATGGATAAACCAAATGTAGTATATATAATAAAATATATAATAAAATATCATATATAGTAAATTACATATATTATATAAAATATTATATATTTATACAGCAAAATATTATTTTAGCCATAAAAAGGAGTGAGGTACTGATACATGCTACAACACAGATGAACTTTAAAGACATACTAAGTGAAAGCAGTCTCACACACAAAGAACACACATTGTATAATTGTATTTATGTGAAATGGCCAGAATAGGCAATTCTATAGAAACATAAAGTAGATCAGTGGTTGCCTGAGGCCAAAAGGAACAGGAATGGGGAGTCACTGCTAATGGCTACAGGGTTTCCTTTTGGCAAAATGAAAATTTTCTCAAATAAGATTGTGTTAATTTTTAGATTCCACATATAAGTGGTATCGTACAGTATTTGTCTCTGACTTACTTCACTAAACATAATATTCTCTAGCTTGTTTCATATTGTTTCAAATGGCAGAATGTCATTCTTTTCACAGCTGAGTAATATTTCATTGTGCACACATATATATATCCATTGATCTGTTGATGGACACTGGGGTTGCTTCTCTTGGGTTGTAAATAGTGCTGCTATGAACATTGGGGCGCATGTAACTTTTCAAATTAGTGTTTTCATTTTTTCTGGCTATATACCCAGGAGTGGAATTACTGCATTGTGTGGTAATTCTATTTTTAGTTTCTTGAGGAGCCTCTGTACTGTTTTCATAGTAGTTGTACCTATTTACATCCCAACCAACAGTGTATGAGGATTTCCTTTTCGTCACACACAGATGACATCCATTCTGACAGGTAAGAGGTAATATCTCGTTGTTTTGATTTGCATTTCTCTAATAATTGGCAATGTTGAGTACTATTTCATGTGCCTGTTATCCATCTGCATGTCTTCTTTGGAAAAATGTCTATTCAGGTCTTCTGCTCATTTTTTGAGCTGGTTTTTTTTTGGGTATTGAGTTGTATGACATGTTTATATATTTTGAACATTAACCCCTTGTCAGTCACATCACTGGCAAATATTTTCTCCTGTAGGTTTTTTTCGTTTTGTCAGTGGTTTCTTCTGCTGTTCAAAATGTTTTAAGTTTAATGAGGTCTCATTTGCTTATTTTTGCTTTTATTTCTTTTGCTCTAGGAGACAAATTCAAAAAATCATTGCTATAATTTATGTCAAAGAGTATTCTACATATATTTTCTTCTAGGAATTTTATGGTTTCAGGTATTACATTTAGTTCTTTAATCCATTTTGAGTTTATTTTTATATGTGGTGTGGGGAAATGTTCTAGTCTCATTGTTTTAACGTGTGGCTGTCCAGTTTTCCCACCACAACTTATTGAAAAGACTGTCTTTTCTCCATTGTATATTCTTGCCTTTTCTGCCATAGATTAATTGAGCATAGGTGCACGGATTTATTTCTGGGCTCTCCATTCGGTTCCATTGATCTATTTGTCTATTTCTGTGCCAGTACCATACTGTTTTGCTTACTAGAGCTTTGTAGTATAGTTTGAAGTCTGGGAGGGTGCTACCTCCAGTTTTGTTCTCTTTTTTCCTCAACATTGATTTGGCAATTTGTGGTTCCATATGATTTAGGATCCAATCCAAGAGCATGGAATATCTTTCCATTTCTTTGTATTGCCTTTAATTTCCTTCATCAGTTTTTAGATTATAGGTCTTTCACTTCCTTTGTTAAGTTTATTCCTAGCTATTTTATTCTTTTTTGATGTGATTTTAAATGTTTTTTTTTAACTTTCTCTTTTTGATAGTTCATTATTAGTATATAGAAAAGTAACAGATGTTTATATATTAATCTTATATCCTGAAACTTTGCTGAATTCATTTTTTAGTTCTAGCAGTGAACTGTATACGTTATTTTTTTAATTTTTAATATAATTTTAAAGGTTACTTTCCATTTACAGTTATAAAATATAGCCAATATTTGGAACTGTATACTTTAAATGAGTAAATTTTATGGTATGTGAAACTTACCTTAAGAAAACTGTTAAGAAAGAAAAGAAAAATACCCAAGGTAATTCTTATGTTTACACGCATACCTCAGAGATATTATGGGTTTGGTTCCAGACAACCACAATAAAGCCAATATTGCAATAAAGCAAGTTATATGAATTTTTTTTGGCTTCCCAGTGCACGCAGACATTGTGTTTATACTGTAGTCTATTAAGTGTGCAGTAGCATTATGTCTGAAAAAATAATGTACATATCTTAATTAAAAAATACTTTATTGCTAAAAAAATGATTACCTGAACTTTCAGCAAGTTGTAACCTTTTTGCAATAGTAACATCAAAGATCACTGAGTACAGATCACCATAAGAAATATAATAATGATGAAAAAGTTTGAAATATCATGAGAATAACCAAAATGAGACACAGAGACCTGAACTGAGAAAATGCTGTTGAAAAAGTGGTGTTGGCAGACTTGCTCGATGCACGGTTGCTACAAATCTTCAATTTGTAAGAAACTCATTATCTGCAAAGCGCAATACAGCAAAATGCAATAAAATGAGGTGTGTCTATACTATACTAACACACAGCCTAAAGTAGTTCCTATAGTTCTATACTTGGATCTTTCCTCATTTCGTAGGTCCCTATATGCTGAGAATTCCCAAGTAAATACCCTGATACCCTCTCTCTCATTCTCTCTTCTGAGTTCCAAAATGCCTACTAAATATCTTCTCCTGGGGTGCCTAAAGGCACCTCAATATTTCAAAATCCAAACCCTCATACATAACCCAGTTAAAAGCAACAATAATAATAGTTACAACAGCTACAACAAACCTTGCTCTATCTCCTATATTACTGAATGTATCCCACTGTTTCAAGCTGAAAACTCCTGATTTGCCTCCAGGTGCCCCCATTCCATTCTTTCTGAATATTTCTCCTGTTAGTCCTCTCCTCTTCAGACCCACTGTTATTGCCTGATTCCAAGCCTTCCTCAATCCGACTCTTTACCTGGTCTCCCTGTATCCATTTTAAACCCTGTTTGTAACCATTTCTCCACACTGCTGCCACAATGATCTTTTGAAGACACACATCAGACCAGTTTTCTCACCTTCAATAGCTGTTCCCTGTTGCTTACATGGGATTCTGTCTAACCTCATCTCTCAGTCTCACACACATATAGCCTAATGCTTTGAAACCTCTCAAGAGAACTGTATGACTTTGAACACGCACAAGGCACCCTCTTCCCTCATATGCATTCTTCTACACTCTGGTGACCTCTCTAGGAAGCTTCTCTAATATAGATTACTCTTGCCATATAACTTCTTCAGGATGGAGTACTGAACTTAGTGTGGGCTTTGGAGTCAGACAGACCTGGAATCTAACCCAAATTATGTTGCTTGCCAGCTATGTAAACAAATGGGAAAAATACCCATCTCACATGGTTTCTCTCCCAGTCTGCTCTTAAAATAGCACAATCCATAAACTCTTGCCACAAATTTGCTAAGTCAGATTCCGTCTAAAGTAGAGATATCCTAAACTTAAAGAAGCAAAAGACTATCTAAATTATCTCATTTAATTCTCTTTAGTGTAAAGCAGTCAACAGATCACTTTATTCTTTGTAGACAAAGTTTACTTGCTACCTTTGATAACACTAAAGGGAACCTTAGAGCTAAAATGCTAGCTTCCTCATTCAGTAAATATTTTTTATGTGTAGTAATTAACAGATATACATGGGCACTTAAATCTATAGCTATAATTTTTAAATCCTAGAGCTCATTCATTTTTATTGTTTTATTATAAATATGTAAATATACAAAAAAGTACAGAGAATAAGATTACAAACACCTAACTGCTCAGTTTCATTACAAACTTTACTATAGTTGCTTAGATTTTGCTTGTTAAAAAAAAAAATTCCAAGCCTATAGCTGCAGAATCTGTACAACTAGCAAGCCAATACCAACTCATTTAGACTAACAACCTAAATTATACTAAATTTAAATTGAGAAAGAGCTGTGGAATTGAAGTTAAGAATTCTAATCGATCCTCACTGAGAAATATAATGGAAGATTATACCAGTGTTGATTAGAGACTGACCCAGGAATGCTGGGTTTTGCCTCCCAATTCATATGTCCTTTTATGGGATCTATTTCCTCATCTATGGCCCTGCCATCCTACTCAAAGAACTCAAGACCCAATGGAAATCAGCCCACAGTCTGGGTTGGGCTAATCAGATTCTCTTTCTTTAGGGAATTTGAGGGTCAAGATGCAGATATTCTAGTCTATCTTCGATATCAACACCAGGTATCATAAGAAAGCAAATCATAAAGTAAAATGCACATCTCACTTCCATTCTTTAAAAAATGTGTTGTCTATTACAGGGGGGTGGGAGGGATGGATTAGGAGTTTGAGATTAGCAGATGTAAACTATTATACAGAAAATGGATAAACAACAAGGTCCTGCTGTAGAGCACAGGGAACTATATTCAATATCCTGTGATAAACCATAATGGAAAAGAATATGAAAAAGAATGTATATATGTGTATAACTGAATCATTTTGCTGTACAGTAGAATTTAACACGTTATAAATAAACTATACTCCAATAAAATAAATTTTTAAAAAAACCTGTTGCCTATTATTAAAATTCCTTAGCCTAAAATAATCTGGTCTCCGCCATTACCTCCTCTTGAACCTAGCACCCAACACTCATATCACTGTGTAGTGGACTAAAGATGACCCTAAATTTTTTGCCACTCCTCTCATTGAGAGGTGGAATCTGTTTTTCCTTCCTCTGAATCTAGAGTGGCCCTATGACTTGCTTTAATTCAACAGAATGCAGAGGGAGTAAAGCTGTGTGACTTCTGAAGCTGGGCCTTAATATAACTGCAGCTTTTGCACTCTGGGAATGTTCCCTCTTGGAGTCCAGTCGCCATTCTGTGAGAAACCCAAGCCAGGTAGAGAGGTCATATGTAGGAGATCCTTGACGCTCAGGTCAACAGCCTTATAAGCTAAGCTCCTAGCTGACAGCCAACCCTGACTGCCAGCTACATGAGTGAGCCATTTTGGACACCTCTGGCCAGTTGGGCCTCCAGATGATGGCAGTCCTCGCTGACACCACTTTGGAGCAGAAGAAGTGTCCTACTGAGCCCAGCCAACGACAGAGTCATGAGAGTTCATAAGAAGTGGTGGTGGTGTGTATATGTGTGTGTTTTAATATATACAAAATCTTTATTTTTTAGAAAAGATTTACATTAATAGAATTAAATAATTAACTGAATGACTATAAAGGTGTATCTTTTTTAAACACCTTAATTAAAAAAAAGGGACAATGTAAATAATAAGCTACAGTACAAGATGTCAGTAAATCCATACTAGAATGGAAACGCCCCAATAATGTACAGTCCCACTGTGGAACAGCTAGTCCAGGCGCTAAGAAAACTAATCACTGTATTCAATGAGTCAAAGCCACATATGAAGGATAAAATAGTCTGTTTTTAGATTAATGTGACAACACAGGCACATAGATAACAAATTAAGTAACATGCGTCCCTCTCTCAGGGAATTGTGCTAATGAAGTTCACACTCCCACCTTTGGATTTCTGATATTTTTTTACAAAACATAATTTTCATATCTAACTTGTGAAAATATGGAACAGTAAGACAGATTCATGGGTAACTGCGTTCGTTCTATACAATTTTCTCTCACAGACCCAGCAGGGAAATTAAATAAGCCCTGAAGTAGTCCTTGGGAAAAATATAAGGAAGAGTCACTGTGCCTCCAAAGAATATACTCAGGGGCTTCTGAAGTTTTACATTAATAATAACTCTGTCAACTTGTCGTCCTTCAGTATTTACAATAGAACCTTTCACTAAAATAGCAGAACACTGAGAAAGTGATTAGGTCACACAAAATTATATTCTAGTGACCATTCAGGGAAAAAAAGCTAGTTCCAAACTAATGTGAAATTTAACATTCTTTTTTCTTGCTTCCACTTAAAATTCTGGGAGCTCCAATAATCAAAAGAAAGAAAAATCACAGTTCACTGAGGCAGCTCTCTGTGTCAGTATCCAGCACAGTTCCTGGCACGTAACAGATGCTCAATAAATATTTGCAGAATTAACGAGAGGAAAAGAGAGAGGGAGGGAGGGAAGGAGGTAAAAAAATAAGCATGGAAAAACAGAAAGAACACTTGTATTTAATTACAGATTTATCTATGGCCAACCTACAGCCAACATTTAGAAGCCATCTTCTGTTTTTTATCTTTCTAGCAGACACAGAGTCTTCTAAACTCAAGGGGCTGAAGTGTACACCTCCCAATTATTGAAGAATATATAATCTCCGGTCCATCTCTGAACTTAAACAAACATCTCTCTCAAAAAAAAAAAAAAAAAAAAGCTATGGAAGATGTTACACAGTTTCAGAGAATATTTCGTCAAAAGGAACATCAAATTCTCCAAGAAGACCTCCTTTGTCAATCCTGTCTGACCATAAGCATCTCTGATTTCTGTTTGTACAACACTTACGTGGGTATTTTTAAAAACTGCATTGACCCCTTCATTCATTTATTAGCTATTCTTAGCACCTTCTCTACAAATGCAATTCCAAAACTTCTCCTTAAAAGGAAATCTAAACTCGTCATTTCAAGCCCACAATTGTGCACTCTGAACTCTTCAAATAATGACTTCTATTCCAGAGGCAACATGAAGAAAAGCTGAATCACGCTTTCTTTCTTTCCTCCTCCAAATATCTCTCCACCACCAGACAGGAGACAGAAGAGCAGGATCCAGGCCTGAGCCCAGGCATCACCACAGCAGCAGGAGCCAGCCTCGCTGATCCCTGGCTTCCTTCAAGCTCACAAGCTTGGTGAACCTCTTCCATAAACACATTCTGCCTTCCTCCACTCATTTTTTTCCTCTTTTCTCAAACATGCCTGGGCCTCTTCCATTAAAAAAAAACTTTCACTTGAACTAATGCCTCCTTCTCACTGCTCTTCTCTCTTCATTTACTTCTAAATTTCCTACAACTGGATAGTAGACTATAGTCACAACCCTTACTTTTTTTAATCATTTAATTTCTTTTTAACCCATAAAATTAGTCTCTCATCCTCTTACTCTTGAAGACCATTAATAAATTCCTTTTAAAAACTTTATTATGGAAAATTTCAAGCACATACAAAGTAAATACAAATGAACTCCTATGTACCCGTCACCGAGCTTCAACGGTTGTCAGCATCCTGTCATTCTTGTTTCATCCATACTTCCATCCATTCTCCATCCCTACTCAATGATCATCATTTTACAGTTTTCACAGGTAAAGTGTACCTGGAAAGTTGTAATTTTTACTGTAATTGTAAATTATAGAAGTATAATTTTAACAAATGAATATACCTGTATAACCCACACCCCTACAGACATAGAACACCTCCATCCCTCCAGAAAATTTTGTGTCCCTTCTCTTTAATTAATTCTTCAAAAAACAAATCCAAATGCATTTTCTCAGTTAACAGCCTCCTTGGCTTCTTAGCAAAATCTGACAGTACTGATTCTATCTTTTTCTTGAAACTTAACTCTTGATTTCATGAAGTAAAAAAACTCCAGTTCATTCTCAAGTCATGTCAGCTTTACCACCAAAATATACAAGTCTGTCCTTCCTCCACATCAGTGCACGACACTAACCCATCTTCTCACACCTGAGTGACTGACTGCGACTGTCTTCTTCCTCACTGGTCTCCCTGCTCCCACTAGTGCCTCTCTCCAACCCATTTGCCACACAGCAGCCGGAGTGACCTCTTAAAAATGCAATCATATCATGTTACTCCCTAACTTAACAGTCTTTAATGGCTTCCCAGCTGACAGAGAATAAATCCACACTCTACATCAGGGCCTTCAAGTTCCTGCAAGGTCTTACCTCCCTCTACAACTTCCTATAACTTCCTACCACCACTGGGCCACGTGGGACTTCGGATAGTTCCTGGAAGAGGCCAAGGGCTTTTGAAGCTGTTTCCTCTGCCTGGAATACTGTTCTCCTAGCTCTTTACACAGCCGGCTCCCTCGGCCTCTAACTCTCAGCTGAAATGCCACCTTTCAGAGAGGTTTTCCTTGACTAATCTAAGCTTAACCTCCCAGTTACCCTTTATTACATTATTTTATTTTCTTCATAGTATTGACCATAATCCATTATTATCTTTATTTATATTTGTTTCTCCTACTAAAATGTAACCACCTTGAGAGTATGAACCATGTGTTTTTACTGTTGTGTATCCCCTAATAACACATGCTCAAGAATTATTTATGTTTTGAAAAATGGATGTACTTCAAGATCACTGTTTTGTAGAAAAGTCCCCACTTTTTCTCAAAACCAGTTACCTTTCCTAACTTCTTTCTGTTAAAAGAAAACCACAAATGATGTTACGATAATACTATGATAAATTCCTGCATTAACATCTAATCATTCCAAATATAATAAGATTTTAAACAAAGAGAAGCATAAGAAAGAAAAAAGTCAAAAACATAACAAAGACTGATGAAAACAAAGTTATAATCTAATTTTTAACAAGAGCATCTACTTATTACAAGTATAAAAGGAATATTCTTTTATTCTTTACTCTAACTGATTCTAAACTAATAAAATATTCAATAATTGAAAAAACAAGAAATGCAGTCCTTCCTCCCTTGCCCCCAGAAAGAAGGTAGAAACTGAATCTCTGGTACAACTAAATATTCTACATTGGTCTAGTTATATGCCAAGCAATCTTCCAATTACAACCTAGCTTTCCAAGGAGAGGATGTACTAGCCAGAGGATCCAAGAATCCAGTCTTCCTTAACACTGTAGCTCATTATAAGTTAATTAAGTAGATTCTTGGGGAAGAGTCTGTGTGTACTGTACAAATTCTGGGGTTTGTGTATCTTGGGTGACCTGGATGTATGTGTTTCCTTGTGTGTGTCTGGGGGAGATTCCTAGAGTGTGTGCAGATCTCACATATTCTGAGTCTCTCTAAATCAGATTAAGGATCTAGATGAGTCTGATCAAAGTCTATAGGCTTCTGCTTTGGCTACAGAAGGAAGGAAGAGATCTGGTGAGATGGGTAAAAAAACAAACAAGAGGACAGGATGACATCTGTCCTTCTACCTAACACATGGACTGCAGTGAGGGGGGATTCAGAAAGAAGCTGAAGAAACATTTTTCACGATGGATCCCGAGACTCAGGGCACAAACCGTGCTTCTCTGAAGCCCAGTGCACAAAGCATAACAGAGCAGAGAAGGGGGTGGCCTCTCTAAAACTCACTGAAGTGTTGAGGCCAATAGGCAGAGAGGACTGATCTGATGGGAACCCACAGACATTTTTTTTCCTGTCATTTTGTTTTTTAATAATTTATTGATATGAAATTCACATAACATAAAATTAACCATTTTAAGGTGAACAATCCAGGGGCATTTGGTGTATTTACAATGTTGTGCAACCACCACCTCTATCAAGTTCCAAAACATTTTCATCAGCCCAAACAGAAACCCCACACCTATTAAGCAGTCACTCCTCATTCCCCTCCCCCCCAGCCAATCCCTGGCAACCACCAGTCTGTGTTCTGTCTGTGGATTTATCTGTCCTACATATTTCATATAAATGGAACCATACAATATGTGACCTTTTGTGCCTTGCTTCTTCCAATTAGCATGATGCTTTGGAGGTTCCCGGTGACATATGACCCCTCTCCACTTTTGCTCTGGTGAAAAAAATAAGTCTTCCCACAGAGAATACAAGTAGCAGTGGCAGCAGAAAAGGGACAGCCCTCAGGAGGGTTCAGAGCAGATAACGTGCCGGGCACTGTCCAGGACACAGTGTGAGATGTCCTCAGAGCTCCCAGGAAGGACTAGAGACAATTTTGACAGAAGAGGGATGTGGGGTGACACTGAGGGTTCCATATGACCAGCAAGAGAAAGAGCCAAGGAGACTCAGGATATGGAGCCGGATATAGACAGATATAGATAAACACATACATAACTACTTATACACAGGTGACAATGACAGTATTCATTTAAGCTTTAGCTTGAAAAACCAATTACCATTTAAAAATTTATAATTAAAGGGGGCTTCCTGGGTGGCACAGTGGTTGGGAGTCCGTCTGCCAATGCAGAGGACATGAGTTCAATCCCTGCTCCAGGAAGATCCCACATGCCGCGGAGCAGCTAAGCCCGTGCGCCAAAAAAAAAAAAAAAATTTATAATTAAAAATGTCTAAAAAATTATCAGTGATACCTCTGTATAGTAGGAATAAGGGACAGACTTTTACCTTTTACCTTATACGGTTCTTATTTGTTTTAATTTTTAAAATAAGTATATACAACTTGCCTAACAAAACCTTAAGAGATAAAAGTAGTCTACAAATGAGTCATACATTTTCTATTAGTTCAGTAAAATTTGCTTTAAGTTTGGCACAGAGTGTAACAAAAATGGATATTGAGAAGGAAAAATCCCTTTCACTCTTAGGTTAGGTTCTAATTCAAATCAATCAAATTTCTAAATTCACCTAAAACATAACACCCACTCTACTCAACCACTGTCCCTGTTGTTTAATTTCTGCTCAAATTGTTTGCACGTTTAGTAATTCACTGACCTTGGAACTGCTTTCTTCTGATACTTCTCCCTCATTGGTCTGCATCGGAACAGACTCTGTGCAAAACTCTGCAGAAACACACAAATACTGCCTAAAAGAGGTAAGAAGAGAAAAAAAAATACATAAGGAATTCAGTGTGAAAATTTGTTTTCTCAGTTTAGACTGAAATTCTGTCACCGAGACCATAGATACTGAGAAGCAATGACCGTAAGTAATGTGTGTGTGCACGTGGCTGTGTGTGTGTGTGTGTGTGTGTATACGTATATACTCATGCATCCTAGGTAAGAAAGGAGGGAGAGAGGTAGGGAGAGAGCTTTCCCCACCTTAGGGAGGATAATTAGGAAAGGTTTAAGACACTGGAATATTAAACAGTTCTTGATTTCTTTTCTCTTTTTATTTGACTTTTGGCAGAGGTAATAGTGAAAATCTTCAGCAATTCATACAGCACAAACACTGACCTGTTAGAAAAGAGGCCCCCCTAAGTAAAGTAGGGGACCAGTTATGCTGTAGCAGGTCATACTGCTTGGCTATTAGGCTAGGCTATGGAAAGCAGCTGGGTTTCTTGGGTTTATAATTTATGTTCAACATTTATGGTATTTTATAACTGAAATTAAGGTATACTCTAATGGTTGATCCCACCTTTCTACTTTAAGAAATCTGCTTAATAAACTAAATGTCAGTTAATTCATTTTTTATATGAGAACAGCCTATTCATAGGGCAAGACAATAAAAAGCAGTAATTTTTCCTCTAAGAATAAAATGAGTCAAATAAAAGTGTGTTAAAATTTTATGAATTAAAATGTGCCAAAAAGAAACTACTAAAAGTTTATGCAACAGTGAAATTAATTTATTAATTATGTAATTATTCAGGAATAAGTACTCAAACTGACACAAATCTCCATTATAATACAGGTATGAATATTTTAAAGCCTTTCAAATATTTCAAAGGGCTCATAGCTAGAAAATATTAAAGCTAAAAAGAGGCCTCACAGTGTATTCTTTCTGTGTGCAGAAAAATCTTTATGAATACAGCAGGCTTGGGGACCTTGCAATCTGGTTCCAGTGCAGGCTTCTCAATAACCAAGACCTAAGGCCAAAAGGTACTGAATATTCTGGAAATCTGTTTCCTCACCTGTTGGGTGGGAAAGGGTATCAAAATACCTACTGTGCTCACCTAATAAGGCTTTTGGGGAACCAATGTGTATTTATGCAATGTGAAATGTAAAATCGGTACAGCGGAAGCCCTTAACCAACCCCATTCACTCATTTCACAAGACCTGACGCTGTCCATTCTCTGTGTAGAAACACACAACTGATGCTCACAAAAAGTGAAACAGGCTTTCTCTAGCTGGTTTTGTCCCTCACCTGCTTATGATCATTGTACAAAAACAGAATTACTCTTTCTATGAAAACTAAATTGATAGCACTGGAAAAACTCAATAATATAACTAGGAAGATCTGGTATACAAATTGCTTCACAAATGTCTTTTATGTTCCCATTCTACTCTACTGAAATAGAGATTGTATTTCATAGATGATACATTGCAGGCATAGCTGACCAGGAGAGACACCCCCATTATCTCTGTGCCATTTCCATTTGAATGCCCTGGGAAGGAGGAATGCTTCTTCCCCTCTCCTGAGGTTTCACTCCTGGCTCCTCTCCATCCACACACTCCACCCCAGTGGAGGTACAGGATCTTATCTGAATGGTGAGTTCAGAGGGAGAAACAAGGTATGTGAGCTCAGCCCCTTCTGTCTCTTCCCTTTGGAAGCCAGCTGTCCCCCAGGAGCACGCACTGTGCTCTGCTCTCAAAGCCATCAGTTAAGGTCCCTCACGATTACCCGTGACAGGTTAGTCTGTTGAATTCTGAGCTTCAGTGTTAAGACTCTGTTCCTTTGCCCATGGATGTAAGCTGCATTCTCCAATACAGCTTTACTAGTAATGAAGATGATATTTTGGTCTCTCGAACGCCCTACTCTTTTATTTCCCAATTGGTATAGAACTCAGCCTAGGGAAAAAGTGCTATTTATTAGGTCTCTCAAAGACCTAAATCTGGTGCATGAGACTATAGAGTCTTGATTAAGACATGAATCAAAATTTGGGGAGAAAAACACACATCAAATTTCTGAGTCTTCTGTTGGGGCCAGGACTGTGGGTCTCGGTATTTTGTGAGAGGGCAAAGTGCTCTGACCTTACAGAGGTTTACGTTAGGCCACGTGAGTTTTTACAGTTATGTACTAGCTTTTAACTACTGATGCCAAATTAGAAGTTTATAAAGCATAGGTCACACTGATTTTGACCTTAGTGTAACTGTAGTTATGGCAACTCTGTCTTCAGGTATGTGGCTGTTTCTATAGAAACAAGGCTACATGCACCAGGCGCAGAAGCCTGAGCAAAGGCTTGGGGGCTTTGCCAGCCTCAGCAAAGCAACAAACCACAGTCAGTCATGGCGGCAGTGGTGGTGGTACTGAAAGCTCATCTAAATGTTAGCTGTGCAAGTGGCCTCAGCATACATCGGCCACTCTGGCCTAGCAAGCAAATGCCAGCTGTGCTGGCCTCAGCAAAGGGAATAGGGCATTAGCAGGCTTGGGTGGCTTCAAAGTACAGAGGGCTGCTGCCTGACCTTGAATTGTGCAGGCACAGCTTTTCCTAAGCAGGCATGGCTGAGGTAATGATTAGACTTTAGAAAAAAGAGATTTTCTTCATACAGGCCTTTTAGATATTTAGTGAGTACAACAATTATTTGCTGCATATAAGCTGCAAGGCAACTGAATTTCAAACAGCACATGCGCTATAAAACCAGTGAAGGTCTATGTTTAAATTGTCTGTGCTATGCTTACATAGGCAATTCAAAGGGGAAATGGAAATTGAGAGGTTTCTCATTAAATGTCATATTGATGTCCTTTATTTAATTTGGTCTCTCTCTTTTTTTCTTTTGGTTGATTTTGAACTATCCTTAATGTTTCTCAATGTGTTTCTTGAAAAAGCCTCTATGACATTCTTGTTTGAAGGCATGGCTTATAGCTGTGTCTAAGGGTCTAAGTCAGTTTTACTGACCTTTTGACAAAAAGGAAGGTGAATAAAGTAGGTGACCGCTGGTGTTGACCTGGCACAGCACTTCAGCATACACAGGACAGGCCTCGGCAGATGTTAATGCAAATGTAAGTCATGTCA
This sequence comes from Hippopotamus amphibius kiboko, assembly GCF_030028045.1. Classification (NCBI taxonomy): domain Eukaryota; kingdom Metazoa; phylum Chordata; class Mammalia; order Artiodactyla; family Hippopotamidae; genus Hippopotamus; species Hippopotamus amphibius. Next base: position 8,542,531 of record NC_080192.1, read on the forward strand.
CACAGCCTCTGTGCTCGGTCTTCTCTAAAAGTTGGCATATACGTTAATATCTTCAAAGCCCTCCAGGGTCTAAGCCTCACCTGTCTCTCCAGAATCATCGGCCAAGGCCTCTTTGCTCCCTTGGTTCCAGCCACAGTGAATCACTTACAGCTTCCCAAACATGCCAGATTGTTTCAGGTTTCCATGTTTTTGTTCATATCACTCCCTCTGTCTTTCCCTTCCCTACTCCTCATTCAACATTCAGCTCTTATAAAGTAATTCCTGTCCCATCTCTAGGCAGAACTGGTGATTCCTTCCTCAGTGTCCCCAGTGGATCTTGTCTGAATTTTATTACAGGATCTGTAACACTGTATTGGATTTATTTACTTACACTGATGCCTCTCCTACTAGATTATCAACTCCTTGATACCAAACACTATTTCTTATTAATCTCTGTATTCACAGATTACTTAAAACTGTGTACCTGGCATTTAATAAGTATCCAATAAATTTCTATGTAAGAATGACTGAATTAATCAACTAAAGTCTTTTTTATTTAAATTATAATAGGTATCGATTCAATAAATATTTACTGGGTCCCCACCACATGCCAGAAAGTGCTGGGCTAGTGTGGTATAGCAGTAGAATGACCTTTGGCTTTGAAGGAACAGACCCATTGTTCTTTGTCATTTCTCAGCTGCGTAATCTTGAGCAAGTTAGTTAACTTTCTAATCTTCATTATTTTGATCCACAAAACTGGTCAGGAGGAGGTGATACAAGGATTAAGTTAAACAATATATGTATAGCACTCAGCAAGGTGTCCAGGAGCAGCCAGCAGGCACTACAAAAACAGTTCCTTTCCAAGAAGTCTCAAGGGGTTTATAGACTAGTAAAGGAGACAGATACAAATAAATAACTCTCAACATAAAATAACGAATATTTTATTGCTGTAACAACAACAGGTGCTCCTGGAACACAGAGGAAAAAGAAATTCTGCCAAAAGAATCTGGGAGAAGGGGACAATAAGAAAGATATAAGAAGGAAGAGTAAATCGTTGCATTCTTCTCCCCTCTTCCAAAATCTAAGCAAAGAGAAAAGCGTCCATTAAAGCACAAAGTTGTGAAAAATAACTTCATGGCTGGGGAACAGAACATGCTCTGGTAAGGTTCACAGATAGGGTTTTACTAAAAAAGAAGCCAGAAACGTTGTTTGGACTTAGGCTTTGGAGGGATCTGTAGGATGACAACTGCAGCGACCAGGAGCCACGAGAGCTGTTTAAGCAAAGGGGCGACATGAGCGAATCTATCATAAGACGCTGACTCGGGCGGTGTGTGGACTACAGGCTGCAGTGGGGAGGGACTGGAGGCAGAGAGGCTAGGATACGCTCATGTGAAACTGTGAAACTGCTAAACCTAATAACAAATTCTAGCTTCATAAAAGGATGAGGTGCCAAATGTCAGTATCAAACTAAATACAGGTGCTTTTAAAGGGAACTAGTGAAGTGGAAATGCAAAGGGCTAGTGTGATGGCCACTTTAAATACCCTTCTGTAAGAATTCTGGAAAGAAGCGTTAACGTCAAAATGTACTTTCCTTCTTTTTAAGATGAAGACTCTCTCATTTCATTACCAATACACAGCGGATATAGATTTTAAAAACTTACCTTTGACAGTATCCTGGGGCAACACAAGCCCGTAAAGGTGAGTCTAGACTACATTCAGTGCAAAAACCAAAACCCTGAGAAGAGAAGAAAATCACGATGAGCCGCATGCTGACAGCAACGCGCCATGGTGAGCAGCAGCCTGGCACAGATCTAGGCTTCACCTACCAGCTACTGACTCTCAGGCCAGTGGCCCAACCGCTCAAGCCTCAGCTTCCTCATTCAACACTGGGGACAATAACAGCATCTTCCTCATATGGTTCTTTGAGATTAAATGAAATACGTGTAAAACACTTAGTGAAGGGCAGGGCACCAGCCACATGCTCTATAAAGGTGAGTGGTTTTTAAGAATGTGAACTGAAATACTTTCTGAAGAAACATTACAACCAATGTTAAACCTTTTTTATTCATTTAACTTATCTGTTCTACAAAAAAATACCAAATTGCTTTTTCAAATTCCCCATTTGACATAAGGATGTCTCATAATCACTTTAGATTCAATACCTTCCAAACTGCACTCTTCATCCCCTCTGCCCCCATACCACCCCCAGACCCCATTTTCCTGTCTCCAATGCCACAATCAAGGGTATCATTGGGACTTCCCTAGCAGTCCAGTGGTGAAGACTCTGTGCTTCCACTGCAGGGGGAACAGGTGCAATCCCTGGCCAGGGAACTAAGATCCCGCAAGCCATGCAGCACGCCCCCCTCAAAAAGGCAGGACGGTAATCATCCTCCATCCAGATGCCTGGGTCAGAGCCTCAGATTCGTCCTGGATTTCTCACCCCACCCCAGCCCTCTCACAGCCCATCAGCAAGTCTGTCCTTCGTGCTTTCACAGTATGGATCTCAGATCCACCCACAGTTGTTCATTTTCATAGTCATCATCATTTCTCACTTGCGGAGGCCTCTTAGCTGGTGTTCCTGGGCCTATTCTTGCTCCTCCCCAATCCATTTCTAATTAATTGCTGGAATGGCCTCTTCAAAATCAAATCAGATGACAGCAAATTGCTAATAAGTGCAGTGAAACTGTAATTTCATGATGGAATGCTTCTGTCTTTATATATATATGTGAAACGACAGCCATTTATTATCAGCCATTTAGAGACCCCAGGTCAGTCCCTGCATTTTACAATGGCAGAAACACATGCCAGAAGGAAACTCTGCTCAACACGCTGGACAAACTCAGCAGAAACTTACACTGCTGTCAGAGAGCCTGTCACTATTTGGAAGCTGGCCCCCTAGTTTCACAACCAACTTAATGTTTCTGTCCAAGAAAGCACATTCCACTTCCCATGACTACAGATTAAAAATTATAGCTTTAGTCCTACATGTTGTCACAACGTTTGAGGTGGTGTTTTGAGGTGAATCTCGAAAGCATCTTGCTGCCCTCTTAACCATCATCATCTCTACCTCAGCTTATTTTTTTTAAGTGTTTGAATAAATAAACTTCAGATGGAATGGTGCTATGATGAGTATTAGTGGCATTTTAATTATCTTTGCCCTCCTATTATACACACTGTTGTCCCAGCCATCTTCCTTTCTAAAAAGCCAATGGCACTGGGGAAAGTTGAAGAAACTAGCTGCAACTTCCAACATGGGCCTGGCCCTCACAGAGGATGTAAACTCTGTGGTTACGTGTGACGCTCAGAATCTCAGAGAAAGATTGGATTCTTCAACTTTTCATCGGCCACAGTCTTATCAAAATAAGACTGACTACTTTTCAGTTCTCTATTGTGATTAGTTTCTGCCCCGGCTAAACATTCTTCTCCAGACACATCAGTAGTCTAAATTCTGCACCAACTGCATAAAGCAACCCAATATTACATCTTGTTAACACAAAAGCTCAGGACACAGTGGCCAGCTCTGTCCTTTGCCTGCTTGCTGGTCCCAGACGCTAGCCAGTGGTCAGTGACAGAAAAGGAGTTAAAGCAGAGGAGAGGCAGGCAGGGGAAACTGGGCAGTTTTCCAAGTACTCTGGAATCCAGCTTTTACAGAACAGCTTCATTACTTTCTCTGTAGGGCTGTGAACCTCTGTATCAGATGCACTCATATTCAAGATAAACATAAAATTTAATTCTAAAATCAACATTTAAAATTATCTAGTTATCTACAGCACTGTTTTCCTTCTAAGGTATGAGTAATAGCAAATTCCTTCCAAACAGCATGTTCAGAACGACACTGTAATCCTTCCCTCTGATCATGTGTAGCCACAGCAGTAAACTATTTGAACTGCTCCAGTTTTCTCTATTCTCTCACAGAGTAACCAGATTGGTCTTGAAATTCACAAAGGGGGTGGGACAGTTCAGTGGATCTTGGCCTGAATCAATTCCCAGGCCCTGCAAAACTTCAAGTAGGCTTTAACATCTCCCCACAGCCAAGTATGGAATTGAACTCAAAAATGTAATTAGAACTGAATCTTGCACAGGGAATATGGCAATTTGAAAGAAATACATACTCAATAAACTATATTTACTAATAACACCTCTGATATGATAAAGTTTTAATTTTCAAACTTGATTGTTTAGCATGATTCTTTTAAGTTTAATTTTAATTCTCATTTTAAAAAATTCAAGCAATGGGGCTTCCTAGGTGGCGCCGTGGTTAAGAATCCGCCTGCCAATGCAGGGGACAGTACAGGTTCAATCCCTGCTCCAGGAAGATCCCACATACCGCAGAGCAACTAAGCCCATGAGCCACAACTCTCGAGCCCATGTGCTGCAACTACTGAAGCCCACACACCTAGAGTCCGTGCTCTGCAACAAGAGAAACCACTGCAATGAGGAGCCTGCGCACCACAACAAAGAGGAGCCCCCACTCACCGCAACTGAAAGAAAGCCCACGCACAGCACAAAAGACCCAACACAGCCAATAAAATAAATCAATAAATTTATATATTAAAAAAAATTCAAGCAATGTAAGGACTTCCCTGGTGGCACAGTGGTTAAGAATCTGCCTACCAATGCAGGGGACACGGGTTCGAGCCCTGGCCCGGGAAGATCCCACATACTGTGGAACAACTAAGCCCATTTGCCACAACTACCGAGCTTGCACTCTACAGCCCACAAGCCACAACTACCGAAGCCCATGTGCCTAGAGCTCGTGCTCCAGAACAAGAGAAGCCACTGCAACGAGAAGTTTGTGCACCACAACGAAGAGTAGTCCCCGTTTGCCGCAACTAGGGAGAAAAGCCCGCATGCAGCAACAAAGACCCAACACAGTCAAAAATAAGAATAAATAAATAAATGTTTAAAAAAATTCAAGCAATACAGATAAAGCCTTGGCCACTGTCCTCTCTCTCCCTGCCCTGGTCGTCCCAGGACTTACCACTGTTACCCATTTGATAATCAGCATAATTCTTGAGATGCAGATTATTGAGAATATACTGTAAACTTTTGAGTCACAAATAACACTGAAAACCCTGACTGTCTACATTGCTGGTGACTGGCCTAACTTCAAGCAAGATGTCCGGAAAAGACGCTTTAAGTGAGGCAGCAGATGTGAGAGTGGAGCAAAACACCAGCAAAGAGGCCAGGAAGGTCTTCCCAGGAGGCGAGCATAGACCAGGAGACTCGGGGCAGATAGGAAGGTACCAAATGTCCAGCTCTATAAGCAGGGCACCCAGCCTAAGTGGGCAAAAGGGAACCTATTTAATTAACACCAATAATCAAGTCAAAAGCCTAAGGAGCGCAGGTGGAGGTAGTTCTACTACAGGCAGATGGGTTTATTTAGCCACCAATACCCAAGGGTTGCTATTGTTCCCAGATCTGGAAATGCTACCTCTGCAGTTTCTAGTCACTTCCATCTCGGTTCAACACGTTGGAAATTCTGTAAAAATGGTCAAGTCTGCCCGTTCCTAAAAACATCCCCTTTAATCCTAAAACCTCCTCTAGCTTTTGTGCCCCTGTTCACGTCTTTCTTCTCCTGGTCAAGCTCTTAATAAAAAGAAGTTTTTATTTGTGGTCTCAGTGTCCTCAGTATCTCTCATGTACTTACTAATCATCAAAATATGGTTTCTTTCCCTATCACTCCCAGTTGTTAAATACAATGGATATCATTGAACTTTTAGCTTTAAGCTTTCTGGCATTTAAAAATCAGAATGACCTGAAACCCTTGTCATTTGGGAGCTCCTTTCCTATCTTGATGTTAAGTATACTGCAGATCCCATCACTGGGCCAGTGGCACCTTGCTTTAGTTCCTGGTCGCTTGGCTGTGTCTGGGTCCTCCTGTCTCCCTGGGGTTGCAGCCAGCCCAAGGCCCTTGTCAATATTGTTGACTTTCAGGTTCCCACCATGGGCAGCATGTTGCTGGGTGAAGAGTTGCTGCTTTTGTACATGGAGGACTGGAGGACAGGGGTCGTGGAAAAGGAATCCAACTCAATCCTGATTTCAAGGATTGAGCCTAATTCTGATGCTCAAACTGACATGGAACATATTCAGTCCCTTCAATCCACAGAAGGGGCCAAATGCAGCACTTTTGCTATCTCTTAGACCACTTCTTTCCAGTCTCTTGCTGGGAAGTCTTTCTCTACTTGTGCTTTCATCACTGGTAGGTACCTCGGGAGTTCATCCTCCCCTTTCTCTTTTTATTATGAACTCATGTCCTTATTCTCTCCCACAGATTTAAGTCTTACCTATATCTTGATGACTCCCAAATCTCTCTCTAGGGCCTACCTTTCTTACAATCTTCAAAGCCATCTATGTAACTTCCTAATGTCAATGGACTTCTCTATCTCATGTTCCACAGGTCCCTAAAATGCAACATAACGAAACAAAATAATCCTCCCCTTCAAATAATCTGCCTCTTTTGGGAATACTAGCAGCCCACTCAAATAAAAATCTAGAACCATCATCCGCATCTTCCTCTCACCAAACTCTGTCAATTCCAATCCCCAAATATTTCAACAGGTACTTTCTTTCCTATTCCTACTGTCACTGCCATAGTTCTGGCATAGCTTCTCACCGGATTTATTCCAATTGTTTAATATTGGTTTTCTTACCCTCAAGACCCACCTCACCCCCATTGCCATGAGAATTACCGTTATAAAGTACAAAACCACAGTGCCTTTGCAATGTCTCTCATCCATTTTCCATATGAAATCGAATTCCCACTGTGTGGTATACAAGGCCCAGGATCCGTTCACCTCTCAGCTTCATCTCACAAAACCACACTGTTTTCAGTTTCCCTTAAGCACCACATGGTTTCATGTGCCTGTGACTTTGTGCATGCTGTTTCCACTTGGACTCCCTCCCACTCACAGGGCAAACTTCTTCTCAACCTTCAAGATGCAAGAAAAGCAAAACCTTTCCCATGAAGTCTGTCTTGATCCTTCTCTTTTGCTACAGGTGCTCTGGATGGGTCCTTCCTCTGGGTTAGCAACTGTACTTGGTATATATTTCCACTAGGCTTGCTTATGTTGCATATGCTACAAGCTTATAAGCTCCCTGAAGGTAGGAAGGGCTAAGTCTTTTTTACCACTGTATCACCATCATTTAAAAAAGTGCTAGTGTAAAGGATATTCCAATACACATTTTGGGGGAAAAACAAAGTCAACTCAATACAATATTCTTAGTTTACTCAAATAAGGATGCTGCTTATCACTTATAACAGTACATCCAGGGCCACAGTACAGATTCCATTTATTCAGTGAATAAGCCACCTGCCAGGTATCATGCTCTGTTCTAGAAACACCATGGTGAAGTAATACTAGGCTCTCAGAGCAGTGTATTACTTGCATGGACCCACAGACTTCCAGGGAGAAGCTGTGAAGAAACTTTGGGACTGAGAGCAGGACCCTGGCATAAAGATGTTAAATTTATTCTTACACCTTATAAGTCAGGGAGGGTTGCCTAATAAATAAAAAAACTCAGTCTAAAGCAGGGATGAAGAAAAAAGCACATGCCTCACCTTCGACTACTAATCCAGTTTGGTCAAGTGGAACTAATGCCCTCTGGCTTAGTCCAGGACAACTTGTCAATTCTTTAACAGAAAGGGCTTCGGAAAATAAAGCTACCCTCTGAAGACCTACGCAAACTGCAAGTCACTTGGAGGTGGGGGCGGAATGGTAGGGAAGAATGACTGCCAGCTACAAGAACAGCAGAGGCAGCTGTTGGGACAGCAGATTCAACTCAACCGGCTTTCCTGATGCTTCCGAGATGCTCAGCATGATGCTGGGCGTTTTCAGAGCAAGGGCCTCTGGCCAGGTTTTACTGTAATCGTTGGCCACATAAGAATTAAACAGATTAACATGCTCAGCTTCTGTACCCAATTTATTGATGATCTATGATCAAAAAGCCTTTATTCTTTTTCATACTGTATATTAATTTTTTGTAGTTTAAAAAAAATCAAATAGCTATTTCTATGAAGGTTGTTCACAAAATTCCAAATGCATATTGGTTCTCCATTAAACCAGTAAGAGGAATTTTAACATTGATATTGAAAATAATAATAACATGAATAACCATTAACTATTTATGCTGTGCTCAGCGATATACATTATGGACATCTCAAAAAACCCTCATTTAAGATATGATCCCTGTCCTCGGAGGTCTTACACTATTGATAAGGAGAAGAAAACTAGCACACAAAGCAATTCCACAAAAACTAAGCACTAAGCTGTGTGGCACAGAAGTTTTGAGGATACAGAGCAAATGGTGGGCTAGACAATCTGTGCAGCCTTCAGAAAGAAACTAAGATTCCAGCTGGAATTGACGGGATCTAAAGCAGTGATTCTCAAACTTTTTTCATCTCAGGGTCTCTTTACATTCTTAAAAATTATTAAGGACCCCCAAAAGCTTTTGTTCATGTGGGTTGTAGTTATCAATATTTAACCACATTAAAAATTAAAACTATGAAAAATTTAAAATATTTATTCATAAATATTTAAACGTACAAATAAAGCTTACATGTTAATATTTTTAAATTAAAAAATTTTAAAGGATAAAAAATTTGAGAAAAGTGCCTTTTTTACATTTTTGCAAGTACCTTTAATATTTTGCAAATATCAGACAACAGCTGTATCCTAATATCTGCTTTTGCATTCATCTTTTGCTGCATCACATGCCATGTAGCCTCTGGAAAACCCTGTGCACTCAGGAATGAGTTTAAAAGGCATATATCGACTTAATGTTATTAAATAGTTGTGATTTCATGGACCCCCTGAAAGGGTCTGGATGGGGTTGGGGAGGGATCCGTGGACCACACTTTGGGGAATCATTAATTTTAAAAGATAAAGAACATGCTATAAGCAAGGGCTGGGCAGGAAGGAAGTGTGCAGCTCGGGAGGCATAACTTCCAAGTACGCAACACTTACCCCTAAAACCTTGGCTACACCTAGGCTCACCTCCATCATGAGCCTCAGAGACAGAAGTGGCAGGGCAAGGTGGGGACAAGAAGCCTCCCCTCACCCCGTGGTGCATCTGTGCCTGCGGAAGAGGCTCTGCTGCCCTGGGCAACATTCCCTGGAGGCCACGTCAGGCTTTCCTCTCTGGTGCCTACACTGTGCTCTCCTCCTAGAAGCTGTAAATGGCTCACAAGAAACTGCCTTGCCGGGGCTTCCTGAAGCTGTGTTTACTAACTGCAAAATCATCTCCCTGCTACAGTCTCAAATTCTTCAGACATTTCTTGATCTGGCTGTCTTAAAAAGCACATTTAACATCAGCCACGTAGCCAGTTTTTCCTTGCCAATAATCATGGCAGTTTGCTATTCCATTCCTGTGCATCTTGCGACTGTAAAAACAGTTCCCAGAGCATCATATGTCATGGTTCTAGTTGCCATAAACTGAAAACATTTTCTTCATATTTTGTGGCACAAACTAAAAGCATTCTGGATGCGGTTTGCATACAGTCCATCTCTGGCCAAAACAGAGGTTTAAATATATGGATAGACGGAGAAAAGGGGGTGGCCATTACCATCGTTAAACTGTTTTATCATCAATGTTCAATAGTGTATAACTACGGTAAAATTCTAAATTAAAAAATAACATTCTAAAATTATCTTATGATAAGTACAATTGTTCATTTTATGTAGCAAGCTTTAAGTTGTCTAACAGTTATTTTATAGCTGAGAGAAGCACAGATGAAACAGAAGTTTCTTTTTTGGCCTTTTAAATAAAAAAATAATATAAAAAATAAAAAGCAATCATGAATCTATATAGTTCTTCAATCTTTTTTTTTTTTTTAACTAAACGTATTTATTAAGGCTCTTTTACAGAAGAGAATAGATCATTTTGAAGTCAAAGTGAAACTAAAACTTTAAAAGAGATGTCTGCTTCTGGGAATGGTAAACTAGGTGATTCAGACCAACCACCCTATCTTGCTAAAAACAGCCCAGAAAATCTGGACAAAATATAAAAAAATATCTTAAAGGCAGAGAACCACTAATAAATTAAGAATTACCATACACAAAAATGAATTCCAGGTAAACTATATACCCAAAAGTGAAAGATAAATAATAAAGCTTTTGGAAAACAATGTGGGATAGTTTCCATTACCTAGGCATAGGGAAGGATCTCTTAAACAGGAAACAAAAAGTACCTATTATCAAAAAAACAGACACACATAATGATATCCAAATTCAGTTTTTGTTCACCAAAAGACATCCTCAGGAACACGAAAAAGCAGGTCATATAAAACCAATAAAAGGCTCATATTCAAAATAATAGAGAGTTCTAACAAAATAAAAAGATAACAATAGGAAAATGGGCAAGAGGCCAGATAAGGCGCATCATCAAATAAACAAACTACATTATCTAAATGGCCAATAAACATGAAAAGGTGTCCAGCCTCAACAGTAAGAAAATACACAAGAAAACCACAGTGAAAAAGAAAAAAGAAAATCATAATAATACAACATTATATACCAGAGCAGCTAAAAATTTTACAGTCTGATAATAACAAATGTGGCCAAGAATATGAAACAACAGGAACAATCATGTACTACTTGTGTGAATATAAATTGTTATATCCACTTGGGAATACAGTTTGGCATTATTCTTCTAAAGTTAAAGACAGACATACTTCATGATCCAGCAGTTCCACTCCCAGATATATACCCCAAAGAATTCAAGCACATGGGCACCAAAAGATACACAAAAAAATTCAAAGCAGCACGATTATAACAGCCCCACCTGTGAACAACCCAGATACTCTCAATAGTAAAATGGATAAATATATTCTTGCATATTCATAACAAGGAATACCATACAGCAATGAAAATCAAGAAACAACAGCCAGGGACTTCCCTGGTGGCGCAGTGGTTAAGAATCTGCCGACCAATGCAGGGCACACGGGTTCGAGCCCTGCTCTGGGAAGATTCCCCATGCTGAGGAGCAACTAAGCCCGTACGCCACAACTACTGAGCCTGGGCTCTAGAACCTGCAAGCCACAACTACTGAGCCCGCGTGCCCAGAGCCTGTGCTCTGCAGCAAGAGAAGCCACCGCAATGAGAAGCCCATGCACTACAAGGTAGAGTAGTCCCCACTCCTCACAACTAGAGAAAGCCTGCGAGCAGCAACAAAGATCCGAATGTAGCCAAAAATAATTACATAAAATAAATTTATATAAAAAAAGAAAAACAGCTATACACAGCAACATGGATGGATTTCACAAACACAATGACCCCATAGAAAATAATATATAGCACGTGACTGTTCAAAATCAGCCGAAACTATAATGTTTAGAGGTATGTGGGTGATAAAAGTAGAAAGGAAAGAAAGAAGTCAGAAGAGTAGTTACCTGAAGGTTGGGGGGGGGGGGGATTCACTAGAAAGGTCGCTAAGAAGGGCTGCTGGGTCTCTGCAATGTCCTGTTCTTTGACCTCAGAGGTGATTATTTTAAAATAACGAAGTTTTACATTTGTATTTTATGCGCTTTTCTGATTGTGCAATATATTTCACAATAGAAAAAGAAAAAGCAAAGCAAAAATAAAATTAATACAAAGGAAAAAGTGGTGTCTTTCGTATAACTTTAAAAATTAGATGACAGAACCCCAATTCTTTAGCTGACATCCCGGCCCTTCATTATAACCTGCCCTGTCTTTCTAGTCTCATCTCTCGTCACCCACCTTTCTTCACAAGTAGTACAGGGAGTCTGCCACACTCATTCTCAACCTTGTGCTTGCTTTACCTTTACTTGTGATATTTCTTTGTTTAGAAAACCATGTAGACAAAACCCAATCATCATTCTGCCAGACAAAGTACAAACTGTCACTCAAGACACAGTCTGGGTGTCACCTCCTGTGAGAAATCTTTTCAGGAGACACAGATCCTAGAGCCACACTACCTGGTTCGAATTCCATATTGGCCATTTACTGGACGTGTGACCTTGGTCAAGTTACCAACCTTAGTTTTGTAGCTTCCTCATTTGTAAAAATGGGTAAAAATACTACCTGCCTCATGAGGTTCTTCTAATGATTAAATGAGTAAATATATGCAAAGTGTTTGGAACATGCCTAGGAAAGAGTAAACAGGAGATATTAGCTATTATTATTATAAGTACACTCTGATAACCTCCTCCCTATCCTCCAAAGCCCAGATTAGATACTCTTCCTCTGGGTTCCCGTGGCTCAGTATTATAGCTTATTTTCCTTTATACAGCCCTTATGGATAGTTACTTCCTTGAGAGCAGGAACTAAATCTTGCACATCTCAGTCCCCAACATCTAGCACAGTGCCTAATATGTAGTAAATGCTCAATGAATACCTATGGAATGGATAAGCTATAAAGACTACAAATGCTATCTATATCACATATAAAAGTAGTCCTTTGGTGGGGACTTCCCAGGTGGTCCAGTGGCTAAGACTTGGTGCTTCCAATGCAGGGGGCATGGGTTGGATCCCTGGGGTCAGGAAACTAAGATCCTGCATGCTGGGATCCAAAAAAAAAGAAAAAAGAAAAAAGAGTAGTCCTTTGGTGCTGCCCTATTGTGTGTGTACACTACAAACTGGAAGTATCATCTTTTTTTTTTTAATTAATTAATTTATTTATTGGCTGCATTGGGTCTTCGTTGCTGAGAGCCGGCTTGCTCTAGCTGCAGTGAGCAAGGGCTACTCTTCGTTGCTGTGCATGGGTTTCTCATTGAGGCGGCTTCTCTAGTTGCGGAGCAGGGGAGCTAGAGCTCAGGCTCAGCAGTTGTGGCGCAGGGGCTTAGCTGCTCCGTGGCCTGTGGGATCCTCCCAGACCAAGGCTTGAACCCGTGTCCCCTGCACTAGCAGGCGGATTCTTAACCACTGACACCAGGGAAGTCCCTGGAAGCATCATCTTCATGATATTTCCACAGCAATTACCTCGGAATATGGATGGAGACTCCCTCTGGTAGCAACAAATGAAAGACAAGTAATATTACTTGTCCCAGCTACCTGTTCAAATGATGACGGCTATGAAAATATTTTTTTAAAGTGTGAGGCACTACAATATGAAGTTTTGTCGCCTTAATAAAACAACAGGATTATTGCTGAACTGCAAGTCTGGAAAGGGATTTAAGGGATAATAAGTAATTACTATAACATAAAAATGCAATCTGACATGGTCTTAGATAAGATTTTTTTATTTTCAGGTTAAAATATTTGGCAATGCAATTTTCTGATTTTCTCATTCAGTTTTTTTTTAAACATTTATTCATTTATTTATTTGGATGCGCCAGGTCTTAGTTGCAGCACGTGGCATCTTTGCTGTGGCACACGGGATTTTTTTTTTTTTTAGTTGCGGCATGTGGGATCTTTTTAATTGTGGCATGCAGGATCTTCTAGTTGCACCATGTAGGAACATTATTTGCGGCATGCAAACTCTTAGTTGCAGCATGTGGGATCTAGTTCCCTGACCAGGGATGGAACCTGGGCCCCCTGCATTGGAAGTGGGGAGCCTTAGACACTGGACCACCAGGGAAGTCCCTCATTCAGTTATTAATGATTTACGCAGTGTCAAAACAAACATTTGTATATGTGAATGTTCACAGCAGCATTATTCATAATAGCCAAAAAGTGGAAACCACCCAAATGTCCATCAACTGGTTGAATGAATAAACAAACTGTGGTACATCCACCCAATGGAAAACTACTCAGCAATAAAAAGGAATGAACTACTGATACATACTATACCAGGGGTCCCAAACCCCGGGCCACAGAATCAGGCTGCACAGCAGGAGGTGAGCGGCGGGTGAGTGAGGGAAGCTTCATCTGCGGCTCCCCATCACTGCATTACCGCCTGAACCATCTCCCCCCACCCCCACCCATCCATGGAAAAACTGCCTTCCAGGAAACTGGTCCCTGGTGCCAAAGAGGTTGGGGACCGCTGTACTATACAACATGGGTGAACCTCAAAAACATGCTTGGTAAAAGAAGCCACCCATGAAGGCTACATATTTTATGATTCCATTTAAATGAAATGTTCACAAAAGGCAAACCTATAGAGACACAGTAAATTAGTGGCTGCCTAGGGATGGGAGTTGGAAGAAGGAGTGACAGCAAATGGGCATGAAGGGTCTCCCTGCACAGCTGGAAATGTTCTAAAATTGAGCTGAGATGATGACTACACAACTGTGTAGGTTTACTGAAAATGCTTTAATTTTATACCTAAAATGGGTGAATTTCTGGTATGTAAATTATGCCACAATAAAGTTGTTTTTTAAAAACACAAATATTTGGCATTCTTTTACAGCTAGCTATAATTCCCACATCTTTAAAATCTCACCCACACATGGAACCAAAAAACATAAAAATAACGAGAAAATTAGCTTTTAAAAATTAAAAAATAAAAATATGCCACCTACTAAATATCTTAAAAACCCAAAGTGCCATCTCTACACTTATTTTCCAATCCAGGGGCAACAAATAATGATCTTCATAAACAGGCTTTCACTGCCATTTGTTTATTTCATCCCACGTGTACAAACATACACTCTGGCCTCATTTGCATTTATAACTGCAAATATAAATATCTGGCATAATGCCTCCACTTTTTTTACGGCCAAACAGCAAGCGTAAGAAAAAGGTAAATACAGAAAGCATAGTGTATAACAAGATAAAAAATAGTTATATAATACAATAAACAGGATTTCTAAACAGGGTATAAACTAACCCTTAGAAATCAACAGTCTTTATACAAATGTACTTCAGACTGAATTCTATAACAGGTCCCAAAATGCTATCCAAATTAGTTTGCTGAACTGGAATTGTTAAACTGGATATTGCTTAAAGTAGGTCACTGGCACGGGCCTGAAAGTATTTGGTAATGCAGAGATCTACCTGCAAAGTCATTTGCCATAATGAGATTTGACTTAGATACAACAGGAGAAATCACACTGGTTGGGTGTCAAATGTCAGTTGTATTTTATTCAAATAAATCTCAATTTAGATTTATCGCACTGCAGATTCTTGAATAGGGAAATAACAAGATGAAAGAAGTGTTTTTGAAAAAAGTAAATCTGGTGGCAATGTTTAGAAAAATGCCTCTTTTGCTTCCTGCTTCTTTGTTTCTCACCTCTACTCAGTCTCCAAAAGCCATTAATCTTCCTTCTGAAATGTCCTTCAGGACTATTCCTTTCTCTCCACTTCTACTCTCACCACTATAATCCTAATTTGTGTCAGGAGTTGTTAAAGGACAGGAAAACTGGGAAAAGAAGCCAAAACTAGAGGCCGTTAGAATAATCTAGAAGGAAATGAAGAGGACTGGGCTTTGAGCAGTGGTTCTCAAA
The DNA here is from genome assembly GCF_030028045.1 of Hippopotamus amphibius kiboko. Taxonomy (NCBI): domain Eukaryota; kingdom Metazoa; phylum Chordata; class Mammalia; order Artiodactyla; family Hippopotamidae; genus Hippopotamus; species Hippopotamus amphibius. The sequence goes on from NC_080192.1 coordinate 8,557,853, forward strand.
GTGTGGCCCCAGACCAGCAGCATCAGCCTCACCTGGGAACTTGATAGGAATGTAAATTCTCAGGCTTCACCCAGACCTATTGAATCAGGAACTCTGGGAGCAGGGCCGGCAATCTGTGTTTTTAAAGAGCCCTCCAGATGATTCTGATGTAGGCAAAAGTTTGAGAATTAGTGGCCTGAAAAGAAGCAGAGAAGAAGGAATTGGCCAAGACGAGGAGAGAATTTGAGAACCTGATAAGTATTTCTATCACGATGTCCCTCCAATCTCCAACCCAATCTATCCAAAAAAGAACTCTTCTCCAAACCTCTCTTCCAAGTGTTATTCCTTTCTGATATCACAACCCTCTACATTGCTTACGTTCGATCTCCCTTCCCGCAGCCCTCATCCAATATACTAATCTTGCTGATTCCATGGCTGAAGCTCTAGTCAATCAAAGAGAAAAGAAATGCACCATATAAGGGAAATTATGATAAAAAGGACTTTTCAAATCAGTGAGGAAAGGATGAATTATTCAATAAATGATTTTGGAATAACCAGCTAGTCATTGTGGGAGTGGAAAGTGGAAAGCTATATTCCTTTCATCAATTCTAAGATGCATATTTTTTTCTTTACATGTTAACATCTCTGAAATCCAGACAGGTTTTACAATTAATGCCATCTTATATCTTACAGTTGACAGCATTCTTTCTTTCTTAGTGGAGCATAAAATAATGGAATGTCTTACAATTGAGGGCATCTTAAATTCAACAAAATATGGTAACATACCCTGTAACACTTATTGAATGCATACTATGGGCTAGTCACAATGCTTTAGATTTAATAACTCATTTACTTATTTAAAACACCCCACCAAGTGTATTACTGTCATCCCACTTCATAGAGAAGGAAACTGAAGCAGAGAGCTTAAATAACATAGTCAAGGGCAGTAGAACTCAAGCTGACTTCAGAACTTAAGCTCTTAACTACTGTCTTATAACTGAAAGCTCAAAAACACTCTTCCACTTCCTCCATTCATCATAAAATGGTCTTTGTTTCAAGACGTTTTGATTTTGTCATTATTTTTGAAAGATAACTGTTTTTCTCTCAGCACTTTGACGACAGCATTCTGTCTTGCAGCTTACACTCTGACTAATGAGAAGTCAGCTATCAGTCTGAGAACAGTCTGCTTTCTCTCTCTGGCCACTATTAAGATCTTATATTTGCCCATGTATATATGGGATATTTCTCTTTCTTTATCCTGCTAGAACTTCCTAATTCAGAGGATTCAAGTCTTTCATCAATTTTGGAAAATCTCAGTCATTACCTCTTCAAATACTGCCTCTCTCCCAATTTTTCTATTATCTCCTTCCAGAATTCTGATTAGATGTTATGTTAGACCTCATTCTATCTTTCACATGCATTAATCTTTCTTTATATTTTCTCTTTGTCTCTCTGGGTTTCCTGTGGGCAATCTCTTTAGCTCCATCTTCTAGTTCATTAATTCTCTCTTCATGTGTCTAATCTGCTATTTAACTTATCAATTAACTACTAAGTTCAATAAGAGCTTCGTTTCTGATATGGTTCTTTTTCAAATATATCTGGTTATTAGTATCTTATAAAACAGCTAGTCAGATAGCCCTATGATGATACAAAGCAACTGAAAAACCCGGACTCAACATACAGGACTTTCAACCTGGTTATCTCAGATGGTCTCAGTTACCTGGTTATGCTTTTAATCTCTGTTTCTATTTCTTTAAAAATATTAGGGACTTCCCTGGTGGTGCAGTGGTTAAGAATCTGCCTGCCAATGCAGGGGACACGGGATCGAGCCCTGGTCCAGGAAGATCCCACATGCTATGAAGCAACTAAGCCCGTCTGTCACAACTACTGAGCCTGCACTCTAGAGTCCATGAGCCACAACTACTGAAGCCTGCATGCCTAGAACCCGTGCTCCTCAACAAGAGAAGCCACCGCAATGAGAAGCCCGAGCACTGCAGGAAGAGTAGCCCCTGTTCGCCACAACTAGAGAAAGCCCAAGCGCAACAACAAAGACCCAACACAGCCATAAATGAATGAATGAATGAATGAATTTTTAAAAATATTAAATATTTTTACTTTATGTTTAGTTTCCAATCATTACAGTATATATAGTCTTTTCAAATCAAATGATTTTATTTCTGCTGACTAACTGTGGCTTGTCTCCTAAGTGTTTTGTGATTTTTCATCATGGGCTCCTGTTTTGTGGAATTTTATTTGTGGGACTTCTTTGAGTCCTAAGTAGGATTTTTTTTTTTCTCCTGAGAATATTTGTGTTGCTCTGTCAGGTTCCTGGAGGCACTACTAACCCAAGAACAATTTAAAGTAAATTAGCCTGAGTTTCTCATGCTACACAAATAGTATGAATTCATATCCCGCATCCACACACAGCCCAGTTCATGGTTATGAATTCTTAGGGGAGATTTCAAAAAAATTTACTATGGAGAAATTTAAGCACAAAAGTAGGCAGAATAATATAATGAACTTTCATGTACTCACCATCAGCTTAAATAATTGTTAACTCCTGGCCAACACTGTTTCATCTGTATCCAACCCACATCTGTCTCCCTGCCTCTGCATTAGTTTTAAACCAAACCTATTTCATGAGTAAACACATCAGTATTTATCCCCAATATATTAAAAAACACTTTAAAAATTCACAATGCCTCTATTATACTTAAAAATATTAATAATAATTTCTATACCAGCAAGTAACCAGTGGGTATTCAAATTTCCAACTGTCTCACAAATATACAAGGTTTTTTTTAAAATAAATTTATTTACTTATTTATTGGCTGCATTGGGTCTTCATTGCTACACATGGGCTTTCTCTAGTTGCAGTGAGCAGGGGCTACTCTTCATTGTGGTGTGCAGGCTCCTCACTGCAATGGCTTCTCTTGTGGAGCATGGGCTCTAGGCATGCAGGCTTCAGTAGTTGTGGCACACGGGCTCAATAATTGTGGCTCACGGGCTCTAGAGCGCAGGCTCGATAGTTGTGGTGCATGGGCTTAGCTGCTCTGTGGCATGAGGGATCTTCCTGCAGCAGGGATCGAACCCCTGCGCCACCTAGGAAGTCCCTACAAGGTTTTGTTAGTTTGTTTGCTTTGATGTGTTTTTCCTTTGCAACTTATCTGTCAAAGAAATCAGGCTATTGTCCTGCAGGGTTTCCCATAGTCTGGATTTTTGTTATTAAACCCCCATGTTGGTATTTAACGTGCTGCTCTGTCCTCTGTAATTCTTACAAATTGGTACTCAGATCTAGAAGCCAGATCAACTTGTACAGGAAAAGAAAAATATATGCCTAATGCAGTACTAACAAATGGTAACCAATAAGCTTTTATAAAGTATCATTATGAACTCATAAATGTTTCAGTTAATGCTTTTATTGGTATTCATATTCACGAATTGGTATTCGTCTCATCACTGGCCAAAGGGAATCTCTTCATGTATGCTCTTGGGCCCTTTTGATATGACCTTGTCCTAGTCTTTGATGACTTTCTCGTAATATGGTATAGCAAGAAATTCTCGGTTTAGCTTTATCTTTTATAATTCCTGCTGCAGAACTGGATAAGCTATCCACAGAATCCTGCTTCCTTTTGTGAAAATTGGTATTTTGAGACTATAATTTGGACACTAGGGTTACATACTGCTACTGGGTGGATCACTGTTTCTAGGGCTTTTCAGTGAAATAAGGTAGCAGGTAGTTTTTTTCTTTTGGTTTTGTTTGTTTTAAATACATCTTTATTGGAATATAATTGCTTTACAATGTTGTGTTAGTTTTTACTGTACAAAAAAGTGAATCAGCTGTATTTATACATATATCCCCATTGGGTTTTTTTTTTTAAGATAAAATTTATCAAGAATTCTTTCAAAAACTTCCAATTCAAAATCAGGTTAATCAAGAGAATGAGAAGACAAGCCACAGAATGCAAAAGACATATTTGCAAAAGACATATCTGATAAGGGACTGTTACCTAAAATATACAAAGAACTCTTAAAACACAACAATAAGAAAATGAACAACCCAATTAAAAAATGGTCAAAAGACCTGAACAAGACACATCACCAAAGAAGACACACAGATGGCAAATAAGCATATGAAAAGATGCTCAACACTATATGTCACTAGGGAGTCATGAATTAAACAACGAGATACCACTACAATGCAATTAGAATGGCCAAAACTTACAACACTGACAACACCAAATGCTGCCAAGGATGCGAAGCAGCAGGAATGCTCCTGCATGGCTGGTGGGAATGCAGCATAGAACAGCCACTCTGGAAGATGGCTTGGCGGTTTCTTACAAAACTAAACACAGTCTTAGGATCCAGCAATCGTACTCCTTGATATTTACCCTAAGGAACTGAAGACTTATATTCACACAAAAACCTGCACACTGATGTTTATAGCAGCTTTGTTCATAATTGCCAACACTTAGAAGTGAGCAAGATGTCCCTCAGTACGTGAATGGATAAATAAACTGAAAATGGATTATGCAGCACTAAAAAGAAAGGAGCTATCAAGCCATGAAAAGACATGGAAGAAACTTAAATGTATATTACCAAGTGAAAGAAGCCAATCTGAAAAGGTTATGTATTGTGTGATTCCAACTATATGACATTCTGGAAAAGGCAAAACTATACAGGTAGAAATAAGATCAGAGGTTACCAGGGACTCTTGGTTGGTGGGAGGGATGAAAAGGGGAAGCACAGAGGATTTTTAGAGCAGTGAAACTACCCTGTATGATACTATAATGGTGGATACATGTCATTAAGCATTTGTCAAAACCCACAGAATGTACAACACCAAGAATGAACCCTAATGTAAACTGTAGACTTTGGGTGACAAAGATGTGTCAATGTAGGTTCTTCAGTGGTAACAAGTGTACCACTCTGGTACAGGATGTTGATAGCAAGGGAAACTGGGGGCTGGGGGTGGGGAAGGAGGTAAATGGGAACGCTGTACTTTGTGCACAATTTTACTGTGAACCTAAAACTGCTCTAGAAAAATTAGCCGATTTTAAAAAATCAAGTTAACAGGGTTTTAATTAACTTCTTTTATTTTATATCTGTAACTCCTTTCACCTACGTTGAGAATCTGAGTCTCGAGAACACTGGAAATGATAACATATCACATTAAGTACTCATTTGCTTTATCTGATAATATACACACACCCACCGCAATCTCGGAATGACAATACTGATACCATCACCAATAATACATGGGTACACTTGAAGGGTTTTATTGTTGTTGCTGTTGTTTGTTTTTTGCAGTTCTTTTTTTTGTCTTTAGGGTATATACCACTAAGGATTTAAAGTTCTAATTACTGAGTTTTAAATTTTAAGTTCTTTGCTTCTTATTGTTTTCAATTTTCAATGATTGCTTTTTTAAAGAAATTAACTTTGCCTTATAATTATTTAAATAATTGCACGAAGTCAAATCTACAAATACACTATACTCAAAGCAGTCTAGCTCCTATCCCTGTCCCCTCTACCCTATTTCCCTTGCTTCCTCTCTCATAATTAATCACTTTTTAAGTTTTATGATTTATTCTTCAATTAAAAAACATAAAATGCAAATATTAACATCAAAATATGCAAGAAACCCTCGCACTCAAAGGGAATGGAGGAACAGAGCACAAAGACCACTGGTTTTGTAGTTAGAAGACACAGTATCCAGTTACTATTTCACAACATGTTAAGTTGACCTTGGGGCATTGTCTAATTTTTCAGAGCTTCAGTTCTTTTTCTATATTATGAGGGAAATAAAATCTACCTTATACACTTGCTGTGTGGATCAGATGAGACATGAAAATCTTTTTAAGCTACAATTGTATATAAGTACATCCTTGGAGGAAAGGTTTCTGAAGATCAGTCCAAAATAATTGTTTATAATAAAAATCTCTTTCACTCTTCAGTACAAAGCAGGCAGGAATAATTTTCAAACTATTCCCTTATTTTAAAAGGACCCTCAAAAAGATACATGCACCCCAATGTTCACAGCAGCACTAGTTACAACAGCCAAGACATGGAAGCAACCTAAATGTCCCTCGACAGATGAACGGATAAAGAAGCTGTGGTACATATATACAATGGAATATTACTCAGCCATAAAAAAGAATGAAATAATGCCATTTGTAGCAACATAGATGGACCTAGAGACTATCATACTTCGTGAAGTATGTCAGACAAAGCAAAATATCATATGACATCACATATGTAGAATCTAAAATATGATACAAATGAACTTATTTACAAAACAGAAATAGGTTCACAAACATAGAAAACAAACTTATGGTTACCAAAGGGGGAAGGGAAGAGGGGAGGATAAATTAGGAGTTTAGGATTAACAGATATAAAATACTACATATAAAACAGATAAACAAGGTCCTATTGTATAGCACACTGAACTACATTTAATATCTTGTAATAAACCATAATGGAAAAGAATCTGAAAAAGAATATATATTATATATAACTGATATATATATTATAACTGAATCACCTTGCTGTACACCAGAAACTAATGCAAAGTTGTAAATCAACTATACTTTAAAAAACAGAGAAAGAAAAAAGAAAGGACCCTCAAGAAGTAGGGGGAGAGAAGCTGAACTCAGAGAGTTCTCCACACTCTCCCAGGAGAAGGACCAAACAGTCTTGGGAAGTGTTATGTGGAAGGCTGCCTGGTCCTTAGAGTCTGGGTCACTGACAGTTAAGTAGCTGGACTTCTGGATCTCTAAGGGAGACCAAGGCCAACAGTGCCCTGTAGGACCGAGGCCTGCCTATATCTCCAGTTTCTCTCCTACCACCCTGCTTTCCTCTCTGTCTCCAGCAAACCAGCCTTCCTCAGTTTCCCCAAGGGTTCAAGCTCTTTCTTCCCTTAGTACCTTCACATGTTAGTCCCTTTACCTGAAGGTTCTTGCTCCAAATCATCATGTGGCCAATTCCTACTTTTCCTTCCAATCTTTGCCTAAATGTTACTTTCTCAGAGGCCTTCCTTAACCTCCCAGACCAAGTCAGATCCCCTTGTGTATCACTCTTACAGCTCCCTATATTTTCCTAAAAAGCACTTATCAGGGTTTGCTATTACACATGTAGTAATGTGACTGCTTAACTGTCTTTCTCCCACTAGATAAAAAGTTCTGTGATGGTCAGCAAATGCTTTGCGTATTTCCTTCTTCCTTTTTTTTGGCTTTGCTGTGGGGCTTGTGGGATCTTAGTACCCTGACCAGGGTTTGAACCTGGGCCACTGCTGTGAAAGTGCCGAGTCCTAACCACTGGACGACCAGGGAATTCCCTGCTTTGCTTATTTCTTTATCCCCAGTTCCTAGTACCATATCTAGTATAAAGTAGGTGCTTAATGAGTATTTGTTGAATGAATGAATGAGTGAATGAAAAGTTTAATGCATCATATAAAAAACTAATGAACTAGATCTTGAATACTGGCAAGAGGGAAGGATCAAATTGTTAAATATGGAAAAAACAAACAAACCTGTATTTCAGAGTCTTCTCATAAGGGGAACAATATTTCATTCTCCTCTAATTGACTTATAATTTAAATATATAATCATTCAAATTGTAGAATATATTTCCCTCTTTTTATATAATGAGTTTTAGTGATCAAAATATCCAAAAACAAGGCTTCCTTATGCCTGTCACAAAAACTAAGGTTTTTTTTGCTAGTGATGTAGCATAAGCCAAGAGTATTATGATAAAGCAAAAAATTTCAAAATAAAATACTATACCCTCCTAAAAATGCCAAGAAGACATGTGTCTGTGGGAGAAATGTGTCTGTGGGAGGGGGAATCTAGAGATAAAAAGAGACTTAAGAAATACATAAATCAAAAACTACAATCATAATATTTAAACACTACCTCGTTTTATGTAGCCAGAAATATGAAAAGCTTATTAGCATTTCTCTTCACTGGACATAATGAGTAAAGTACGACAGAAGGAGGACACAATTTAAAAGAGAAGTTAAAACTTTATTTTTTTCTAAAGCCTTCATTTTCTTATTTCCCTGCAAACAAACAAAAACATTCCATATTTCTTAGATTAAGAAAAATAGCATTTCTATTCATTTGTATTCAAAGTGAAAGAAGACCTTTTTGAACTCTTTATACATTCTGATTAGCATCTATTAAAAAGTGTGCTACACATGATCAGGCACCCAAAATTCACATATAGCCTTTACCACTGAAAGGAACCTCAAAGAAACAGCTGATTCAGAACTGGGACAGAAAACGCATAAGATAAGCCCTAGACATCTTGCATATCAAAAAGCAACGATGCTATCTATAAAAAGTCTTCAGAAGTCAACTTGAAGAGGCTCCTCCCACTAGTTAAGAATGGGACAATCTGAAGCATCAATAAAAATACTCTCTGCAATGGCTTCACATACATCAAATACATTAACAGTCCATGAGTTCCTAATACTATCTTTTAAAAAAATTCATTGGTCTCCTTTGGATGACGCTAGGGAAGCGACTTATTATTTTGAAAACTGGTAAGTAAAGGGAAAGAATCAAGCCTTTATCCTGCCTTTCCTGAATGAAGTGTACCTCAGATTAACCACAGAGTGATATGGGAAAGTTTCTCTAGCTAATTAATGAAGACAAATGACAGAGTTAGAATTTCACCATTTTGCAACACAGAATAACATAGTGAGGCACTGATCTTCAATACCTGTTAACATCACAGTAAACTGCAACAGCTGCTTATTATGCCTCCTAATGGAAGTAAACACAACCTCCTAGAAAGTATTCTTGCCAAATGAAAAGAACCTGAACTAGATCAAGCCTCTAGATAATAACTACCAGCTTACATGAAACACAAGATAGAGGACATGTTAAACACACCACGGGGATGCAATTAGCAAAATCCAGAAGGTGAGAAACTACTGGACAGATGACCAAGTTTATTTTTTAGATAAACTGAGGAGAACAGAGGGAACACTACAGATAAAAAAAGACTTAGGAAACATTAACCAAATGGTACTTTGGTCCTTGTTTGGAGCCAGATGTAAACAAATCAGATTTACAAGGGGCTTCCCTGGTGGTGCAGTGGTTAAGAATCTGTCTGCAAATGCACGGGACATGCGTTCAACCCCTGGTCCAGGAAGATCCCACATGCCTCGGAGCAACTAAGCCCGTGTGCCATAACTACTGAGCCTGTGTGCCACAACTACTGCAGCCCGTGCACATAGAGCCCGTGCTCTGCAACAAGAGAAGCCACACAATAAGAAGCCTGTGCACCACAATGAAGAGGAGCCCCCACTCTCCACAACTACAGAAAGCCCGCATGTAGTAACAAAGACCCAACACAGCCAATAAATTAAAAATAAATAAATACAATTTAAAAAAAATCAAATTTACAAAATCAGGGGAAATTTGAATACTGATTTTTGGTGTGATATTAAGGAATTAATTTTTAGATATGATAATTGCATTATGCTTATGCTATTTTTTTTAATGAGTCCTTAGCTTTTAGAAATATACACCAGAATATTTACGAATGACATACACGTGCAAAGCTGCAGGCATCTGAAGATCTGTCTAGGGCTGGAGGACCCCCTTCCACAATGCCTCCCTCACATGGTGGCTGTTAGCTGGAGGCCTCAGTTCCTCTCCATGTGAATGTTTCCATAGGTTATTTACACATCCTTCCAATATGGCAGGCTGCCTTCCCTCAGATGAGTGGTCTAAGAGAGCAAAGCAGAAACTGCAATGTCTCTTACGACCGAGCAACGACCGAACACCAGAAATCACACCCACCACTGTCTCAATATCTCATTGGTTACACAGGTTAGTCCTATTCAACGTGACAGAGGATTACACAAAGGCATGAACTTGAGAGGATCATCAGGGCCATCCTGGAGGCTGGCTACCGCATTATGGTACATAAGCTCTGGACTGTGAGTTTCAAAACCCTTCACCTTCCTACTGCACTTCAACCTCATTTCATTTCATTTCACCCTTTCTTGGTGGAATAAGCTCCAGCTTTACTGGCTTCCCTTCTGTTCCTCAGAAGTGAAGGGTCTGTATCCAGTTTAGAGCCTTTGTACTAGTTGTTCCCTCTGCCATAAGTATTCTCCCCATTCATCATCTGACCTTTCAGATATGACCATAAACGTCACCTGCTCAGAGAGGCCTTCGCTGGCCACCCAGTCTGAAGAAGCCATCTATCCCAGAGTCCAATTTTAACTATTTGCAGAACACTTATCACTATCTGATATTTTAGCACATCTGGCTCAGTGTTAAACTCTCCAGCACACTCAGTCATCACCTTCAACATAATCTCAGCATCCAAATGGGTAATCCAGGCAAACACCTTGCCTCCCAGGTCTGTAAACTGCTCAGCTCCAAAGACCTTCTCCTTCCCTCTGCCTCAGCCACATCCTCCCAGTATCACACCAAACTCAATCCACTAGTTGATCCTTCCAGTTCACTTGCTCAAGTGCCCCATGAAAATGACTTTTCAATTGCCATGAGACCTTCAATTCCTTGACCCTGTCTTTCCTGCCTCAACTTTTTCTCTTTATCTAGCTTAGATTTCATAGTTAATAATTATAATCACTCCCTTGCAAGAACCCTCAATCCTCTTCCAAGGTCTCTTTCTTTCAAACTCCATAAATCCCAGAACTCAAGAAACTGTTGTCTCCATACCAAGAATACTGTTGAAAAAGCATTCAACTAGGTAGACTACTTTCACCATAAATTCAAGGTCACTAAATGGGCACTCAATCTTAGCTGGCAATCCTACTAGATTTCACTAGTAAATTCAATTTTTAATTCCTCCCCTCTCCAAGAAAGCTCTTTCTTACCTATTTTCCCCTCCTTTACAGCCCTCCCATTCCTTTTAGCTAATGTCCTTGATTCTCCATTGAGAACCTAAAAAAGCCTAGAACTAGGAATCTATCATCTTCTCATGACCAGTTATATAAACCCATGTGAATCTGCACTCGTCTTCCCTCTGTTTCAACAGACATGACCCTCCTCTTCCTTTTGAAGAACAATCCCTCTGCTTATGCTCCTGGATCGCCTTCCTTCTCCCCGACTCATAAACTTCAGTCTTATAATTATCTCCTCTTTTTCCTCCAACAAGTCACCCACTCTTTCCTGGATTGTTTCCATCTATGTAATAGATTTAAGCTCTAGTATGTCCCCTCTTAAGAAACAAACAAAAATTCTTTTTTGATCCCATATTCCCGTTCAGGTACAACTCCATTTCTCTACTCTCTTCACAGCCAAATTTTGTTAAAATGGTTAAATAAATAAATATCATCTGCACTTTCTCATCTGCCATTCATGTTCTGTTCAATCCATTCCAATATGACTTCTGCCTCCATCACAAGCAATATCCATCCCACCAATCCAATGAATAGTTTATGCCCTCATCCTACTAGGACTCTCAGCAGCAGTGAATTCTGTTCCTCTTTCCCTCCTTCTTGAAATAATCTCTTGATTTCATTCAACCAATGATTACTGAACACTATACTATCTGGGTATTGGCTAGGGATTGGCTCAGGCTTCTGTGGCATCTCACTTCCCTGGTTTTCCTTCTATGTATTTGACTCTTCTTACTCCTCATCTTCATCCTCCTCTGACCTATTCTCTAAATGTTAAGTAATTCAGAACTTAATACCAAGCCCCTTTTCCTTTATTCTTTCCCTAATTGGCATCATCCCTTCCCATGGCTTTAACTGTTATCCTTATAGTAAAAAATTTCAAATGTATATCTGCAGAATGGAACTTTCTTTGGAACTCTAGTTCTCCCATATTCAATTACTTACTTGACATTTCCACTTGGACTCCTTAAAGCACCTCAAACTTAATACAATCAATTTTAACTCTTGACTTTCCCCCCAAAACATTCCTGTTTTAGTAAATTTTGGTAAATAACACAATATACATCTCTCAAGCCATACGTCCTTATTCCTATCTCTCCCTCCTCTCCCACTTCTAATCCACTGGCAAGTCCCACTGAGTCTATTTCCAAAGTATTTCTCAAATGTGTTCCCTTTTCTCCTTCTCTCTTGCTATTATCATCTCTTGCCTACTGCAATAGCTTCAGCTGGCATCTTTGCTCCCATCCTTGCCTCTCTCCAATCTTTTTTGTTTTGCTAATTCTTCTAGGTGGTAGGTTAGGTTGTTCACTTGACATTTTTCTTATTTTTGAAAAAGGCCTGTATCACTATGAACTTCCCTCTAAGAACTGCTTTTGCTGCATCTCATAGATTTTGTATGGTTGTTTACCTCCAATCTTTTTGATACACACATTTTAAAAACCAGTAAATAAGGTCAGCTTATTCCATGCTTATAAGTCTTCAACAGCATTACACTGTAACAGGAGTCAAATCTGAACTTCTTCTCCTGGTCTTCAAGATCCTACGTGATATGGACTCTGCTTAAGTGCTTGCTATCATCATCTCTCTCCATTCCTCCCTGCTCTAATACAGTCACACTGACCTTTCAATTTCTTTTTTCCTTTAAGAACTTTTATTGAGATACAGTTAACATACAATAAACTGCATATATTTAGAGTGCACAATTTGGTATCCCAATCTCCCAATTCATTTCCCCCCAACCCTCCCCACTTTCCCCACTTGGTGTCCATATGTTTGTTCTCTACATCTGTGTCTCTATTTCTGCCTTGCAAACCACTTGATCTGTACCATTTTTCTCTAGTCCACATATATGTGTTTATATACAATACTTGTTTTTCTCTTTCTGATTCACCTCACTCTGTATGACAGTCTCTAGGTCTATCCATGTCTCTACAAATGTCCCAATTTCATTCCTTTTTACAGCTGAGTAATATTCCACTGTATGTAGGTACCACGTCTTCTTTATCCATTCATCTGTTGATGGACATTTAGGTTGCTTCCATGTCCTGGCTATTGTAAAGAGTGCTGCAATGAACATTGGGGTGCACGTGTCTTTTTTTTTTTTTTTTTAATTTTCTTATTTTTTACAATAAACTGCATGTATTTAGAGTGTACAATTTGGTATCCCAAACTCCCAATTCATCCCCCCCCCAACCCTCTCCACTTTCCCCACTTGGTGTCCATATGTTTGTTCTCTACATCTGTGTCTCTATTTCTGCCTTGCAAACCAGTTGATCTGTACCATTTTTCTATAGTTCACATATATGTGTTTATATACAATATTTGTTTTTCTCTTTCTGACTCACTTCACTCTGTATGACAGTCTCTAGGTCCACCCAAGTCTCTACAAATGTCCCAGTTTCATTGCTTTTTACAGCTGAGTAATATTCCATTGTATGTATGTACCACATCTTCTTTATCCATTCATCTGTTGATGGACATTTAGGTTGCTTCCATGTCCTGGCTGTTATAAATAGTGCTGCAATGAACACTGGAGTGCATGTGTCTTTTTGAATTATGGTGTTCTCTGGGTATATGCCCAGTAGTGGGATTGCTGGGTCATATGGTAGTTCTATTTTTAGTTGTGCAAGGAACCTCCATACTGTTCTCCATAGTGGCTGTATCAGTTTACATTCCCACCAGCAGTGCAAGAGCGGTCTCTTTTCTCCACATTCTCTCCAGCATTTACTGTTTGTAGATTTTCTGATGATGCCCATTCTAACTGGTGTGAGGTAATACCTCATTGTAGTTTTGATTTGCATTTCTCTAATAATTAGTAATGTTTTCATGTGCCTCTTGGCCATCCGTATGTCTTCTTTGGAGAAATGCCTATTTAGGTCTTCTGCCCATTTTTTGATTGGGTTGTTTGTTTTTTTGATATTGAGCTGCATGAACTGTTTATATATTTTGGAGATTAATCCTTTGTTGATTCGTTTGCAAGTATTTTCTCCCATTCTGAGGACTGTCTTTTTGTCTTGCTTATATTTTCCTTTGCTGTGCAGAAGCTTTGGAGTTTCATTAGGTCCCACTTATTTATTTTTGTTTTTATTTCCATTACTCTAGGGGGTGGATCAAAAAAGATCTTGCTGTGATTTACGTCGAAGAGTGTTCTTCCTACGTTTTCCTCTAGGAGTTTTATAGTGTCTGGCCTTACATTTAGGTCTTTAATCCATTTTGAGTTTATTTTTTGTGTATGGTGTTAAAGAGTATTCTAATTTCATTCTTTTACATGTAGCTGTCCAATTTTCCCAGCACCACTTACTGAAAAAGCTGCCTTTTCTCCATTGTATATCCTTGCCTCCTTTGTCATAGATGAGTTGACTGTAGTTTACCTCTGGGCTTTCTATCCTGTTCCATTGATCTATATTTCTGTTTTTGTGCCAGTACCATACTGTCTTGATCACTGTAGCCTTGTAGTGCAGCCTGAAGTCAGGAAGCCTGATTCTACCAACTCTGTCTTTCCTTCTCAAGATTGCTTTAGCTATTCGGGGTCTTTTGTGTTTCCATACAAATGGTAAAATTTCTTGTTCTAGTTCTGTGAAAAATGCCACTGGTAATTTGACCGGGATTGCATTGAATCTGTAAATTGCTTTCGGTAGTATAGTCATTTTCACAATGTTGATTCTTCCAATCCAAGAACATGGTACGTCCCTCCATCTGTTTGTGTCGTCTTTGATTTCTTTCATTAGTGTCTTATAGTTTTCTGAGTACATGACCTTTTAATTTCTTGACTATGCTAAGACTTGCTCTCCTATGACATACTACATGCTACTCGCTTATCAAACACCCTCCCGTCTAGCTCACTCCTTCTCAGTCTCCAGTCTCAGCCTAAATATAAACTCCCCAGACCACTTTACTCTTCACAGCACATAATATTTAATAATTATATATTCATGTATTTACTTTAAAACTTATTTTGAAAATTTACAAACATAAACAAAGCTAAAGCAAATGGTAAAATGAGCCTACAGATTCTAGTGTTTTTGTTTTATTTTTAAACTACTTCCCCTATTACACTGTAAGCTCCAATGGATAGACAATATCTTTTTCTCTTTTTCACCCAGGGCCTTGCACAATGCCTAGATCATGACAAATACCCAACAAATTTCTTGTTTTGAATGAGAAGGAAAGTTAAAGATGACTTTAAAGACTACGACAGCACCACCAAGAAGAGTGAGACAAGAAGGGGAGAGTTTTGAGCTGCTAATTTATTCATCAGTCTACTCCCTGCCAGGTTCTGGGCTACGTATTGGGTTTCAGAGACAAATAAGAGAAAGTCTTAATGTCTAGTGGAGACATATAATAATAAGTAGTATTTATTCAGGGCCACCTATGTTCTGAATACCGAGTAAGCATTTCAGAGTTATTCTCTCATCTAGTCCTACAACAACCCTATAAGGAAGGAACTATTATTATCCCCAAATTATATCTAAGGCTTATGAAGGTCAAATAATTAATAGCTGGAATTCAAATTCAAAGCTGGAAAGTGGTAAAGTCAGGTTTAGAACTTAGGCTATTTAATTCTAAAACCAAGCTACTACACAGCACTACTTCCAGACATATACTATCTTATAGAGAATATGCATAAGGCAAGATGGAAGCAAGCAGGGAACTCTGATGAGGAGGAAGGGCAAAAAGGCTCCTTCAGAGGTGACCCCTGAGCACAGCCTGAAATTTTTGTTATATATAAATTTATTTATTTATTTATTTTATTTATTTATGGGCTGCATTGGGTCTTCGTTGCTGCACACGGGCTTTCTCTAGTTGCTGAGAGCGGGGGCTACTCTTCATTGTGGTGTGCATGGGCTTAGTTGCTCCATGGCATGTGGAATCTTCCCAGGGCAGGGCTCAAACCCGTGTTCCCTGCATTGGCAGGCAGATTCTTTACCACTGCGCCACCTAGGAAGTCCACAGCCTGAAATTTTAAGCAGGAAATTGCCAGGTAATGCAGTCTGAGGAAACTGCATGAGAAAAAGCATGTAAGCACGTAAGAAAAGCATCTAAGAAAAAGCATGCAGGCACTTAAAGGACCTCTGAATACTCAGGACACTTTGAAGGATTCTTCTGTTTTATTTTTTAAAACTGAGTGCAATGAATTACAAGAGATGAACCTATGCTGGATCTTGAAGGACAAATTAACCACGTTAGGAGTAGAGGACAGACAAAGAGAATGACTTGCACAAAGGCATGGCCATGTGATAAAGCAAGGAACACTCGGGGAAGGACAGGCCGGAGATGGAGTGAGTATATTATAAGTAAGTGGCAAGAGATGAGGCTGGCAGCTGGGGTACAGATGTGATCTTCAATGTCATTGTTTATTATTGTAAGATTAAATAACTGCCTAAAAAAAATGCTTCAAAGCCATAGTTACGAAAACAGCATGGTCCTCACAGAGGAATATATTCCTAAATAGAATCAAGAAACAAACCTATGTATACGTATATTGGAATTTGGTGTATAATAAAGATGGCATTCCAGATCAGTAGAAAAAGGATAAATAACTTAATAAAAGCCATGGAACAACTGGTTATAAATTTGAAAAAAAAATCTGGTAAACCCCCTCCTTCATACATAAGAAAATAAAATTCATTTAGATTTGGGATAAAATATAAATAATAAAACCATAAAATTCTTTCTAAAACAAATAATATTTTATGGGATAGAATATAAACTCTATAGGCATTTCTCAATTAAAACAGGAA
This sequence comes from Hippopotamus amphibius kiboko, assembly GCF_030028045.1. Lineage (NCBI taxonomy): Eukaryota > Metazoa > Chordata > Mammalia > Artiodactyla > Hippopotamidae > Hippopotamus > Hippopotamus amphibius. Next base: position 8,574,455 of record NC_080192.1, read on the forward strand.
ACCTCAAAGGAATTTTGTTCCGGTGGCAGACTAACATGGCCTGCTTACAACAATGAAGGTTATCAAGTTCACTCTGTTTGAAAAGACAGGAAGTACTGGTCCACAGCAGTCAGAACCACCTGGGGAGCTTTGTAAAAACTCCCTAGAAACATAAAAGAGAGATCTTCCTCTGATAGAAGTTTTCATTTAAAAGAAACACACTGATTTTCAATAGCAATTAATCAGTGATTAATCATAAATAATTTCACTAAGAGACTAAAAAAGTCCTTTAATGAAAAGTCTTCAAGTAGTAAAGCAGTATGGACACTTCATGAGAGAAGTTTCCACTTACTACACTTGACCCTTGAACAATGCAGGGTCGGGGTGGGGGTAAATCTGCAAATAATTTATAGTGGACCCTCCACATTTTCAGATTCATCCAACTGCCGATCATGTAGTACTGCAGTATTTACTACTGAAAAATATCCATGTGTAAGTGGACCATGCAGTTCAAAGGTCAACTATATATCTAAACTTTAGCTTTAGCCTGACAAAGTGTCTTTTTAAAGCATTAAAAAAAAACCACAAATACCCTGTGACCCAGCAATTCTTCTTACAGAAATTTAGCTAATTATCTACAGATATGTGCAAAGACAGATGTACGCACATATTACAATGGTGTTGATAATAACAACAAATTGGAAATAAGCTAGAGTCAGTATGGGAAATTATTATACATCCATATAATAGAATACAAATATAGCCATTAAAAATGAAGTCTATTTATTGACATGGAAAGATGTTCACAATATATATCGAGTGGATACAGGAGATCTCAAGGCAATACATTTTGCTCACTTCGTGAAAAAAATATATATGAAATTCATCACCAAAATGTAAATAATGGTTATCTCAGTGTAGTGAGATTACAGTGACAACAGGCAATGTGTATTTTCTGAATTTGTCTACAATAAATATTTAATATTTGTGTAATAAAACAACCCTTTTTTTTAAGCTATCTATGTTCAATTCCCATCATGCAGAGTAAAGCAATGAATGGGGCTTCCCTGGTGGCACAGCGGTTAAGAATCTGCCTGCCAATGCAGGGGACACAGGTTTGAGCCCTGGGTGGGGAAGATCCCACATGCCATTGAGCAACTTAGCTCATGCGCCACTACTACTGAGCCTGTGCTCTAGAACCCACGAGCCACAACTACTGAGTCCATGAGCCACAACTACTGAAGCCCATGTGCCTAGAGCCCGTGCTTCGCGATGAGAAGCCACTGCAATGAGAAGCGACGAAGGGTAGCCCCCATTCACCACAACTAGAGAAAGCCCGTGTGCAGCAACGAAGACCCAACAAAGCCAAAAATAAATAAATAAATAATACAATAAATCTTAAAAAAAAAACCACAGTAAAGCAAAGAAGACCTCTTGCAGCCTGGCAAATGCCAAATACTGAATCACAGTGTTTTCAAAAATGAAAATTTCTAATGGTTATCCTAAGAAAAGATATGCAGGGTAAAGGTCAGCAGACTGTTGCTTTCTTTTTTTTTTTAAGCTCTTTATATAATTTATATAATTGCTTTACACTGTTGTGTCAGTTTCTGCTCTACAACAAAGTGAATCAGCTGTATTTATATATATATCCCCATATCCCCTCCCGTGTGTGTGTGTGTGTGTATGTGTGTGTGTGTGTGTGTGTGTGTATTTTGTTGTTGTTGTTGTTTTTGTTACTTTCTTAACAGACTGGAATAGAAAGTCTCTAGCATACAAGTGGTATAAAAGGAGTGGCCTAGCTTCCTGTTGGAAAGGAATTTATTTCCTTGATCTAACCTCTTGATCGGCTTCAATAAGGTCAGCAATTGAAACTGTTTAGTATTTCACTTAACTGTCAAAAAATGTATATGTCCAGCAAAAATGTCTGAGTAACTAGTAGGCAAACTGGGAAGAGCACTTAATTTGGAGGAGGAAGACATGGGTTCCAGAAATTACCAGACAGTAGCTGTGTGGTGCCAAGCTATTCACTTAGTTATTTAGCTTCTCTGAAATGTAACCCAATCACTTAGAGGTTGGCAGTGATGATAATCCTAGACTCCTCTCCCACAGGGAGCCTGCAGTGGGGACTGAATGGGATCATCTCCTGTGTAAAGCACCCAATGAGTACTTGTGGAACGGTGAGTGAATACACCATATACAGTAAGTGTTTTACACATATAAATCTATAGGAATGCTACAAAATATCCCACCAATCTTTGTTATAATAATCACTAGAACTATGCAGTATAGATTCACATATACAAACCTAGAGTCCACAACTCTTCGTGCTTTTTTTTTTTTTATTGGCTGTGTTGGGTGTTGTTGCTGCATGTAGGCTTTCTCTAGTTGCAGAGAGTGGGGGCTACTCTTCGTTGTGGTGTGAAGGCTTCTCATTGCAATGGCTTCTCTTGTTGCGGAGCACAGGCTCTAGGTGCACGGGCTTCAGTAGTTGTGGCACAAGGGCTCAGTAGTTGTGGCTCGAGGGCTCTAGAGCAAAGGTTCAGTAGTTGTGGCACATGGGCTTAGTCGCTCCTCGGCATGTGGGATCTTTCCGGACCAGGGCTTGAACCCGTGTCCCCTGCATTGGCAGGCAGATCCTTAACCACTAGCGCCACCAGGGAAGTCCCATGCTCCTAAATACACATCAAGGATGTAATGGAGTCCTGGGGAGAAGGCTGCTCCACTCCTCTTGGTTTCCTCCTCCTCTCCTTTCCACTCCTCTCCTCCCCTTATGCTTGGCCTTCAGGAACAAGTAGAAAGGGAAGGGCTGGTTCTCCCAGTATGACTCAAGTCAATGAAAAGGTCTCCTCTTTCCAAACATCTCAATCAAAGGCCACATTTTTTAAAGATAAAAGTATTCACCGTTCTTCTTGATATGTGGTGGCAGAATTTTATCACCACAAATTCAAAATTTCACTTCCTCGGATAAGCATTTCTTCAGGAAGTATTCTTTAATCTCTCAAATTAGATTAGGTTCTAATCTAATCTTATGGGAGATATAGGTTCTCTCCACCTCCATGATATTTTGTTTAGTACTCCTCATGTAGTGCTCATCACAGCCACCCTTTGTTATAAATATCTGTATACATCTGACCTCCTCATTACCTCACAAGTGCCAGGAGACTATCCTTGAGTGCTTGTTGGGCTTACTACATTATATACTACATCACAAACACTCCACAAAAATTTAGTGCATGAATGGGTGATGACAACTTAGAAATGCAACGTTACCTTAAGAGGTTGAAACTTGAGTCAAAATAATTGGAACAGCAGAAACTGATAAAATATATAATTTCTCCTCAATCCATTCATTTAGTAAATATTGGGTTGGCCAAGAAGTTCCTTTGGTTTTCAAGTAAAAATAAAAGACACATTTTTCATTTTCACCAAGAACTTTATTGAACAACATATTCACCGTTTTGTGCCACTACCTTCTGACATTTTTCAGGCAACTGCATAATTCCACCTTCCCAAAACTTTTTATCTTTCTGAGCAAAGAACTGTTCCAGGTACCTTTTAGAGTCTTCCAGGGAATTGAAATTTTTTCCATTAAGAGAATTTTGTAAAGACCAAAATAATGGAAATCTGAAGGTGCAAAGTCTGGTGAATATGGCAGATGAATCAGAACTTTCCAGCCAAGCTGTAATAGTTTTTGCCTGGTCATCAAAGAAACATGCAATTTGCATTATCCTGATGGAAGATTATGCGTTTTCTGTTGACTAATTCCAGATGATTTTCATCAAGTGTGGCTTTCAGTTGGCCTAACTGTGAGCAATACTTGTTGGAACTGATTATTCGGTTTTCTGGAAGGAGCTCATTATAGAGGACTCTCTTCCAATCCCACCATATATACAACATCACCTTCTTTGGATGAAGACCGGCATCTGGTGTGGTTGGTGGAGGTTCATTTCGCTACAATCTCTTCCATTCCACATTATTGTACAGTTACCTACTTGTCATCATCCGTTACAATTTATTTCAAAAACGGAACATTTTTGTTACATTTAAGTAGAGAATCACATGTGGAAATATTGTCAAGAAGGTTTTCTTCACTTAACTTATGTGGAACCCAAACATCAAAGTGATTATCATAACCAAGCTGGTGCAAATGATTTTCAGCGCTTGATTTGGATATTTTGAGTATGTCAGCTATCTCCCTCGTGGTATAATGTTGATTGTTCTCAGTTAATGTCTCTCGATTTGATCACTATCAACTTCAACTGGTCTACCCAACTGTGGAGCATCATCCTGCGAGAAATCTCCAGCATGAAACTTCGCAAACCACTTTTGACACGTTCGATCAGTCACAGGCCCTTCTCCATACACTGCACAAATCTTTTTTTGTTTCAGTTGCATTTTTACCTTTCTTGAGATAATAAAGCATAATATGCCAAAAATGTTGCTTTTTTCTTCCATCTTCAGTATTAAAATGGCTACACAAAAATTTACCAATTTTGATAAGTTTTTAAAAAATGTACACTGATATGACAGCTGTCAAAATACAATCTAACAAAATCATATTGAATGAAATTACAAGACAACTAAGCACTGTTAGAGCCATCTTATGGAAAAAAACAAACAAACTTCTTGGCCAACCCAATATTTAATAAGCATCTACTTATGCCTGATACAGCCCAAGGTATGCCATGATGAACAAAACCCAGTCTCTATCCTCAAGGAGTTTATAATCCTACTAACACTTAATTGTATTTTTTTATTGTTTATCCTAATATTTTTAGACTTGCAGAAGAGTTGCAAAGATAGTACAGAGTTCTCATATCACCTTCATGCAGCTTTTCCTAATGTTAACACTTTATATAACCATGGTACACAACGAGGAAATTCACACTGCTACAATACATTGACTACAGACTTTAATCTGATTTCCCCAGTTTTTGCACTAATGTCCTTTTTCTGTCCCTCCTTACACTTAGCTGTCATGTTTCCCCCTCTCCTCTAAATTATAATTTTAATAGCCTTTTTTCCTGGTTATAGTAACACATATTTTCTGGAAAGTTAAAAAAAAAAAAAAGGAAGAAAGAAAGAATAAAATATCTGATAATTCCCTTATGAAATGATAAACACTTCTAACATCTGTAAACTACTGGCTCTGGTCTTTTTTTCCATGTGTACATACACATAATGCTACATTTCTTAAACCCAAGAATCTATATAGCCTTTCTCATCTTCTTTTCTCTTACCATTTATCAGAAGCATTTCCCCATGTCCTTAAAAAGTCTTCTAAAATATTATTTTAATGACAGTATATAGTCCTAGATTCCAGTGATAATGCATCATAATTAACCATTTCCCTGTTGTTGGATAGGTAAGTTATTTCCCATTTTTTACTACTGTAAATAACAGTACAGTGAATATCCTTGAGATATGAAAAACACAGTGATATATATGGTGATGGATAAGCACAGGTTATTAGTGATGTAGCCAGGAGAAATATCTAACCTAGCTTTGAGGAACAGAAAATCAAAAATACTTGTTGGAGGAGATATATCTGAGAGATGGATTCTGAAGAGTGAGTGTTTTCCTTCATTCATTAGTATTCAAACAAACAACATTTACTGAGTGCCTGTGACACCCAGTTACTATACTAGGATCCAGAGATACAAAAGGGTCTAACGCTCTGCAGGAGGAGCTCACTGTCAAGTCAGAGAGGCAGAGAGTTCAACAGAAAAAGCACAACAGGATGAGGTAAATGCTGTTATCACAGTGTTGTACATGAACCAAGTGCTCTGGGAGTGCAGAGAATGCATTTTAAGAATCAGCTGTAAAAGCAGACACGAAGAGTTATATCTGGGTTGATAATAACACATATGAAAGGTTTTAGTGAAGTATGATCTTAATGTACATCAATAATATGGAGTTCCTTAAAACAGGTAAATTATTAACAGGATGCAAGGTATCCAAATGGAAAGAGGTAATAGTTCTATTATATTCTGTACTGGTGACACTACAGCTAGAGCGTCATGCTCATTCTGAGGACTCTAGTTTTTAAACCAACTTTATTGAGATATGTCCACAATGAAACATACCCTCTTAAGCATACAGTTTGATGAAATCTGACAAGTTTATAACCTACGTGACTACCACCACCATCAAGATATAGAACACTTCCATCATCCCCAAAATTTCCTTGTGCTTCACCCCACTCAATCCCCCTCACCCCACATCGAGCCCAAAGGAGCCACAAGTTTCCCTTCTGTCACTACAGATTTGTCCTTTTTAGAGTTTCATATAAATGGAATCATATTGTATGGACTTTATTTGGTTCTTTCATCTCTGCATGTTTTTGAGATTCTGCCATGCTGCTGTGCATATCAGTAGTCCATTTCCTTCTTTTTTTTTCTTTTTTTATAAATTTATTTTATTTATTTATTTATTTATTTGTTTGTTTGTTTGTTTATTTTATTGGCTGTGTTCGGTCTTCGTTGCTGCACACGGGCTTTCTCTAGTTGCATCGAGCAGGGGGCTACTCTTCATTGTGGTGCGTGGGCTTCTTGTTGCAGAGCACGGGCTCTAGGCGTGTGGGCTTCAGTAGTTGCGGCACATGGGCTCAATAGTTCTGGCTCAGGGGCTCTAGAGCACAGGCTCAATAGCTGTGGCGCACGGACTTAGTTGCTCCGTGGCATGTGGTATCTTCCTGGGGCCACGTCCCCTGCATTGGCAGGCAGATTCTTACCCACTGCGCCACCTAGGAAGTCCCTCCATTCCCTTCTATTGTGTGAGCGTCATATTTATGAGACCATGGGTAGACTGAAAAAAATCTGGTTAATACTGAAAGGAAAGCATGTGAAGAACTTTCATGTGGGGAACAGGATTGGTCTGGGTTATTCCGAAAGGCAAGTCCAAAACTCATAGCTTCTCACACAGGCAGTAAGGTATTTAAATGAAAGTAGCATGACTGACAAGGATGCTGCTGAAGGGATTCTAACTTCGGCAAGAGTCTGGACTTGATATCGTTAGTGTTTCTTCCAACCGTGAAGGGCCATGATTCTGTAATTCCCATATATGAGAAAAACATTATGTCACTATTCACGACTAATATCTTAGCATACTTTTTTTTAAGCCAAATTAGCTACTCTGTCAGTCCTAGAGGCAGTATAGCACATAGCTTCAAATATTACAGCATGGGGGGTGGGGGGGAGTGTTTAAAATCAGACAGATTTAAGTCTAAGCAAGTCTCTATTCTGCCACTTACTGTGTTCCCAGAACTTACTCTTTCTATGCCACAGTTCCTTCATTTGAAAATTGAAATGATGATGAATATGCTTGCCCCAAACCAAAAGCTAAACAAATCTTGTTATTCCCTAGGGAATAAGATAGAGACTATATGAGATCTGATAGGTAAGGGGGACTAGGGAAGTCCAAGGTATTGAGGGACTGTCTAGAGTGGGGATAGTAAACTATGACCCACAAGTCAAATCCTGCCATGGCCTGGTTTTGCATGGCCCGCTAGCTTTTTTTTTTTAACCTTTTACATTTTTAAAAGGTTGTAAAGGAAAGCAAAGAAGAATATGTGATACAGACCTTATGTGACCCAGAAAGCCTAAAATATTGACTATTTGACCTTTACAGAAAAAGTTGGCCAAACCCCAGGTCTAGAACAGACAGGGCTCAATGTGGCTGCTGGTGAGTTATATGGCTTTAAAGAGACAAACATAGAGACTGTCCATCTGCTAAAAGAGTGTAGTAGGAAAAAGTCCTTAAATGTGTCTGGGCCCTGAGTTCCTTATCTGTAAATTGAAGATAAAAAACTTCTGCTTCTCAACTTCTGCTTCAGGCCATGATTAAGCAATTAGTACCAGACTTGCTCTCCCATTAAAAAACAACTAGAAAATTGGGCAAAATATATGAAACAACTGTTTCTGTCATTGAACAGTTAGCACTGTGATATCTGATGGAAGGGAATCAAGAAGTGAGTCCTATGAAGGCTCTAGCCTTCTGCTTGGAGGCACTTTCCAGACTGTGGCAACGGGAGAAAAAATGCAAGCAGAGCACAGGGGGCTAAATGACTAGGTTTCCTTGAGTCTTCAGCTAAATGTGAAATTCTACAAGGCTGAGCAAAGACAATCTTGGAGAAAACCCAACAATTAGAAAGCTTAAAACTAAACAATTCCCAGAATTGATACCCGGATGGGAGACATTTGAGTTTCAACGTAAGAGTGGAGAAACTTCAATGAATACTCCAAGAATGCAGCAGAGATCCTTAGTAGAGGGCTAAATTCGGAAGCCTAGAATAAAGGCAACTCTAGATCCACACTAAGAGTTTAAAAACTAACCCAAAAAGAATCAATCTGACCCACAAGTGATTTAACTGCTTGCCAAAATAAAACTTAACCCTCTTTAAAGACAGACAACAAAATCAAGATACCAAGTGATGTAACACTCACAACATACAGCATCCAATAAAAAAATTACTATACATGCAAAGAATCAGGAAAATGTAACCCATAACTAGGAGAAAAAATATCAGTTAACAGAAACAGACTCAGAAATAACCAAAATGACAGAATTAGCAGATAAGGATTTTAAAATGGTTACCATAAATGTGTTCAAGAACTTAAAGAAAAGCATCAACAAAATAAGAAATAAAAAATGAAAAACAATCAAACACAGCTTCTAGAAATGAAAAGAAAAATTCACTGGCTAAGCCGAACACCACAACAGACACATCAGGAAAGAAGAGTAACTAAAAAAAAATGAGCAAAGCCTCAGTGACATGTAGGGCAATAGCAAGTAGTCTAACTTATGTGCAATTTCAGACCCCAAAAGTATGTGAGGTGAGGAAGAAAAAATAAGAAATAATGGCTAAAACTTTCCCAAATTTGTTGAAATCTCTAAGCACAGAGATCTAAGAATCCCAAGAAAAGCATCCTAGGACACAGTGTCATTATCAAATTGTTGAAAACCATTATCAAATTGCTGAAAACCAGTGAGAGAAAATCTTATAAAGCAGTCAGAGAAAAAAGACAAATTACACACAGGTGAACAAAGCTAAGAATGAAACCTGACTTCATATTAGAAATAATACAAGACAGATGACAACAGAACAGCATCTTCAAGTACAGAAAGAAACTGCCCATCTAAAATTCCACAGTCAACAAAAATAGCTTTCAAAAAATGAAGGAGAAATAGAGATTTTTCAACAAAAGAGGACAGAATTCATTGCCATCAGAACTTTTCTACAAGTGATGCTGAAGCCTCTCACACTAAAGAAAATTGATACAAATGGGAACTCAGATCTAAACAAAGGAAGGAAGGGCAATGGAAATGGCAAACACGTGGGTAAATGTAAAAGACTTTTCTTTTTCCAGACTTTAAAAATTTCACTAAAAGCAAAAATGGTAACGAATTATGAGGTTAAAGACATATGGAAAAGTAAAAGGTATGATGATAATAGCCTAAAGATATAAGAGGAAAATAAAAGTGTACTCTATAAAGTTTTTACACAATCAATGAAGTGGCATGTTATTTTAAGGCAGACAGTATTAGTTAAAGGTGCATATTTTAAACCCTAGAATAATGACAATAAAAATATATATTTAAAGCTAATCGGCCAACAGAGGAAATGAAATAACAAAAAAGTAATAACCAGGAAAAGAGGCAAAATGACAGCCTTAACACAACCATTTTGAAAATGACATAGGGACTTCCCTGGTGACACAGTGGTTAAGAATCTGCTTGTCAATGCAGGGGACACAGGTTCGAGCCCTGGTCTGGGAAGATCCCATGTGCTGGCGGAGCAACTAAGCCCATGTACCACAACAACTGAAGACCACGTGCTCTAGGGTCCACATGCTGCAACTACTGAGCTGGTGTGATGCAACTACTGAAGCCCACGAACATAGAGCCCATGCTCCGCAACAAGAGAAGCCACCGCAATGAGAAGCCCGAGCACCACAACAAAGAGTAGCCCCTGCTTGCCACAACTAGAGAAAGCCCGTGCATAGCAACAGAGATTCAAGGTAGCCAAAAATAAAGAAAAAAATAAAAGAAAATGACAATGAACGTAAACAGTCTAAACACTTCAATTAAAAAGCAAAGATGGTAAGAATGGATTTAAAAACAAAGCAAAACACAAGACCTCTCTGCTATCTAAAAGAAACTCATTTTTATTTTATTAATTTATTTTTAATTAATTAATTAATTAATTGGCTGCACTGGGTCTTTGTCGCTGCACGCGGGCTTTCTTTAGTTGTGGAGAGTGGGGGCCACTCTTTGTCTCGGTGCAGAGGCTGCTCATTGCAGTGGCTTCTCTTGTGGAGCCCAGGCTCTAGGCCCACAGGCTTCAGTTCTTACGGTGCATGGGCTCAGAAGTTGTGGTGCACAGGCTCAGTTGCTCCACCGCATTTGGGATCTTCCTGGACCAGGGATCAAACCTGTGTTCCCTGCATTGGCAGGCTGATTCTTAACCACTGTACCACCAGGGAAGTCCCAGAAACTCATTTTTAAAAAAAGACAAAGATAGGTTTAAAAATTAAGGATGGAAAAAAATATACCATGCAAACACCAGTCATAAGAAAGCTGGAGTGAACATATTAATATCACACACTGTAGACTTCAAGACAAGGGATGTTACCCGAGATAAAAGGAGACATTTTAAATTGCAAAGGGTTCAATTCATCAAGAAGACATAACAATTCTAAGTGTGTATATACCTAATTACAGAGGTTCAAAATACTTGATGTAAAAATGAACAGAACTGAAAGGGGAAATAGACAAATCCATAATTACAGGTGAATATTTCAACATCCTCTCAGAAATCAATACAATAAGTAGAAAGAAAATCAGCAAGGCTATATAAGACTGAACAACACTATCTACCAACTTGACTTAACTGACATTAATCTCATATTACACCCAAGGACAGCAGAACATGCATTTTTTTTTCAGTTGTACATAGAACAGTCACTAAAGAAGACTATAACAAGTCTCAGTAGATCTCAAAGGACTGAAATCATGTAATATGTGTCCTATGACCATGATATAATTTTTAATCAGAAATTAGTAACAAAAGTTTCCAGAAATATGTCAAAATTAAAAAACAAATTTATATGTAATAAATGGGTCAAATAAGTATCACAAAGCAAATTACAGGGCTTCCCTGGTGGCACAGTGGTTAAGAATCCACCTGCCAATGCAGGGGACACTGGTTCAATCCCTGGGCCGGGAAGATCCCATATGCCACAGAGCAACTAAGCCTGTGCACCACAACTACTGAGCCAGTGCTCTGCAGCCCGTGAGCCACAACTATTGAGCCCACGTGCCACAACTACTGAAGCCCGTATGCCTAGAGCCCGTGCTCCACGACAAGAGAAGCCACCACAATAAGTCCGCGCACCACAACGAAGAGTAGCCCCTGCTCACCACAACTAGAGAAAGCCCATGCACAGCAACGAAGACCCAACACAGTCAATAAATAAATAACTAAATAAAATATTTTTAAAAAACAAAAGAAACAAAGCAAATTATAAAGTATTTTGAAAGTGATATATATAAATGTGTGAGATATAGTTATGGGATATTGCTAAGCAGTGCTAGGAGGGAAATTTATAGTGTTAAGTGCTCCTACTAGACAACAAGAAAGGTTTGAAATCAATGATCTGTTTCCATCCCTAAGAAGCTAGAAGAAGAGCCAATTAAATCCAAAGCAGGTAATATGAAATAATACAGATAAGACTGGAACTAAACAACAACAAAACCAGTAAAACAAAAGAGAAAAATCTATGAAATTCAAAGAAAGCCACTTCTTTGAAAATATCAATAAAAGTATTAAACTTGTAGCTAGAGTAAAGAATAAAAGAAAGAAAACCCAAATTACCAGTATCAGAAATGAAGGAAGGGACATCACTACAAATCCTACAGGCATTAAAATAATAATAAAAGAATATTATGAATAGCTTTATGGCAATACCTAAACAATTCTGATGAAATAGGCAATTCCTTGGAATATATAAATTACCAAAACTAACACAAGAAAAAAATAGAAAATCCAAATAGCTTAATTATGCACATAAAATTTAGAATCTGCATTAGCTACAAAGCATACTCAATACGTATTTACACCTTTTTTTAAATTCATAGTAACAAATACGTCACCATGTTTAAATGTACTGGGTTTCATATACTCTAAAATTTCTCCATATTTATATCCTTTATTTACTCTTAAATTATTAGCTTGACATTTCCTATCGGAGAGGGCAATTCTATTACTCTTCTAAGCTCTACCTAACTGCCCAAAATCATCAGCTCTGTTTTTAAATTTGATATTTCTTTATTCTTTAATCTGCTAATTGGCTTTTTAAAATTTGAGACTATTCTCTTGCCTGACTTTATAGCAAACTTTTGCTTTTTATTTTATGTTAGTCCCACTTAAAAGTTTTATTTCTACTACATTTTATAGTCATTTCCCCTATCAACCAGCATTTTTTTTCTTCAGTAAATCACGAGAGGCTCTTGTTAATGTCACAGACCCCAGTTCCCATTCCCTCCAAAATCACACTAAAAGGAAAGAGGCCACTTATACTCCACCAGCCAAAGCTTTGCCACACAATACTTAGAAATCTCTGTCCAGCTCCCACAAATCACAGCCACATCACAGAAGCTCCTGTTCAATGCAGAGTGCTGAATCCTAGCGAAGCTCCACCAAAAGAGGACAAAGACTAAGAGAGTCCTTGACCTTAACCAAAAAAGCAGTTTACATGTACTCGGCAAAAACAAGGAATCGGAGGCTCCAAGCTGGCAAACAAGCAACATAGAACACTAATGACTATTTTTTTTCTCCTGTATATATGTGAGTGTGGGACAGCAGGGGTGGGATGGGTAGGATGAGGGAAGTGCCACTTAGGGAGCTGGACCAAGCAGTTTCAAACTGAATTACCTTAAGTTGAATTTCAGTCAATACTTATTACATACACCCTCATTTACAAGGGAATACATCTAACAGCCTCATCACGACTTAGGAAAAGTAGTTCTCATTTTTTTTTTTTCTAACAATCTCTGAACAGTCCCCTGGAATGTCCCAGCAATTTCCATCTTATTACCATGAAGCCAGTTCTTGACATGGTTAGTACTCAATAAATGTTTGAACTAAACAATAAAACAATCTGGATTCTGTGTAAAACAAAAATTGACACTTTCCCCAGAAGGACGTTCATGGTTAGATGTGTTGTTTTATTTCTTATATTTATCATGGATTAAAGAACAGAAACAATTTCAATAATGTTGTCAGTAATAACTGCTGGGACCATCTGCAGCCCACTGCCCATATGCTTCCCTTAAAAACCACAGACTTGGCCAATGAGCCAACACCCTACTTCTTAAAAGTAAGTGCTGCTTAAAAGTAAGTGTGCACTGTCAAATATAGTGTATCCTTTTTGACATTAAAAAAATTATATTTTGCTAAGTAAATCAGTAAGTCATTGAATTTTTACTCCTATGTGTGAATAATACTCAGACATTTTCTATTTGGAACAATTAATATTCAAAACATGTGCCTAACATTTCAAAACTATGCAGTTTGAACAAACAGCTCTAGAAATAAAATTTATACAGGCCAGCTAGAACAGAAAAGGTCATCTCCATAGTTTAACACAGAATGAACACAAAATTAGTCTAAGTTGGGTTATAATGCCTAACCAGAATTTCCCAAACTGTCCCCTGGAACGTCTGAACTTAAAAAAAAAAAAAAAAAAAAAAATTAGTTAAAAAGAATCCAAACCCCTAGAAGAGCTACAAAACAAGTGGTTAAAAGCTGGCTGGGTGAAGTGTGCTGTAAAGCAAGAGGAAGCGTCTACTTTTTATTTATACTTCTGTACCATTTGGATTTTTGTTTTACTATAAGCATGTATTCCTTTTAGAAAGATTTATTTTTTAAGCTACCACATTAGCTGATAATAGGAAAGGCTGGTCCTCAGAGAACATGCTGCTCCTCCTGAAACCTCACTGTGCATGAGACAGGATATGTATTACATGAAGTACTGCATATTTTAAATCTCTTTTCCTTACTATTTATTACCACAAAGCACTCCAAAAGGAGAATGGAGATGAGAACTATGAGATTCTCAACATAAAGCCAGTGCAGTGTAGGAAGTGTCATATGACAGTGACAGCTGCCTAAGGTATCAAGCTTTGTGAAGAGGTGTCCTAATTTCTATTAACTGGCCTGGATAGAACAGATTTAATCTCATATCCTGTAGAAGAAAAAAAGGAAAGCAGGTTTCATTTTCTGAAGGTAACAAAAGTAAGTATTAGAGCTAAGAAAGTGAATACAAGTCCATAATCCCTTAGCCACAATTCCAAAATCCACAAAAACCTCTGAGAATCAAAAATTTTCTGTAATTCATTGGTAGCAAAACTTCATCTGAACTTAATTGGCAGCAAAATTTGACCTGAACTGACACGAGACTATTTATAGTCTACCCACTCAAGTCATAGCTTTGGCTGCTGAAATATTAACGTATTTGACTATGAAGTGCTACCTGTGACTCTGCAGGGGCATTCCATGTATATGGTAAATGCATAAGTTTTCCAAAAATAAAACAATTTCTGAATTCTAAAATACAGCTGGCCCTTAGAGTTTCCAGTAAGGGACTATGAACCTAAAATGGGTTTTAATTAAAACAGTCTTGTCAATCTCTATCAAAATAGATATCTTTTTCTAAAAATATTCCTATAAATTAATTTGAACTAATTTTTAATTAAAACTTATCACTATTAAAATATTCTACTTTGAATGTCTATAATTCTATAACTGCATTATTAGTTAGAATATTTTATACCACTTCAATATTATTTTAAGTCAACCTCTCTCTGAAAGCAACATTAAAATCACCCTTTAACAGGAGGGTGGTATCAAAACGGGGTAAAGATAGTAAAGCTAAAAAAGCAGACCTCTGTCAATATGTCTTGATTTTTCTATGTTTAAAAAATCCTAAAAACAAAGGGCATAAGTTTTTTTAATGTATCAAAGGAACACGGATTTTAAAAGTTAACAAGTACCAATTTAAATCATTAAAAGAATCAAAATCAAAAAAGTCACAAAATTCAAGTAGTTATCGAGGAACAGAACACAAAAGTCAGGGAACAGAACATGTACAAGGAAGGAAAATTATATATTTTAGCCTAGTTACGTATCAATTCTATTATAATATATGACTAAACGACAAATGATAACAAAGCTTGCAAAACTCAAGTCTCTACTACAGAAAGAAAACTATAAAGCCAGACTAGAGCAAGAACTAAGACATAAGACTACTAAGAACCTATAATTAATTACAATGAAGAGTAACAGAATATTTCACATGAAAAATAGGGATAGAATGAATATTTTAATAAATATAAACACAGTACTATATTTTAAACCCTGGTATGTACATGAAATAAAATTGGTTATTTTTTTTTTAACTATACACCAATCGTCCCTCCCTCTCTGACTCTCTCTTACATATAGAATTAGCAAATGCTAGAAACAAGGCAGCCAAACAGGAACCTCATTTCACAACTGGTAGACGTGAAAGCAGTAAAACCCCCTTTTAATAAATGTCTGCGGTGGAGAAGAACCCCAAATTATTTCTGTCCTAAGGAAGCACTCACAAAGTTATACTACTCAAAGAAACTAAAGACTGAAAAATAACTCAAAACACTCCTTAAAGCAATATTAGTAGCAAAAATGGTCACTGCTACAGCCTGGAAACCAAGGATAACACTATCTTTACAAATATTATTTACTAAATTGTGGTTCATACTATCCAAGAAAAAAATAGGTGGCCATCAGAAGTAGTACATATGAGAACATCACAGATATATGGAATTCTAAATTGATTAAAAATTAAAATTAAAAATGGTAAATTTGGATTTTAGAAGTCCATCTTATATATAAGAATTTAAAAGAAAAATCTCTTTTAATTAAACAAAACAGAAATGGAAAGAAAGAGGAGAGGAAAAAAAAAGAAGACAAAAAGATACTAATGTACAGGGACATCAAGGATAAAGCAAGCCAAGAGGACATCCTGTAAGTAAAAGAGCTTCCAAACTCACTATTACAAGATTTACTATAAAAGAAATGTAAAGCTATAAATTCAGTTAACTAAAAATACAAAGTTAAAGAAAATCATAGTTTAAAGCTAAAAAGCTAAGATCTTAATCCATTAAGAATATGTTTAGAAAGTCCTTGTTTCCTAATGGAGGGCTGGGGTTGGGACTAATGGGATCTTCAGGTGGTAGAAAACAAAGACTGTGAGAAAAGAATTTTACCCCCACCCCAAAGAATTATACCCAGGGATTAAGGTTGCATATAAGGTAGTGTATATACCAATCTACTAGGTTCTAAGAATATTCCTTAGTTAATTACATAACAGATCCAAATTCAAGGCATCTTTTTTGAACTAGGTCATTTACATAATTCCTACAGCGCAAGACAGATACAGATATATGCTTATGCTACTGGAATTCAGTATCTATATAAATAACTTTAAATTTAAATCATGATGCATTAATAATGCTGTACAGGTATCAAAATCCAATTTTACATCCTTTTATATCATGCAATGTATTTTGACAGGGTGATCTTCGTTTCCCTACACAGAAATTAGCTGACTATCATGACTTAAGAAGCTTCCACAGTTAAGAGTGCAGTGTAATGAGGAAATGTACAAAAGTACCCAGATATCAGTGTTTATAATCAAGCTGGAGAGTATCACATAAAAACAATTTGAGAAAGCTTTAGTAAGCCATTAAGCACCAGTTGTAAATATAAACTGATATTAAATATATACCAATAAATATATAGAAACATTCAACTGAAAGTTATTTTCAAGATACACACCCTAAAAAGGTTTATATTTACCTCAATCAGGTTGCCATTACTGAAAATATTTTGCAACTCCTATTTTGCTTCCAAAACAGGTTACAAATCGCACAAGGAAATCTGCCTCATTACCGTGAAATCATTTTGGATTCCAAGCAGTTATTACCCAGACAAATCATTTAACCAGACCTTAAAAATGACTCTCCGTTGCTCCCTAAAATCAAATCCACCCTGAAAGAATGAAGATTTTCCCCTATGGAAATTCCAAAGAATATCTCATACTCTGGAAGCAACTCGTAAATAATTCCTCAGATGTTTTAAGAAAAGGCAGGACTTCCACTTTCAGAAAAGATGGAGTAACAGGGATCAGAGGCACCCCTGCACCTGAAACAACTAAAAATCTGGACAAAATATATAAAACAATGGTTTTCAAAACACTGGACATCAGGAAAGGAAGGACAGTGATTCCTGAGAGATGGTAAACAAACAAAGTGAGCCCTGTAATTGTCCTAGCTTGCTGCCTAAGGAAAGTATCCAGGTCAAAGCACAGAGTGGGGGAACCCAGGTAGAACTCAGAGACCTCACTTAGTTGAGGAGCTGGAGCTGAGATTCTGGGAAGTCCAAGGGAGCTGGAGTTTGTAGTATACAGAAGTACTGGAGAGGAGAGAGCTGCGCAGACACAGAACTCCAGAGATCTGCAGGGGACCCCTCAAGTATTCAGATGAGCAACTAGGAAAAACACAGCTAACATCACACTTAATGATACGGTGCTTTCCCTCTAAGGGAAAAAAACAAAGTTGCCCATTTATATCACTTTTTTTAAAATTAAGATATAGTTAATGTACAATATTACATAAGTTTCAGGGGTATGACAGTAGAACACAGTAACGTTATCCTCCATTTATAGTTATTATAAAATACTGGCTATATTCCTTTGCTGCACAATATCTTGGTAGCTTACTTATTCTATACATAGTAGTTTATACCTCTTTTTCTCCTACTCCTATTTTGCCCCTTCCCTCTTCCTTCTCTCCACTGGTAACCACTAGTTTGTTCACTATGTCTGTGAATCTGTTTCTTTTTGTTATATTCACTAGTTTGTTTTATTTTTGTAGAATCCACATATAAGTGGATATATATACAGTGTTTGTCTGTCTGACATCCAGGTTGTTGCAAATGGCAAAATTTCATTATTTTTTAACCCTGTGTAGTATCCCACTGCATATACCACATCTTCTTTATTCATCTGTTGATGACACTATGGTTGCTTCCATATCTTGGCTATTGTAAATAATGCTGCTATGAACACTGGGGTGCGTCTATCTTCTCATAATGTTCTTTAAAAAAATATTTATTTATTTATTTCGCTGTGTTGGGTCTTAGTTGCAGTGCATAGGCTCTTCGTTGTGGCACCCAGGCTCTCTAGTTGCGGTGTGTGGGCTCTAGGGCGTGCAGGCTTAGTTGCCCCACGGCATATGGGATCTTAGTTTCCCAACTAGGGATTGAACCCAAGTTCCCTGCATTGGAAGGCTGATTTTTAACCACTGGACCACCAGGGAAGTCCCACATATCTTTTCAAATTAGTGTTTTCTTTCTTTTTTTTATATATATATACCCAGGTGTGAAACTGCTGGGTCATATAGTAGTTCTATTTTTACTTTTTTGAGAAGCTTCCATACTGTTTTCTACAGTGGGCGCACCAATTTACATTTCCACTGACAGTGCACGAGGGTTCCCTTTTCTCCACATCCTCACCAACATTTGTTACTTGGTTATGTAACTTCTATTATGGTACTTGAGGTCATAGCCAGTACAATAAGGCAAGAATTAAAATTCAAAGATTAGAAAGTAAAATTGTCTTTCTTTGTAAATGATATAATTGTGTATGTATAAAAACAAAATGACCTACAAAAATGCCACTAGAAGTAATGAATGAAATTAGCAAGTATTATTTGATTCATTAAAGTCACAATCATATCAATAAAAACACAGTGTATCCAAATGAAGAGGTCTTTAATAATGAAGGACTTCCAGGAAAACAGTTTAGAGAATACTTTATAAGAGGGAGAGGGAGAAGGAAAATGGTTTGGAATCCAGAAACGAGGCAGAATATTTTACATAAAGCATAATAGCCATTATAAAGTATGGGGATAAAAAGGGAGAAAATCATATGGAATACAGAGAAAAGACTGTAGGGGAAAAGGCAAAGATTTAAAACTAGGGAATGATGATAGCTGACAGATGAAAGCATTAAAGGATCTGGCTCAGACACAGAGGTCTGGATTTCATAGAATACGAAAAGTTGATCAAGAAGGGGAAAGAAAATAGTACGCAGGAAATGTTTTCTGGAGAAAAATGAGAAATAGGATCACTGACAGGAAGCTATTTTAATAATCCAGACATAGCCTGAGGATGACTTAGAAGCAGGATGGTAGCGTGAAAACAAAAATGAGAGGCTCAAAGTTCAGAGCCATAGAGAAAAGAGCTAAAAGATACAGCAATGTTTCAAGATTCAGTGTTTCTGGCTTTCAAGATTCAGGTATCGGGAGAACAGTTGGTTACCAGTGATGGGACCCAATCAAGTGAACAAATCATTTAGGGAGGTGAGGCAGAGGACCATCTCCAGCCTCCAGAGTTACCTTTTTGAAAGCTACACTAGAGGATAAACCCAAGGTGTAACTGAAAAATAGGAGGTGAAAGGAAAACAAGAGAAAATGATATTAAAAACACATATTTAAGTACAGTAAATAAAATTTAGAGAGCATCTGCTTCAAAAGCAAACACGCTGCATCAGTGTGGAGCCCTGGCTCTGGCAGGTTCAGGAAGCGGAGGGTGATGTCACAATGTGCTGAGGCTGCCTCACAAGCTGTGTGTGGGGCACAGGGTCCCCTTTTTAAAATTTTCAAGCAAGCCCTTACTGGCTTGAAATGTGATGTCTTTTGCATTTTCATTCTCTTTCTTTGTTTTTGTTATTTCCACAAAAAGCCTTTTCACTAATTCTCTGGTGTTTTAAAACTAACATATTCCCCTTTGGGCCGGGGTTTTGGCCATGTATTGGGAATGTGGGGGAATAAAGAGACCTTCTCTTGTATAATTTAAGCGGGAATCAATAATTAGTGTGCCCTTTTAAGGGGACAGAGCCAAACTTAAAAATAAAAACATCATAAATTTTAAACATATTTTGATATAAAAATATAAAACTTTTATAGAGAAAATAAGGTTGACAGAAGAGTAGTTGCTGAAGGTTTATTTTAAAATCTGTTGTCCATGGTACATCTAAGTAGAGGGTTCTGTACTTAGAAGTCCCAAAGAGATATACATCTGGGTAAAATATCTCCTCATCAAAAGGATATTACTGAGCATGATAACACCATTAGCAAGATCTTCACAGGAGGAAAAACATGTAGCTCCTAGGAGGACCTCGGCTTCATCTTTCACCCCTTCCTCCCCATCAGAACCCAACGGATGCTCAAGACAGGAGAGAAGGGGGCAGGGTACAACCATTAAAAGAATGACACAGCCACTGAGGACACAACTGGTTAGAACCTGCTAGGCCCAAGATGATGGAAGATTCGACTTCTAGTAGATCTTGAACCTCAGGACAGACTCATGGTAATGCATTAGCATATGCTAAATGACACACCCATAGGCACCAAGATAGTTCCAAGGCTGGCCATAAAAGGCCAGAAAGTGGGTGGTGCCCAATTCCTAGAAATCTCTGCCCCTTCCCCAAAATAGTTGGAATACTTGTTAGCCTATGAAATTACCCAGCTCATTAAAAAATTTATCACCCCATATTGGGGGGCAGTTCTTGCCTTCTGAGACAGACCACACTCTGTCTATGTTGTGTGTATCTCTGTAAATAAACCTGCTTTCACTTTACTATGGCTCACTCTTGAATTCTTTCCTGCACGAAGCCAAGGACCCTCACTTGGCAGCTGGTCTCAGGAACTCACCTGGACCTGGAACATGACCATCCTCATGTGCCCCATTTTCCTGCAACATAGTGACCTGGGCCCAAGTTAGGGACCCTGGACCTCTCCCACTTTTGGAGGTTCTTACTATGTTCTTAAAACAAAGACAAGCCAAGAAGGCATTATAAAACTGTGGTGCATTTTATTTATTTATTTTTTATCATAAAATTTAATTATGGTTCTGAAAAAATTGAGTGAATAACTTTCTCTGAAAAAATATACTGATTGTGTAGACTGCAATTATTGGGAGTGGGAGGGCAGGGGTGGTAAATTAAATTATCCTATTTTCTATTCTGAAAATGACAAAAAGTCCCATTTCCAGTCTAATTATAGAGATGCATGTGCCCCAAATGGCTGATAATAAATATAACAAGAAAGGTAAAAGCTGTAAAGCTAAGGGCACGCAATAGGCTCCAAGAGAAAGTCTCAGAAATACCCATAGTAGCAATAAGGAATGTGCAGCTGGAATTTGAAGTTCTTTTCAGTCATCTTTGTCTTTCGCTCCATGTTTAAGGATGTGCGTGAACTCAATGTAATTGAAATTGCCCTTTTGTCAATAGGTGCTTCTCTGAACAGTTCGTCCACTTCCTCGTCTGTAAACTGATCTGTCACCGTGGTCAGCAACTCTCTCAGGTAATCCTCCTGAATGGTGCCAGTTGTTGCTGCTGCTTCTTCTTTTTTTTTAAATAAATCTATTTATTTATTTATTTATTGGCTGCATTGGATCTTCGTTGCTGCACATGGGCTTTCTCTAGTTGTGGTGAGTGGAGGCTTCTCTTCATTGCGGTGCGCAGGCTCCTCATTCTGGTGGCTTCTCTTGTTACGGAGCACAGGCTCTAAGTGCTCAGGCTTCAGTAATTGTGGCACATGGGCTCAGCAGTTGTGGCTCATGGGCTCAGCAGTTGTGGCTCGTGGGCTCTAAAGCACAAGCTCAGTAGTTGTGACACACAGGCTTAGTTGCTCCGCAGCATATGGGATCTTCCCGGAGCAGGGATCGAACCCATGTCCCCTGCATTGACAGGTGGATTCTTAACCACTGCGCCACCTAGGAAGTCCCCAAGTTGCTTCTTCATCAATGCAAGCAAAAGTGTTTCTGATGACATCTTCTGGATCAGTGCCATTTAACTTTTCACCAAACATCGTGAGAAGCATGGTAAAATTTATGGGAGCTGGAGCCTCATTCCTCATGGTGTTCAAATACTCATCAGTTGGATTTTTCCCCAGGGAGGCAAGCATATCATTCAAGTCTTCCTTGTCCATGAAACCATCTCTGTTTCTGACTGATCACGTTGAGGCCTCCTTGAGCTCCTGAATCTGTGACTGGTCAAACATGGCAAACATGCTGGAGGTTGTGCACTGGGGGGCTTCTTGGTGGTCTTGGTCTTCACTCTTTGGCTCAACATGGTGGCAGTTAAATCCTCAGGGCTATGGAGTATTCAGGGACACTAACTCATCTTCAACAGGTGTATCCTTCTGCAGCCCTAGCTGAAACCAGCTTCCCATTTGTGCTCAGCCGCGAGAATCCGAGCACTTCAGGGAACCCCTTGCTGCCCTGGCTGCCACTACCAACTCCCTTCCACTCCCAGAGAGGCTACAAAACCTCTGTGGTACATTTTAAATGTATACTATAATTAACACTTCTAGGGAAAGAATACAATGTAACTGTACTATCCACAAGATACAAAATTAACACACTTTCATTTGTCATAAATCACAGACACCATGACCTGGTAACTAGAACAAGTTTAAAGTTACAATCAATATCTCCTTTCAGGGACTTCCCTGGTGGTCCAGTGGTTAAAGATTCCACACTCTCAATGCAGGGTGCACCGGTTCCAACCCTGGTCAAGGAACTAAGATCCCACGTGAGACAGTGCAGCCAAAACAACAAAAACAAAACAAAGCAAAAACAATATCTCCTTTCAATCCTGTGGATTTCTCTCTTAGACTGCTTACATCTACTACATGCAAACCATTCTGCTGAGTGCCATAGAAAAAAAAATAGTATAAACTTGTTTTAAGCTTATGGTATCCAAGACAGAACCCCTGACTTCTCCCTTTTCTCTAGTTGAGGAACTACAAGGAACTTCTATCAATTATCACTCCACTCTTCTGGGTCCTTCATGAAACTGAAACAAGAGGAAAGGGGGCAGGGCACAACCTTTGAAAGAATAACATAGCCCGAGAACATAACATAAACTGATTAGAACCAAATGGGTCCAAGATGATGGACAAGTTGACTTCCACTAGACCTTGAGCCTCACTGTAACACATCAGCAACCTAAATGACGCACCCACAGGCATCATGACAGTTCTCAGGCAGACCATAAGGATCAAAAAGGGGGCAGTGGTCCAATTCCTGCAAATCCCCGCCTCTTCCCAAAATAGCTGGAATACTCCTCCCACTCATCAACCTATAAAATTACCCACCCCTATAAAAACTGACAACTCCCATACTCTGGTGCCTTTCTCACCTTCTGAAATGGCCCACGCTCTCTGTGGAGTGTTTCTCTCTAAATAAATCCAATTCTTACCTATCACTTTGTCTCTCACTGAATTCTTTCTACAATGAAACATCAACAACCTGAGCCTCAGTAAGCCTGGACACCAGGTGAGTGATTCTAAATTAAAAGACCGTGGGTTCAAAACCCAATCATGGTTTTGGCTGGGTCTGAATCCTGGCCACGCACGTGGGTTTGAGTCCCAGTTTAAGTTTTGGCTGGGTTCAAGTACCGGCCGTGTGGGTTCAAGTTCCAATGTGAGGTGCACGGTTTCAAAACTGCACCTCAAACTGACAATCTTTCAACTGAAACCGCACAACTCGTCTCAGGACTTAATGAAGCTCAGATTCTTTACATCTCAGTGCAGAAGGAATTCAGCGAGAGGCAAAGTGATAGGTAAGAAGTAGATTTATTAATATCCTTTCGTAAAGAGGTTGCAGGAAAATGAAGCACGAGAGGATGGTCATATCCCAGGTCTTGGGTGGGTCCCTGGCCTAGAGCAGGAAAGAATTCTTTCAAAAGCAAGCCACAGCAAAGTGAAAGCGGATTTACTAAGGGAGATACACATTCCATAGACAGAATGTGGTCCATCTCAGAATGTGAGAGCAGCCCTGGGAGAAACACTCCACAGAGTGGGCTGTCTCAAAAGACAAGAGCAGCCCCAAAATATGGGGTGCTTAGTGTTTATGGGCTAGGTAATTTCATAAGCTAATGAGTGGGAGGATTATTCCAACTATTTCCGGAGAAGGGGAGGGGACTTCCAGGAACTGGGCCACCGCCCACTTTTTGCCCTTTTATGGCCAGCCTCAGGACTGTCAATGGTGCCTGAGGGTGTGTCATTTAGCATATGCTAATATGTTACAGTGAGCATATAATGAGGCTCAAGGTCTACTGGAAGTTGAATCTTGCCACCAACCTGGGCCTGATCAGTTCTCACCAGTTTATGTCATATCCTCAACAGCTAAGTCCTTCTTTTAAAGGTTCTGCCCTGCCCCCTTCCCTCCTGTCTCATTCCTACACCTTTAAATAGATTTTCTATCTTACCTTAAGATGTTGCTGCCTTCTCAACCTTGCCCTAATTCCATTTTCTCCTTCCTTTCTTTTTCAAACATCTTAAAATAAACTATACTCAGTGCTATCATTTTCCCTACCATCCATTACCTCCTTGTAATATAGGCCAATAAACACACAGAAATTTGTAGCAATGGACATTACAACAGGTCAATTATCATCCTCTCAATGTGATCAGCACTACCAGAGCTTAGTTACCTCTCATTCTGAAAACTATCAACTGCTGAATATGAAAATCTGAGAAACAATGGTTTGCCAACAAGGTACAGACATCTCACCATTGTACTTAAAAACAACAATAAAAGAATGAAAGATGGCAAGAGTTGGGGTGAACTGGGGAAAAGGAGGCACTACTTAAGAATAACAGGGCTGAGAAAGAGGGATGGAAGGGGACATGAAAGGAGAGAGCTGTTAAAGAGGTGTAAAATGAAAGAAAATGGGCTAAATTTCCATTCAATCAATCTTTCTTCACTTTTAGTTGAGAATCAAATTAAACTAATGCTGGTTCAGTGAACCACTTACAGACTTATTGATAAGTAAAGTTAAAATTTCAAGCTGTAGAAATCTTTCCCAGGATATATACCTGGAGGCTCTTCTGGGTAATCCTTTCTGATTTCATCCCTTTCACTGGTTAGGTATCTGGCCCTGTGAGGTGGATCAGCACTCGCCTCGGGCAATCTGGAGGTCACTTCCTTTACTCTGCTCCTAGATAAGCTTAAATGAGTCACCACTTTCTAACTTCACCTGAAATCATTTGCATGGTTACAGGTACTATACTCAAGAAAGGTATTAATTAGAAGTAACAAGCATCATTCTGGCTTATGATTAGCTTCTTTGAATGGTACTTTATAATGCCTTTATGAATTCAAATGTATGGAATCACAACATTATTTCTAAGATTATTTCCAGTTCTGAAATGTAGTGTAATCTAAGAGTCTTGAGTTTGACATGTCACTGTTAGCCTGTAAGTCAGCTGTTGGCCCAGTATCCCAACACCAGCTTTATGAAAGCACACCACTGTGCCGTCTTCTCCAAATACTAAACATGCTCCTTCGGCCTCTGAGCAGGCTGTTTGCCCTGCCTGAAATGCCCTCTTCCTCCATGACGTAGTGGAAGTGTCACCTTCCCTGGGAAGGCTTTCCTGACCTCCAGTTGTGTGGATGACTTTCCTTTTCACCCCTGTCCCCTCCCCTGTATGTCCACTATCACACTTATTGCACCAAATAGCACTCACCTATGTATATGTCTGCCTAGCCCACTTTGCTGTGTACTCCTTGGGAGCAAAGATCTCCTCTCAGCCCATCCTTGTAGTCCTAGCTGCTAACCTAGCATTCAGTACATGGTGTGCACTCAAACATTCAGCAAAACTGTAGTCATGTGAGTCCCAACCATGTAAAAAAAAAACGTTTAAAGGAATTACCATTCTAATCATTTCTACTTATAAGGATGAGGAGGATACTCATTAAACTCTACAGTGGGGAGTTCCCTGGTGGCCTCATGGTTAGGATTCCAAGCTTTCACTGCCGTGGCCTGGGTTCAATCCCTAGTCGGGGAACTGAGATCCCACAAGCCATGCAACATGGACAAAAAAACCCCAAAAAGCTCTACGACGACCATATAAAATTTTCAGATAAATTAAAATTTTTCATTACAATACTCTTTCTATTATATTAAAATGTTTACCTATTACAAGTAGAAATTAAGAAAAAAATAGAACCTGGAGATAATCTAAAATGGAAAGCCCCTCCCTGCCCCATATATTTATTTAAAACATTAGAATGACTTTGTTTTTTTAATTTTATTTTTAGTTCTCTTTCCAAACTTATTTGAAAAATATTCATTCAGGACCTACGATGTGCAATCTACAGTGCTAGATACTGGTGATAAAAATGTGAACAAAACAAAGTATATTTAATTCACAGAGCTATTTTCTAGCAGGGAAACAAAATACAAATTAAATGATTACTTAATTACAACTATTTTAAGTGCTCTGAGTTTTTAAAAGGAGCACATCTCCTAATCTGGGGTGGGGGTGCTTAGGAAGTCACTAAAGAAGTGACATATAAACTGAGGATTGAAGAGGCATCAGCTAGGGTTGGGGTGGGAGGCTTCCAGACCATGGGAACAGCAAGTGCAAGGAAGAGACCTTGAGTGAGGAGGAATATGCATTTCAGGAACCGGAAGGTTAGTGCGGGAAGAGTACAGGCAACAAAGGGGAGAAGGACGGGAAATGAGGCAGGGTCTTCCCCTGGCATTCAGTGAACAAGACAGATCAGGTTCTTATTCTCATGAAGTTTATATTCCAGAGGGCAGGTGGTAGGGTTTTGGGTGTCATTAACAGTTTTAACTAAGGGAGAACTGTGATTAGGGTTACACTTGTTTTTTAGTTAAATGTTTTATATTTGAGGTAAAACATATACAGAACAGATATGTAGTTTTAAATGACTATTCCTGCTGCAGTTTCAATAATTCTCTGAAGCAAAGAATTCCCTACTTACAAAAGAAAAAACTAAGGTTCTGCAAAACTAAATAATTTATTTGAGGATATTTATTCAACAAACATTTGAGTGCCTACAGTATAGCAGGCACAGTACAGTGTGTGTAATCACAGAGATGAATATAACAGTCTTGCTCTTAAGAAACTCACAATTTGATGGGAGAGACAGGTCTAGAAATACCATATAGTGTAGTCCATGCTAGAAATGAGGAAAGCATAAGGGAACAGAGAGGAATTCAGTCTTCCTAGGAAGAACTAATCATTTCATCTCTGTGGTAAAGCTGCATTTTTTCCATACTATTAGTTTCTGAATTCTCAATCATTCCTGTGTTTGGAACATAGCAGAACCCAAGCATATGTCTATAATATAAACCAACCCAGGATTTTCAACTTCTAGTTTGGTGTCTTTCCAGTAACCAAATTGCCCCTAACTGGAAGCGTATGCATTAATTCCAAGGAACTCTTCTTTTGAAGCTGCTTTTGGAGCCAGCTTACAAACCACAAAAGAAAATAAGTTTCACTAAATTAAAGTCAAACCTCATTTCTGATCCTGCCTGAAGACCCATAACAATATCTAAACAGTTATTTTTTTTTTAAAGCAAATCTTCATTCAGAAGAAATTCTCCCATGAAGACAATCAAGAAACTGCCATCTAGCCCTTCATAAGTCATGATCTCGGTCTTCAAAGGACTTATGTTTTGGTTTCTAACTGGCAAGATAAAACACAGCACATAGAATAAAACTAAATACAAGGTAGCATTTGTTCATTGGTTTTAAATATTTATAGACTGCCTACTACAGGCCAGGTGAGGAGCTGTCTTAGAGATACGAAGATGAGTAAGACAAAAGCCCAGCTTCAAGGAACTCATAGTCTAATGGAGGAAGCCAAGAATACACACCCCAGGACAATCACAGCTAAAATTCAGCAGGTACACACAGATGAGAACACAGCTGCCATCGGTTCTAGCTCATCAGGCACCTATTCCCATGCCTTATCAGTTTTTAAATATTTTAACACTACCCCTGATTATAACACAAACTGATAAAAATTATAATTGCTACATGAAAAAACCATGACACGAAAAAAATTAATGTTAAAATGGCTTAGAGGAGGGACTTCCCTTGTGGCTAAGTGGTTAAGAATCTGCTTGCCAATGCAGGGGACACGGGTTCAATCCCTGGTCTGGGAAGATCACACATGCCAAGGAGCCCGTGCGTCACAACTACTGAGCCTGTGCTCTAGAGCCCTCGAGCTACAACACTGAGCCCACACTTTGCAACTACTGAAGCCTGCACCTAGAGCCCATGCTCCACAGCAAGAGAAGCCACCACAATGAGAAGCCTGAGCACCACAACAAAGAGCAGCCCCCACTAGCAGCAACTAGAGGAAGCCCGCGCGCAGCAACAAAGGCCCAACACAGCCAATAAATAAACAAATAAATTTATAAAAAAAAAGGCTCAGAGAAGATGGTGAGAACTGAAGTTTGGGATCCTCTCGGTTTCTCAGCAAGGAAGGTTAGCATATTTGGATAAGGAGCTGGTTCTAGGGAAGGAGAACAGAGTTACCAAAAGGCCAGTGGTGACAATTACCCAAGTATAGCCCTGCAACTATGTTGTGGACATGGTTTAGAGCTATGCTGTCCAGCATGGTAGCCACTAGCAACATGTAGCTACTGAACACTGGAAATGTGGTTAGTCTGAATTGAGATGTATTAAGTGCAAAGTATACTCCAGATTTCAGAGTTTCACATGAAAAAAAGAATGTAAAGCACCTCAAAAAAATGTTTTTTTACCGATTATATGTTTACATAATATTTTGCATATACTGAAGTAAATAAAGTGTTATAAATCAATTTCACCCTTTCTTTCTACCTTTTTAATGTGGCTACTAGAAAATTCAAAATTACATATGTGGCTCACATTTGTGGCTTGCATTCTATTTCTACTGCACAGTGCTAGTCCAGGGAGCTTTAAATAACAAGCTACAGAGTTTAATCCCTTGAGGCAATGAAACACTATTGAATGTTTTCAAACTTAAGTGCTTGTGGTAGATTTGGGGAGGGGGCAGGAAACATAAACAAAGCACTGTTTCAGGAAGACTAATGTGGGGGAAATTGGTAGCAGTGAGACACTAGAGGCAGTTGTCAATGTCAAAAGGCCAGCAAATGTCAAAGGGTAAGCAGGCTCAGCTGGAAAGTATACAAGGTCTTTAGAAGTCCCATGCTGGGTGGAGAGAGGAGGAAGAAGTCAAGAACAGGGTGAGGTCAGGGAAGAGTAACAGCTGCAAGCACTGACGTGAGCCTGGATAACCAAGGTGCACTGCTCAGCGGACTAGCGAGCCCAGCCCCAGTTTAGCTTCAGGTTAGATATCATCTAGCTCAGTGGTAAGGGCTCCCAGGCAGAGGTGCAATTCAGGAGAACAAAATCGGTGTCCTCTTTAGCGATTTCAGATCTATCTCTATGGCAAGACCTCTACAGGGGGATCAAGTCCAGAGAAGGTAGGAGGTAGAAAGCAAGGCTACCAGAAACTACAAGATAGCAACAAATTATAAAAGCAAAAGCCCGGACTCACAATACAGCCAACAAATATTTACTGGCAGTTTGCTGTATGCCTGATACTTGGCGCGGCTCTGGAGACATGGGAAGCAAAACAGACGTGGCCCTGAATCACAAATTGTGGTGAGAGCAATGAAAAAAGAACAGAAGCTCTGAGAGACCTCACTGAGAGTGGGTGGGAGTAGTGGGATGAGGTCATAAAGGAAAGACTCTCCGAAGAAGTGACAATTTCATCTGAACCCTGAAGTCAGGTGGGTAAAGACTAGCGGGGAAGAACAGCCCAAGCCAGGTATGTACAAAACCTTAAGGCTGGAAAAGGCTTGGGTAATGCGAAGAATTGAAAGAAGGGCTGTGTAGTCAGAATGTCAAGAAGGCAGGTGGACCATAAAAGAGGTGAGAGAAGGCTGGAGAGGCAGGCAAAGGCCAGATCTTGCAAAGCCTCATAGGATGAAAAATAAAGTTCCAAATGAGTCCAAGTGCAACGGGAAGCCGTGAGGGGTTCTGACTAGGGAAGTGGTCCGATCCTGATGGGTTCTAAATGTTCCAACCATCTATGTTCTGCTCAGCCTACTGAACAGAAGCTGGCTTGGCAGCAAAGAGGCAGGAACTAGCATTTGCAGCTGAGTAGCAGGATACCTGGTTTGGAGTAACAGAGTTTAATATAAGGTCCTTCAAGTGTTGCAGGGTTGCAAGCTTGGGAGAAGGATGGCACCACCAAAAAATATAGAAAAATCTGATGGAAGAGCTGATTTGAGAGGCATTAGCTGGGAGGTAAAGTTAGGCACAACTCTAAACACACCCAGTATGATGGACTAGGGAAGAATTCTAACAGGTAAATATGGATGTTGTTTAGAGAATGGAAGAGAGATCAGGCATGGATACTCAGGTTAACAGATAGAGAGGCGATAGATAGTTTAAATCCCAAAAGTAAATAACATTTTCAAGAAGCAGAAAAAGAGGAAGAAACAAAAACAAAAAACAAAAAAACAAAAGGAGCCTGAATCTGATCCTTAGTGTTAGTTTCTCTCTGGGATGGAAGTCAGGAGAAAGGGCTCTCAAAAGGGATAGAGCGTGAGGGAGTCTTTTGGGAGTGATGGAACTGTTGTATATCCTGACTGTGGTGGTGGTTACATGAATCTGTACATATATTAACATTCACAGGCATTGTACACACACTAAAAGTCAATGTTATTATACATCACTTAAAAAAAATTTTTTTTAAAGGGGTGGCGTAATCAAAAGCACTGAGCAGCAGGGAGACAGAACAGAACAGGATAAAGCCTGAAAGGATGCTCTGGGAAATTTAACCATTAGGTAATTGGAAAACACCTCAGTGAGTGGTGGTGAGGTTGGAAGCTAGGCTGCAAAGGTTCAAAGAATAACTAAGTAGTGAAGGGAAGCTGTCAGTATAACCTCCTCTGTTAGGATTTTGGAGGTGAAAGGAAGAACAGAAAGGCACAGGAGCTCAAACAGATAAAGAGAAGTGGAGATTTAGCGAACTAGCAGAGCCAAATTTCCCAGACTCTATGAATTGCTCCATTTAAGTATTCTTCCAGAACATGCCTTTTGCACATGAGCTGTTCACTTTCTTATTGTCCCATTAAACTAAAACTGCTGAAATGAACCCGAAGTCATGACATTTTTAACTCTGCTCCTTTGTCAGCAGACATTTACTGTGCTCCTACTATATGGCAAGCATTCTGCTGGATATAAAAGTTAATAATAATGCCTGGTCCCTGGAAGAGCACACAGGATTAATTACAACAGCAAAGTACTGGAGTACAGATCTGCACGAAGGGCTCTGAAAGCCTTGACCTCTGAATTAAAAATGTATTTTAATTTATCTTTATAAAAATTAAATAGAGAGGAAATTAAAACAAAGCTTAGATGTAATACTAGTAAAAACGTTCTTAATTTCTAAAAACTAAGAATGAGTTTAATTCTTAAGTTAGGTCTGGAGAACCTAATCATCAGTCGCATTTCCCTTTTCCATCCCTCTCTACTCTTCAGTTTCCTTTCTGCATTTCTTCCTCTGGATAATTTAGGGGGCAAAACAGAACAAGCACAGGCTCTGAAACCAGACAGACTTAAGACTAAACCAATGCCCTTGAACTTCCTAGCTCTGTGGCTTTGGGAGGCTCTTTTTCTCATCCATAAAACAGTAATGATACCTACCCCGCAGGCTTGAGGAAAGGATTAGGTAAAAAATTATATACAGGTTGGCATATGCAAAGCACACAAAAAAATGTTAGCTACCGTTGTTACTACCATTTGAACAAATGGTGCTGTTCTGATTTAAAACCTTTTTAAGTGCTTCCATTTGAATGAGGAAAAAAAATATTCCCCCCCCCCCCCCCCCCCACCAGCCAAGGGCATGACATTTATGTGCTACCTTAGAAAAGCAGCTTGGAAATTTCTTCTCCTTAATCCTATCAGAAACTATTCTGTTCAAGTAATGATGTTTGGGACAAGCACTTAAAAACAGTCAAGAACTAAGAAACTATAAAGGCGTCATTATTGTCATCACTGCATCCGAAGTGGAACAAGCCGGTCTGATTTGCGATCTGGATGCTTGCCTTAGTGTACGGACCTACTACATTCACATCTCTCCTCCTACCTACCTAGTGTGACACTGCACACTGCAGAGGTGTCAATGTGCTAAAAGTTCTGCTTTTTAAGAGGCATTTACATAACACTACCAAAAGGATAAACATACTTTCAAAGCCAAGATGCTTCTCCAAATCAATAGCAAACTATCATCCTATTGAAATTCCCCACACCTACGAAGGAAATAGCCTCTATTGTTAAACCTGCACAAAACGCTAAGATATAAGATTTCTATACATCTTATTTCTGTGTAACTGCTACGGGGTGAGCAATAATTAACGACGCTTTACTCGCTGACCACGGGGAAACACCTCCGGCCAATTTTGTTGTATAATTTTGCTTATATTATAAGCAAATGGCCAACTTGAAATTTACCTTATCCCTCCATTCAATCTCTAGCCCAGATGCTAAAAAGCAGTAAAACACCCAAAAGATACACGAGAAAGCAAGGACCTGAAAGGCCCAGACTAGTTCTCGGGTGCGCAAAGAACTGAGGATGGGCTGGTCCTTAAGACGCCTGACAAGAGCCTAACTTTACTGGGTATCTTCAGTCACTATACTGCATTTAAGCCCACTGTGCAAGCCCACTACTTTAAAATCAAAGGGCGCAGCACCAGGGGATGGCAGAAAACACTTCGGGCTGGTCGTCCGCTGATACTCCCCTCGCCCTCCTTTCCCGGTGGAGAGCGAACCGCCTCTCGAAGATGGCCACACACGCAGGGCTCTGGGCTGAGGGCTGGGGCTGGGGGCGGGGGCGCGATCCCCGCTCCCGGGTTGAGCAGGGGAACGCATGTACTCCGTCACGCAGGTCCTGCACACAGGTGGGGACCCGGAGGCTCTGAGGCCTGACGCCTCCATCTGCCACCGCCAGGCAGGGGCCTCGGCTCTCCGCCGCCACGGGGACCCCTCCCGCCCCGAGGTCCCCCGGCGACGGGAAGCGAACGCGACTCGACCAGCCCACCCGGAAGCCCTCCCCCAGCTCACACCTGCCGGCGCGTGACGCCCGGAGCCGCGCGCGTCCGCCGGTCCCAGCGCGGCCATTCCGGGCACCCCTTCCCCGCGCGCGGACGTCGCCCGCGTCCCTCCCCGCCCCGGGGTCAAACCCACCAGACGCCCGCCTCGCGGAGCGCGCGCCCAAGGCCGCCGCCCCCGCCGCCCCCGCCGCCCCCGCGCTCGCTCACGGCCCTCCCAGCGCTCTCCCCGCCGCGCGCGCTCACTCGCGAGGACACGCACACGCTGCGCCTCAGCTTGACAGGCCAACCCCGCGCCGCGCGCTCCCGCGGGCGTCCTCGCCCACCCGGCCGCCGGGCTCCGACTGGGCGGCGAGCGGGGGGAGGGGAAGGGCGGCGGTGGCCGTCGGTCCTCACTCACCGCCGAGCCGTGCCGGCTCCGAGTGCGCGGCGTTCCGCTGTGAGGCGATGCGCTGCGATGCGCGCGGTCCCCGCTTCTCCGCAGGCTGTGGAGGCGACGTAGTTGGGGGACTGAGGGGCTCGGGGGGTCACTCCCTCCCGCTTCACCTCAGAGAAACACGGGGACCCCAGAAACTAAAAACAAAATAAACAAACTTTCCCCTCCGCCTCCCTCCCCCAAAACCACAACACAAACACTCGGGGGCCCGCCCAGAGCCCCACTCCATTGGCCGCAGGGAAGATGCTGCCGGCCCTCACTGGCTGACTTTTGTGCCTGTCAAGCTGCCGTTCCGCCCCTCCAAGTCCTCGCCGCTGCCGTCGCCCCTCATTGGTCAAATACGTTCCGTTTGACGAGCTAGGATTGGCTGAACTGCCTGCGCCAATCATTCGGGGACACACCCCCTCAGCATCCCAGAGGCCGCTTCCTCGGTCGCGGACCCAGAGAGGCGAAACGGAAACTAGAGCATGATGGCGGCCGAGCTCGCTTGGCGCAACCATCGTCTTTTTCCTTTTATTAGCTCATCAGTGCCTCGCCCTCGCGCTGTTTCCCCTAAGCGCCTCTCTCCATCCAGTGCTGCCTAATAACGGAATCTATACATCCCGGCTCCTCGATTTATCCCCTCCGAAGTGCTGAGTGTGGGCTGGTTGTGCGTCATTGGACTGTCAGTATGTCACTCCCTAGTCACATCTTCAAACTATTGGTGGAACAGCGAGAAAGCCCGTCCAGCAACAAGGGCTAATGCCATTGGTTTCTCTGCACTGAGTTCTTTCCTGGTACCTTATTGGGCAAATAGGCGAGTCGGTCAGATCTGGATTCGCTGTGCTACGATTGCTTGCTAGGGAGTTTGGATGACTTTGGTCATTTGGCCTGTAGTTGACGACAGTAGCGACTACCATTTATTGCGTGCCCGCTTTGTGCCAGCTATGCAGAGTTCTTTACAAGGACTATCGGTTAAACCTGTGAGTTTTACATTCTCTAAATGTTACAGAAAGGAAACTAAGATTCCAGAGAGGTTAGGAAATTGCCCAAGGTCACCTTGATAGAAAGTAGTTGGTAGACCAGCATTTGGTCCCAGGTCTGACTCCAGAGCCCTCACTCTTTACACTGTAAAGTAAACAGTCTTGGTGTTTCCTGACCAGAAGCCAATCTACCTTTATGTTCATTTTCTCAGCTTTATAAATAAATGGACATTTCTACCAGCTTTGTGTTTTAAGCCTACCTTCCCAACCCCCACCCATCCATCTCCAGCTCACTCTTTGGAGAGATTCCTTAAAAGCCGGAAACAAGGAGAGAGTCTAAAGAGAGAAAAAAGAATAAATCGGTTTAGAAATAAATGATTCACTGTATGTAAATAGAACAGCCCTTCAGCTCCTGGAAAGCTTCCAGAGTAGCCCCTGGTGCTGTGCAAGACGTATGCTCCTGGCTTGTGGCCATTGGATTCTTTCTCTGTGGCAGCTTTTCAGCGAAGTGAAGCCAACGTTCCAGCCAGGGGAGGGCAGAATGCTTAGGACCCACTGCTAGTGACCCGGCCCCAGGCTCTGGGACTGAGATGATCTCCAGGAGCACAGTGCTGGACTCTAGCCCGCATTCCATCTCGGGTAATTAACATTTTACCATCCCAAATCCCCATCCCCTGTAGCTTCAGTGGAATCACCGCCCTTGTTTCATCTCCTGATCCAAGCTGTTGTGTAACCTCACTGGCACTGCTTTAATAATAAAACAACCACTGTAACACAGTAATAGTGCTCAACACTTACAGCCTTTCAGCAGAGGCAGATAAGTGTTTCACAAACATCAGTTAAGATTAAATGACAGGTATTCCTAGAGCAACTGCCAGCAGAAGGACAGAAAAAAAATCATGAGTCAAATTCTAAGAAAGGTCTTAAGAACCCGAATCCTTATAACTACATGTACATACATACTAGCATTCCAATAGGGGATTCTGAACCAGAAAACAAAAAGAATGAGAAATGGTAAGGGTCCAAAGCCTTTGTTATCTTCATAGTTGCTTGTTTGTAACTCTATTTTAACCCTTAAGTTCGTACTTGGTTTTATACTTAATTGTTGGATACATCTGTCTCCCCAAATCAGTTTTAAATTCCTTGAAAACACACGGTTTCTTTTTCATCTTTGTATGTCTTAGATTGCTCTGATTATAAAAGGTTCCCCAATAAATAATTAATTATTCAGTAAATATTTATGGAGCTTGTTGGCGCTTTCCTAAGATACAAAGGCTGCACAGATGAATAAAACACGTCTGCCTTCAGGGACCTCGATTTGGTGGGGGTGGCCAACAGGTAAACATGTAATCACAGTGCAGATGGCTTGGAAGAACATGCGACTCAGTCTTGAAGAGACAGAGATGGCCACCCTGAAGAAGAGACATCTACAAGGAGAACTAAAGGGTGAATTGTGATTACCTAGGCAAGAGAATGGGGATGTGCAGTGACCTGCAATGCTCACTCTCAGGGGGCAGGGAGCAGTTTAGGAATCTCCAGAAGTGGCCAAAGCCAGTTCTTCCTATAATCTTTGTCTTTGAGAGCCTTCAGGGGTTCATCCACTCCACCTCATTCTACTTTCCCTCCCCAGAAGAAAGCAGGAAGCCAGAAACCCTGTTGTGTTTGCCCACTTGAGGATAGGAAAATAATTTCCAAATGAGTGTGCTGTTTTCCTGATCACTGAGTAAAGATTTCAGACAATACAGAAGTTTTAAAGTAGAAAATAAAAGCTCTCCCAAATCCCACTAGTAGAGCCAACCACCATTAAGGAGAATATCTTCCCAGACTCTTTTATGAATAGACCCACACATGGATTTCTTCCAACAAACAGTGGGGTGTGGTTTAGGGTCTTGTCTGTACTTTGAGAGCTCTCATTGCCTCAGAACTGCAACTTTGGATGGAAGCTATTCTCGCTTTCTATACTACGGGAAGGAAGCCAATAAATCAACCAAATAGTTATCCTGGAGGATGATGGTTTCAAATTCCTGTCGCAGCAAATGACAAATTACCACCTGTTACAGGACTTTGGGCCTTGCTCAGCCTAGTGTGGAGTCAATGAATGGTGGGGAGGAAAGGGGTCTGCTGTCCTAACTGCCCAAGGGCTTACAGGCTGCTTTGGTGGCTGTGGAATCAATTCATGCCCTGAGAAGGCATCCCAGGTCAAAGAATGACATGCTAGGGTGCTCTCCTTTGCTCTCTTTCTCGTTTCTCCTCTGAATGCTACTTGCGGTAAATATTTTCTGTTTGTTTCTTCCAACCCAACCAGCTTTGAGAGTAAAAAGACTCGCCAAGCCATGCACACTTGTATGTAGGCCAAGTGCAGTATGTTCTTGGAGCGCTATACTATTCTTAGAGCTCTATATGTGGTGTTCTATACAGTTGGCTTTTTGCTTGAGGGGAAGGCAGATTTAATGAGTAATAGCTGCCTTGGATGGCTACCAAAAGTGCTCTAAGCTGTTCCAAGCAACAAGCCTTCCTTTTTTCCCTTGAGATTGTTCGGTGATCCCTGAACACATTGCATTGGCCTGGACAAAATCCAATACAACAGGAATTTCTGCAAACAATTCTGCAGTGACCCACAAGCTTGGGGTAACATAGCCAGCTGGATCAGCTCCAGCTCTGATTTCTGTGGCCCAGGAGAACTCCCTTTACCCTTTACACTGGCCTTTCATTGCTGTGAGATATTTGGAAGTGTTTGTAAAGCAGTCTCCGGTTCTCGAACTTATAATCATGAGAAGAGTCCTTGTAAAAGAACTGAATCCAAAAGACAAGAGGAGAGCTGACAGCTGATAGGGCTCACTTGGGCAGTGGGTATGGCCACAGCCAAGGCCAAGAGCATTGGGGGAAGGGTACTTTCTAGAGAGTGCTGATTACAGAAGACACGCTCATATACATTTATTACTTTTGGTAGCATTTACTGTGCAGCAAAGCCCTCGTGACAGAAGCTGTACCACTTGTAAATCACCTCTCATTTCTTACAACCATACTTCCTGAAAAGCTCCTAGGGAAGTAGGCAGCACTGGACCCCTCGCATGGGCTGACCAAAGCTCGACCCCCAGCAGGTTCACAGGAGAACCAGATGTGCTGTTAATAACAGCTGCCCTTTCGTGAACACTCGGTGTGTGTCAGACACCATACAGGGCTTTACGTGGATCATGGCAGTTAATCTTCACAGCCATGGTTATCCCCATTTTCCAGGTAGGGAAACTGAGGCTCTGAAGGGCTAACTTGCTCCAGATCACCACAGTTAATAACCTCACAGCTGAACCCAGGCCCTCTGACTCCAATGAGTCAGCTCTTTTCCCTGCTGCCAGGTTGCCAGAGGAATCTACCTTGGAACCAGTGCCGCTGGGGAGACAACTGGCCCCCAAATGAACAGCCGCCCTCATGCTCTTTTCCCTACAGACTCAGGGAAAGAGGTGCACCTCTTCCTGGCTAAATTACTGCCTCTGATGGTCCTTCCTCTGCATCCAGTTGGGATCTGACTCCTCTCCCACCCGCTTCAAAACAGCCTTCCTGCCTGCCTGCCGCCTGCCTGCCTGTCCTCTTCCCCTCTTTTCCTTTTTCTCAGCTTCTTAAATAAGGCCCTGTGGCCATCTCCACCACCATGCTTCCCCTATCCTGGCTTCCAGCCCTACCTCTCTACCGAAACTCATTTCTCTAAGCTCATCTATGACCTCTTTGTGGCCAAGATCCAAGAGGCTTTCTCATTGCTTGTTTCCATGGCTTCACCACTATGTTTTACTCTGAGAATCTTCTCTTGGTTCCTCAAAATAGCCAGCTCCCCTCCTACCTCTACAACTGTTCATGCTCTTTTTCATACCCCCTCTTTCTCTAAGCTCCTTCTAAGGAGTCTGTCTCTCTTCTCTCCTTATGTTGCCTTCTGGGGTGGGGGGCGTCGGGGTGTGGGGGTGGAGAGCCAGGTCCTTGTCCTGCCTTCACCTCTGAGCTTGCGATTTTCACCTATCTCCAGCCTTCATTCTGCAGGCTGCTTGCTGTGTGATCTTGTGCAAGTCACGTAAGCTGTCTGAGCTTCAGTTTCCTCATTTCTAAAATAAGTGTATTGAATCAGATTTGTTATTCTAGACTCTAAGATAATAATAAAACCTCAAGTTTGTAAGCACATGCTATGCCAGGCAGGACTGGCCGTGCAAAACAAAAGCATGGGGCTCCTTGTTCCAAAACTATTAAGACTTTCAAGATAGCAACAGCAGAGCATTAAACCAAATGTGGGATGTTTGGCTTTTTGGGTGCGGGGCCCATGGGAGCCCACAGGTTACATGCCCATGAAGCCGGGCCTAGTGCCAGGCACTGCTGTAATTATATAGGTATTAA
Organism: Hippopotamus amphibius kiboko; assembly: GCF_030028045.1. Classification (NCBI taxonomy): domain Eukaryota; kingdom Metazoa; phylum Chordata; class Mammalia; order Artiodactyla; family Hippopotamidae; genus Hippopotamus; species Hippopotamus amphibius. The sequence continues at coordinate 8,613,244 of NC_080192.1, forward strand.
CTTATTCAGTCCTCATAACAATCTTATGAGGTACATACAGATGAGGAAACTAAGGCAGAGAGAGGTTAAGTAACTGTCCAAGGTCAAGGTTTTCATTGGTAGTGCTGAGAAAAATTACACCTGTTGGTTGGGGTTGTTGTGAGGTTCACACTGGGAAGGATGGTTCCCTCCCGGGGTCCCTTCAGGAGGACTTCCTGGTGGCCTCTCAGTGAGGCCACGCCCATTCCTTCCTCAGTGAGTTTGTCCTCCCTCAGATGCCCCTTCCTCCTTTCCCCTGTTCTGAGGTCTACACTTCCTTCAGTGCTCAGTTCAAGCCCCCTTTCCTCTCAGGGGCTTCTGGAGCAGAGAAGCTAGACCCACATCTCCTTCCCCCTAGATTCTCTCAGTACCCTGTGTAGAGTCGGAACCCAGCCCTGGCCTGGCCACGGGGATTGTTCATAGCCTTCAGAGCCCTTACTAGCCGTCACTTACCTTCTCGCGGCTCACTGATCCTACGAGGCTGGAGAGAAAACTTCTTTAAATCTCTCTCCGCAATCTTACAACAGCTTGTGATAGCCTGTTTCACCCACCAGACTGGGAGGCCTTGAGGGCAGAGACTATATCTGAATCTTCATTACTTAAGTCTTTGGTGCTTATAACTCTCTTGAAAGAGTTCTTTCTAGGCTCTGGATCTTTTCCTGGAATGCCTTGCCTCCTTCTCCCCTCCCTCATTCACTGTTCAGGTGTTGGCTCAGAGATCACCTCCTCCTCCAGGAAGCCTTCCCTGACCTTCACCCCCCCAGGTTGAGTTAAGTGCCTCCTTTGGGCTGCCATACCCACTGCGTTTCTCCATCATAACACTCGCCTCCCTGTGTCCATCTTCTTGATCAGATTATGAACACCTTGAGAACAAAGACTGGGTCTCTCTTATTACAATGCCTGGGCCACAGTAAGTTCTCAGTGTTTGTTTTAAATAATAAACGAATAAAAGTAAACATAGGGGGGCTTCCTAGGTGGTGCAGTGGTTAAGAATCCACCTGCCAATTCAGGGGACAGGGGTTTGATCCCTGCTCCAGGAAGATCCTACATGCTGCAGCGCAACTAAGCCCATGCGCCACAACTATTGAGCTCTCGTTTTAGAGCCCGTGAGCCACAATTACTGAAGCCCACCCGCCTAGAGCTGGTGCTCCGCAGCAAGAGAAGCCATGGCAATGAGGAGCCTGCGCACCGCAAAGAAGAGTAGCCCCCGCTTGCCACAACTAGAGAAAGGCCGCGTGCAGCAACAAAGACCCAACACAGCCAATAAATAAATAAATAAAATTAATTAATTAATTAAAAAAAAAAAAAGTAAACATTGGTTGGTTGGTTAAAACTCCAGGCTCTTTTATGGCCCTCAGCACAGGGCTGCACACCTTATGTAAACTTAAGGACACTTAGGTAAGCTTATGAAATGAGTGAAAACCAACAACTCCAGAATTTCTGTTAGGAAGAGGGCTCGGTGGCAGCAATCTGGTTGGGGGTGAGGGCCTGAGGGAGTCCTCTTGGCAGAGCAATGGCAAAGTACGGAAAGATCACAGGTGTGGCAGTTGGGGGTTAGTGCTGGGAGTCTGGAGGGAAAGTCGCCCCAGGGCCAGGGGTCCACCGGGCTTGCAGGCCAAATCCAGCCGCTGCCTGTTTTTCCACAGTTCCTGAGCTAAGAATGATTTTTACATTTTTTGAATAGGTGTGAAAATTAAAAGATGAGCAATATTTTGTGACACAGGAAAATAAGAAATTCAAATTTCAGTGTCCCAAAAGTTTCATTGGAACAGCCACACCCACCCGCTCACAGAGTACTGGTGGGCTTTAGTGCTGCAGCAGCAGCAGCAGCGTTCGTCACAGACCCCGCATGTCCCCACAGCCTAGGACATTTACCAGTGGGCCATTTACAGAGTTTGCCGAGCCCTGGCCTCCGCCTTCTTCCTCTCCCCGGGGAGGAAAGCGAGGCGCTGCGAGCGGCCGCCAGGTGTCAGCATCGCCCAGCGGGTTCTCAGCCGCGCGCTCCGCGGGGACCCGCAGCCTCGGGTTCTGCGCCCCGCCCCGCGCCCGCCCTGGGGCTCCTCCCCGTCCCTCCCGGGAGGCGCCGCTGCCGTGGCCGCCTGCGAGTGCGCGGAACGCGCTGGAAGAAAGCTGGCGAGGGTCTGGAGCCGCACGGACGGGGCGCATCAGGACTGGCTCGGCAGCCCGGTGGCTTGGCGCGGGTCGGCAGGCTTTTCTGATGTGCTATTTCTTTGGTTTGGTTTTAATTCGAATTTTAATATATGAAGGATTTGCCAAACAAACAAAAATTGTTTATTTTTACCTAAAACTATCAGTCAAGAAAAGTTTGGGACTTCTGCACGACCAGATAAAACGGTGGCCCTCTTCCAGGCTCGCAAGTAACAAACCCACAGAGCTGAGGTGGGGGCGGGGATGGAGATGGGCAGGCATCCGCTGAGCAGAGGGCTCACAAGTGGCATCTCTGGAACGTTTCTCCATCTTTCTTTCAAAACCTGGGTCTTGAAACTTCTTCCAGGTGGATGAGCATTTAGGCTGGTGTGCCAGCTACTGAACATAAAAGTGGCAATTTTACAGCGAGGGAGCAGGGGAGAGAAGCCAGGAGAGAATTTCCGGAGGGGGAAATGATAACCCTCGATAGAGCACAACGGAGGCATCAGCTTCTACAGAGCTCCTCCTCTCTGTTAGCCACTGTGCCGAGTGCTTTCCTCCCCAGGGCCTCTGGAGAGTGGTACCAAGATTATCCCCATTTTACCCGATGGATGTGAAGCAGCATGCTGGGTCGTTTAGCTGGTATGTGGTGGAGTGGGGAATCCGGCCTAAGCCTGCCTGTTCTGCACTGTCCTCTCGCTGCCACAAGCCTCAGCTAAGATCACAGCAAGCAGGATGCCCCCACACTGCCCTAAATCTGCGAGGGCCATCCTCACTCACCATTCATCCCCAGGCCTAGCGCACAGTAAATATCTGTTGAATGAACAAATGAATAAAGCCTTGCAAGTACTGAAGTGAAGTGCCTCTCCTTGTCCAATCGCCCAACTTCCAAGACATTCCAGGAGGAGACTAGCTAGGGAGTCCAAATGCACTCAGGAAATAAGGATCACTAGACACAGTTCTTGGCTCTTAGCGCAGGAAGGGATGTGCTTTTCCCTTGCTTGTGCCCAGAGGACCGTGGCCTCTGCAAGCATCCTGCCTGTTCTTGCCTTTCCTCCCTTCCTCCTCCAGGCTCCCCATGCACTCGCTGGCTTCCATGGCAGGTCCTAGCTGGTCTCCTACGACGTGGACATCTGTTCCTAGAGCTGTTTTCTAGTGGCTGTAGACAGCACCCGACTTCTAGCCACTTTTCTGATGAAAACTTGTCTCCAGCAGCCCACATGGAGAGGCCACGATGTGGCCTCTGCACTTGGAGAGGCCACATGATGCAGTGGCAGTGCCTTCCTAGAGGGTCTGGGTAACCGGGTTCTAGCCTTTCCCATGACTTGCTGGATGACTTTGGACAAATTTCCTCCCCCCAAGGCCCATCTCTTCCTCTGCTTTTGTGTTAGCTTTTGAAAGAAGCACTCAGACAGGGTCATCCCTGAGCAGCCAGAGAGGAGACCTGAGCGACTAGGAGATGAAGACTGTCTGCTGAGGACACGCGCTAAAAGGAGAAGCCTTCCTGAAGGAAAGAATTTGATCAAGAGGGACTCCAAAGTCCTTAGGAAGTTAAATCCGGTTTGGCTTCCATGTACAATTTCAGGAGTCAAGATCAAGACTGAAAGGGTCATGATCATCAGCCTTACAAATCACTTGTATTTTGAATTAAAAGATCTTTTCTTGCAGCAGAGCTAGAATGTGGGGATGAAACATCATATTAATGTCTACTAGCACTGATATTTGTAATGAGAGAAATGAAAAACTGCCTTGTGGAGGTTTTGGGTAGAGAATACTGGAGATTTGTGAGGGATCATGTTTCAGAATTCGGGTGGCCAGGCCACACCTGAATGTGGTGTCAGCCTGTGTGACACTGCTCACGTTGATTGGCCTGTATCACATGGCTGTCAAGTGTTCAGTCATTTAACGGATCATCATGAAGCAGATACTGCGGATGCGACTGTGAGGCAGGCGGCGTCCTCATCTCTAGCCACTGGGTGGATATCAGCAGCGTCAGCTGTCAGAGTGGGTAGCAGGAAGCAGGGCCTTCCTTGGTTCAGAGCCGCAAGGGCAGAAGCTTCGTAGAGGAGGGGTGAGATGGTCAGGTCTGTCTAACTTTTCAAAGCCTTCTGGCTGCTCCGGCGATGACTCGCCTGAGAACACTCTCACATCTGCATCTGTCACCTCTCACCCTTTCCTCAGGTGCGCATCCTCTCAACCTTGCTCTGGCTCAGCTGGCTGAGCCTGGGGTGCCTGTTCTGCACCAAACGTCCTGCCACTGGAACAGCGGTGCAGATGATCACGGTGACAGCTGCCGGGTCCTCCAGGCAGGGAGGAGTGACAGTGGCACAGTGCCAGGTGATAAACTATACGCAGAGTGCACGGCAGGGATAATTAGCTGCTAAGGGGGCTTTGTCAGTGTTCATTCGGAATGTGGTCGTGGCACCCCCAGTAGCAATCCCCACCTGGCCGGTGCTGAGGAGTGTGGACGTCTCTGCTGTCAGCTGCCTTTTGAGGTGGGGACGCTGCTGGGCACACACGGGTACGTCCAAGGGTGCTCTCTGTGTAGGACTTTGAGACTGAAGGAAGGGGAACAGATTGGGAGGAAATGTGGCCGGGCTCTGAGTGGAGTAAGACAGATGTGTGCACATAAACACACCTGTTCTGGGGAGTCCAAGGCGGGCAAGAGCTAAGCAAGGTAACTAGAAGATGCTGTTGTGTCAGTCACAGAAAGCAAAATCTTTGGCAAGCCAGCCAGCCTCTCTTGTCAAACAAAGAGAATTGTTTTGTGGGACCGGACGTATGCATGGAAAGCAGCTCAAGAGGAGCCTGCGGCCCTTCAGGGCTCAACGCAAAGAGCTCTTTCTCAGCTGGGGCAGTTTTAACCTCCAGGGACACTTGGCAGCTTTTGGAGACATTTTGGGTGGTCTCACCTGAAGTGGTGCTACCGGCAGTTAGTAGGTAGAGCCGGGAGTCTGCTCAACAGCCTACCCCGTGTAGGGCAGCTCCGCCCCCAACAGACACGTTTGTGTCCCAAGTGTCACTGGCTTCCCAGGCAGGAAACCCTGAGCGTGGGGGTGGGGGTGGAAGCAGGCTCAGATCTGCTGTGCTGTGGGATTTGGGGAGAACAGTGCACCTCCTCCTCTGAAAGATGGGGGCAGTACGACCTGAGCTGCTCATCACACAGCTTTGTGAGGCTCCATCTCCGAGTATCCAGGAGAACTTTCTGTTAGCTGTGTAAAGGGCCTTTCCCTGAGCTTTTCTTAGTTTCAAGTCTGCAGGTGACTGAAACATCTAGCACAGTGGCTGGCATATAGTAGGTGTTCAGTAAGTTGAAAAGAGAAAAGCATCATAGCAAAAAAAAAAAAAAAGCCCCTGCCCCGTCCTGTTTCCTCCATATCGCAAGGCTGCCTTTCAGGTCTAGTCTTTCTATTAGGGTCCCTACAGGCAGGGGCTAGTGCTGTTGGCAGAGGCTGTCTCAAAAGGACAGCCTATTGGCAGAGGCTGTCTCAAATGGGACACCACTGAAGGATCAGGGCTAGGCCTAACCATACCCCGAGGACAGCTGACAATGAGACTGGGAAGCTTTGCCAATGTTAAGGGAAAGCCTCCCAGCTCCGTGCAGGGGTCCCGTGCTTCCTGCTCCTATGCGGCAAGGTCTAGGGTGGCAGCAGCCATGGGGTCTCAGGCCTCAAGTGCCTCTGCTCATCCGAGGTCGGCCTCTAAAGGAGCAATGCCAGTCGCTGGCACTCAACCTACAGAGGCCGGACTCCGAAAGTGGGCAGCTTGGCGGTGGGGCAAGGTGGGGGCGGTGAAGCCAGGACCCGCACCCAGAGCGCTGTTTCATCCCTGTTCCTCCCGGAGCCTATGTGATGTTACCAGCCTTGTGGAAGCTGCTGCGGAGGGACCAAGGGCATGATCCATCCTTGAACTTGCCATCCAACTGTGAAGGCCAGATGTCCCCTTGAGATTTGATGACAGAGAGAATATTTCACAAAGTATGTGCAAGTGCTGGAACAAAGGGCAGATGCACTAAAACACGAGAAGCCGAGAAGCAGGATGGAGGGGGCTGGAGCTCAGGCAGACGAGCTGCATTTTAGGACTTCTGGATCCTCAGCCATCTTTAGATTATCGTCTCTTCCCGAGCATCTCAGAGCTGGAGGGGGTCAGAGGCCATCTCGCCCAAACCTCTGGAAGGAAGGGGAGAGGTGCCCGCCTTGCAGGCCAGCACTCTTCCTGTGACACTGCGTTGCTTCCTCTTCGACACGTGGTCTCCCACCGAGCTCGGTTTCTATGAAGAGTGAGAATAACCCCACACTGGCGCAGGGAGAAGCCGGGGCAGGATGGACGGCCGGGCTCAAAGGCTGCAGCGACTTGGAACTTCCAGTCCAGAGCCTCCTGCACACCAAGGGAGGGGAGGAACAGGGCCTGCTTTGGGTCAGGAGACAGGAAAGGGATTTGGTGGGCCTGCTTCTCTCGTAGGCGGGGCACAAGCCGCCCTCGGCACAATCGCTTAGGAGCTGGTCCCTTCCTCTGGCCTCTGCCCTTGTCCCCAGAGGTGTCCACCCTGCTCACCAAGGGTGCTCTCTCCACCCAAACACTTTGAGCTCAGGTGTAAACCTCCCCCGCTCTGCCTCATTTTCCCCCTCCCCCTCCCGTCCCCTCCAGAACAAGCAGGCCTTGGTGCATAAGGAAGCACTTCCCAGAAAGTGTTTAATCCTCACAGAAGCTCAGGAAGGTGGGTCAGGGTCCCTCGCCGCAGGGAACCAGCTTCACCCTTCCTTCCCCTGCCCCTCCCACCATCTGCCCAGGAGACCAGCCTCCTCTTGGAGGATGCTAAGTGCTCGCCCCACTGCTCCCTCTCCCATCAGGTGCTGCAGACACCTGGGCCCCTCCCCAAGGCGCTGCGGGTGCCCCAGGGTTTTGCAGAGGAAAGAAGTGAGGACGAGAGTTTGGCTCAGAAGCAGGAGGCTGAGCGAGGCTGAGCGTGGTGCTTTCTCAGGTGCTGCAGCCTCAGCTCTCCAGGCCCCCAGCACACGGCCAGAGGCAGGGCCAGCCACATAGCCTGCAGTTTAGCAGCTTCTCTGTTGTCCTTTCAAGAACCCTTTCTGCAGATCCTCTCAGTCACGTGTGTGAAGAGGGGGCGGTGTGCGATTTTCAGCTGGTCTTCCTGGCCTGGCATTGTGGCAATTAGGCCAGGTCCCTAAGAAGCCAGGGAGGCTGAGGCTCCTTAGTAGGTCTGACTTTGGCAGGAGGCCAGGGCTGGTCTTTGGCTGACATAACTAGAGAAGGCATGTAAGTCCTGGCTGGTGAAGGGGACTGAGGGCCATCTCTGGGATGGGAGGAGGACAAACGCTCCTGGTGACAGGGCCCAGCCTCTAGCACCACCAGAACATCAGCCAGGCTCTCTCTCCCCCTACTTTGGGCTGCAAATCAAGGCACAAAAGGGGAGGGAGCCGCCTCAGGTAAAGGCACTAGAAGAACTGCCTGATCGGCTCGCAGCAGGCAATAGCCAAGCAGGCCTGGACCACTCAGGGCGGAGCCTGCCAGGATGGTGCTGGGGGAAGGAAAGAAGACCTCAGTGCAAGAACTCTCAAAACGGCAGGGTCTAATTCTGCCCTCCTTCCATCCAGTCTAGTGCAGGAGTCAGGGGGCCAGGCCAGGAAGGCCACAGCAGCCAGCCCCCAGCATCCTCGCCACAGCCTCCACCTCAAAGTGAGACGCTCGAGCAAGACTGGGTCCTGGGCTCAGAGGCCTGTCCTCGTCCCTTGTGTCCCACCAAACCTCGCGGGGCACCAGCAGCACCAGGAAGCCCAGGGAAGGAGAAGCCAGGGGACTGGGGTGCCCTGGAGACCCCATCACATGAAGGTATAAAGACATGGGCTCACCCCATCTGGGGGCCTGCAGGGCCAGGCTGGCCCAGTGGAGGGAGGGGGCCGGGCATAAAGGAGAGCGCACACTAGTAAAGCTTCCACTTCATGTAAACAAGGGATGACCCCTGCCCGGCCACGACAGTCTTGTGGAGGCATGCGATTATCTTGAGATGCCGCAGACCCTCACATCTGGGATACAGGGTCCCTGAGGCCAGGATGGAGGCTGCTGGGGCAGGAGGCCAGTAGGAGTCCGACGTGCAAACTGGTGCAGGGTTTGACCTGTGTCTCCACAGGAAGGACGGGGGCATCCACAGGTCCTGCTGACAGCCGGCCCGCGGTTCAGGAAATCACGCAATTGCTGGCCTTGGCAGGACTGGGACTTGTTTTACCTGCAGAGACAAGGGACACAGGCGAGGTAGGATGTAGGTGAAGTGCTCACTGGGCTGGCCTCCAGCCCCTCTCCTGTGCACCGCTCACACTTCAAATTTGGGTGCAGGGGTCCCTGCCTCCCTCCCAAGCTGCTGAAACCAGGTCAGTAGGGTCCTCAGGAAAGCAAAAGGAAAGATTCCCCCTGTCCTGACAGCAAGACCACCAGTGGCGGGGGCCTCAAGGGATCTGCCGTCTCCTGACCCCGGTGGGGCGATTCACCAGTGGCTAACACCCTATGTAGCGTCACAGCTCACAAGTGCCACCGCGTCATTGTCCGTAACCTTCAGGCAGGGCCCCGCTGTGGGGGGGCGTCCTCGGCCCGACCTGACAGTAGGGGCAGCGCCCGCGCCCGTGCCCGGTCTGCCGAGTCTGGTCTCAGCTCCTCTGGCCACTCGGGCTGCCGGGGTGGAGGAGGCAGAGCTGTGCCTCAGGAGGGGTGGGTAGGTGGACTGGGAGGGAGCCAGGCATGGTGGCACAGACCCCAGGCTTAGGGGCAAGGGGCACACCCTTCCTTGAGAGGAAAGAAGGGGGAGAGAGGCACGGCTCTCCTCTTCCCAGGCCCCTTCCATCTGATTCCACTGCTTTTACATCCCAAGCAGAGGCCGACTGGGTTCCTGCCCTCAGACCAGCGCCTCGTGTCTGCTGCGGGGAGTCCTCCTGGGCGCTGGCTGCCGTCTCCCCGGCCCCTGACCTCTTTCCTGCCGGCTCCTCTCCACACCTCCAGGGCCAGGGCCGCCTCCCGGTGCTCACACCGCCTTCCTGTATCACCTCAGCTGTGAATTTCACGGAGGCGGCGTCGGCCTTCTCTCCTGGGCCATCAGCAAGAGAGACGCCTAACAGGCCCGAGTCGGGCCCTCCGCTGCCCAGCCCGGCGAGACCCAGGCCTTGGGACTTGCTGCGCGTCCAGCTGAGCCTCCCTGGAGGCCTCTCCCAGAGCAGCTAGAGCGTCGAGGAGGTGGGAGGGGAGCCGTGCCCACCTCCCCGTGGCTGCCAGAGCCTGGAGCTGGGTCATCCCTCAGCCTCCAGCCTCCTCGGGGGCTGAGGCTGCCTCCGCTGCCCGTCCCATCCTGCGGTCCCCTCGCTGCTGCAGGACACGTCTGTCCCCACTTCCTGTCCTCAGCAGCCTGTTGTATCTCCTTGGCCTACTGAGCGGAGGGCGGGTTCCTCCCTGGAGGCCCCAGCATTCTGGAGGCAGGTGAAGAAACCCCTCTGGGCTCCTGAGGCCAGGGAGGGGTGTGGCTGTGGCCGGGTGGGGGCAGCCGGGGCAGAGCGGGTTTGCAGCCGGCTCCCCACTCTGACACCCGCTTTCTGAGGCTGGATGAGAGCCTGGAGATGTGCTTCTAGCTCAGAATTCACCTCCACGCCTCTGACGGGAGGCCAGGCTCAGGGCCAAGTCCTCGCGTCCACCCTGCCCCTGGCGCGTGGACCGGAGCCCGCCGCCGCTGGCACCAGATGCCGAGGCCCATCACACCTGCTCCCGTGAGTGGAGGAGAACACACAGACAGCCCACATTCCTTTTTTACAAAGTATGTGTGGCACGGGTGGCCCACAGGAGCCTCATGGAAGTCAAACTTCAAAGGAACAAAACAGCAAAGTGAGACTGGATGTAGGGGTGGGAAGTGGAGGAGAGGGGGCCTGAAGGACGATGCTGCAGCGTCAGGACCTAGTGTGATGGTCAAGACCCAGCTGGTCCAGCTTGGTGGGCAGGAGAGGGGACAGTGATGTGGACAGCCATGACAAGGACAGTGAGCCCTACCTCCCTACAGGCTTCAGGACCTCACATTCCCCTTTTCTGGATGATTCTTCCCCTGGATATCCACACAGTTCTCTGCCTCCCTTCATTCAAATCTCTGCTCAAATGCCCCTTTGTCAGAGAGGCCTTCCCTGATCACTCTTCAGGAGAAGGTCACTGCCTCCCTGTCCCCCTCCCAGTCCATGAGAGCAGGGGCTTGGCTCACTCTATCCACTGCTGCACCAGGAACGTAAGACAGTGCCTGGCACAGAGCAGACACTGCAGAGATAGACATTTGTTGAAAACAATGAATGATCGGGCAGCAGCAAGCTACATAAGGGTTCACACCAACACTACAACAAGAGCAACCACAGTGGCATCAGTGGGTGGTGCCCGGGTGACGTACATGCCCTCACTCACCTAGATGGTGACGGAAGCCCTGGCCAGGCCCAAGAGACCAGCAGGGCAGGGGACTTTGACATCTGCCAAGGGGACTAAGGACATCTGTCTCTTCTCTGGAGCACAGCAGGATCAGCTCCTCAAAGGATCCTCGCTCAGCTCCCCTCGTCCGTGCCACTGACTGAGACCCTGGCTGGTAATGGTGCTCAGGTTTATGGAATCAGTGCAGCCTGAGAACACCAGCTGGGGCCTGACCTCAGGAGCAACACTGAATTTTGAAACTCCCTCTTGACAATACAGCTGCTGAGCAGGCTCACCCAGAACCGGAGGTTCTCAGGTCCCTCATGGAGCTCTGAACCCCAGCAGCACGTTCCCAGCCATCCATCCCAGACAGGGCCCCAGACTTCCAGGAAAGAGGTCCGAGAGCTCCACCCCAGGGATGACACAGGCGAATCGGAAGTCCCCCAATCCAGGAGCCCAGCGAGCACAGCACTAGGAGCCAGACCACACTGCCAGCCAGGGTGGCCCATCCACACGTGACTCGGGGAACCTGGGAGAGTTCTGGAAAGGCAACTGTGGCAGCAGTCACCTTAAAGAACCCTGGAAACAAAAGCATGGGCTCCGGGGCCCTTGGAAGGTGGTGACCTTGCAGAGACAGCCATAACGCTCTGGGCAAGGCTCTGGGAGGCAGAAGGCCCCACTGCCCTTTGCTCACTCATGACCATGGACACAGGGTCTCGCCTCTCTGCACCTCTGGGGTCTCATCTGTGAAACGACGTCGTCCGGCAGGGTGGCTGTGGGTTCTGTATGAGAGCATTCAGCACCGTGTCCACGAGGCGCACGCCAGGTGCTCAGCCAGAGTCTGTGCCTGTCTTCCTCCTCTTACGGCGCACAAGAGTGTTGGCCTGTCCCAGGGGTTTCCCCGGGGGGACCAGGAGGGGCTTCAGGACATCACCTGGAACCTCCTCCCCCAAAATGGCAGCCCCCAAGGGCAGGGCCTTGTCAAGTGTCACCTCATCTGCTGCCCTGAGGACGCTTACGTGGGAAAACACCCGGGGCACTTGTTTAAAATGCAGATTACGGAGCCCAGCCCAGCGGAACAGACGCCTCACTCTTGACAAGGCTCTCCAGTGACTGCTGGTCCCTGACGCTGGATCTGTGCCCCAGAGTCCTGAGCTCCTGGATGGGCGCAGACGGCACCAAGCCCAGGAGCAAGGTCTCAGCCGAGAAAAACCGGAAGGGAAGGGTGCTCGGCTTCCACCGGTAGAGGGCGCTGTGAGCCTTCAAACCACCCGGCCGCCGGCGGCGGGACTGCCAGACCTGAGGCAAGGGATTTCCGGAGGTTCTCCCAAGGGCCACACTTGGGTTTGCAAAAATTTGCATGCTGTTTGACAACTATATACTTCTTATCAAGAAATTTTACAGGCTGTCAGCTCTTAGCTTTTCTATTTTTCTCTCTTTCACCCACACTGTCATCAGCCTGGGCCCTCCCTTGACAAGGGGGCAGAAGAGACTGAAAGGACCCAGTCAGAATCGGAGCTCAAAGGGACCTCTGGAACCCTAAACCCCTCCTCTTCTCAACCAGGAAACAGCCCCGGGGAGGCAAAGGGAGGTGTCCTGGGTGTGGGGAGTAAGGTAACAGGAGCTGAGACCCACCTGATGGCTGTTCTGAGGGTGCTCGGAATGCCTGCTGTAGGGGAGGGGCCCTAAGGGAGCAGCTAAAGGGATTTCCTCCCAGAGGACAGCTCCGCACGGGCTAGGATCGCTGGTTCCACCCGTGGGGACCCCCGTGCTGACCCTCTGGCACACGGAGCCGATAAGCTTCTGCTGCCTGAGAGGAGGCACTAAACCAGTCACATGTTTGGGAGGCCGGAGGCCACAGAAAGGGCCTTGGGGAGAGGAGTCTCTGCGTCTTGCCCTGCCTCCGAGGGAAGAGAGCAGCAGGAGAGGAAGGGTCTCACGAGGGCCGGCTGCCCACCTGGGTGCATGGAGGCTGTGCTGGGCGAGGCCACTCTGTGCGTCTCCTAACGATGGAGCAGGAACAGGGTGACCTTGCTGGGCATCCCTCGTGGTGCCACAGCATTCCTGCCCTGGCCCTTCTCTCTCGGTCTCTGACTCTCTCTCTCTGGGTGCCAGGCACCCGGGAGGGGAGCTGGCGCGGGGCACGGCCCTGGCTGCTCGGCTGGCTCCTGGCACCCTGTGCAAACACTCATAGAGCAGCAGCAGCAGTGTCTGTGAGCGTCCAGGGCATCCAAGCAGGGGAACCTGATGCTAAGACTCCACTAAAGGAAGCAGGAAGGGATAAGACAATGGCCTTTTGTTTCTATGGAAACAGCACCTCAGGGTGAGGGGCTGAAGGAAGAGAAAGCTTCTACTTTACCTCCAGTCAGGACGTGGGAAATAGCCCCTTTTGTGGTTGGGCTCGCCCCTCCCCCTCCCTTCCCTGCCAGGTGTTTACCATGGCAACCCTTCTTCCAAACAAAAGGTATAGGGCGGCAGCAGCATCTGGTGCTGGGGGAGGCAGGGAACCCAGGGGAAGGGGACGGGCCCAGCTACCCCTCCCTGACAGGACACGGGCCCTGGCCTGGGTTTGTGTCCTGGCCCCATCTCCACTTACAGTGCCCTGGGGCCCCTTAATTCACATCTCCAAGCTTCCATCTGCCGCCTCTGTGGTTGTGGTGAGGGCCAAGTGAGAGAGAGAGCACCTAGTGAAGGTCCTGGCACATGGAGGAGCTCAATAAATGCTTCCTGTCCAAATGCAGCTATAGCCCTGGCACCCCCACTGTGCCCCAATTCTCGGAGACTCCAGGCCTGTCCTAACTTTCAGAGGCACACACTGAGTGCGTCAGGCTCTGTAGCAGGGCTGGGACATCAGTGGACAGGCAGACTTGCACTCCAGCCGATGTCAGGTCAAAGCTGGGGCCTTGGGGGACACAGGAATCCTGGAAGCACTCGGGCTGCCCAAGGCAAGTCCCTGCCATCACCGAGCTGGCCAGACAGGGAGCCCAGTCTCCCTGCTGCAAAGCCCCACAGCCACGCAGGGAGAAACCCCAATATGGAAACACCTTCGACTCAGAGATGCTGACATGAGAAAAGGTGCCAGCAGCGGCCCTGGCTGTCACCACCAGGCAGAAAAGGCCACTCTGGAGACTGTTCCAGAGAAAGAGAGAAAGGCAGGGAGACAGCCAGAAAGATACCAACACCAGGAACGATCTCTCCCAGAAGGAAGCAGCATGGCAAACACCACTTATCAGATAGACACAGGGAGGAGCCACGTCAAACTATTTACAACAGAAACGAGGAAAAGTGGGTCAAGGCATTGTGCAGTGTGTTTGACCAGGTCAGATCCTGATGACAACTCATCCGGCGAGGAACAAGGTTTGCTAGAATGAGCCCTAGAGTCAGAGGCTGGGGCGGAGGCTTAGCCCTGCCACTCAGCTGCGCTGTGCCTATTTCTTCACTTACAGAGGAGAAACCGTCCCAGCCTCTAGTACTAGTAACAATGGTGCTCAGATTACTCCATGCCCAGCACTGTTCTGAGCACTTCATATCCTCAGAACAGCTGGGAAAGGCAGGCATCACTCTCCCTTTTTAGAGAAGAGGAAACTGAAGCTCTGGCCTGCCGTGGCCGGCTCCAGGCCACATGCAGGCAAAGGCCAGAGCGGGATGGGAAATGAGGACGGTGGGGCCCAGAGCTATACACTCCCTGCTGGGAGGCCGCCCTTGCACAGAATCAGCAGCACTCCTGGACCAGGGCCAGAGGCCTGGGGAGCTCCGGGGAGGGGCTCACCTGAGACGTCGGCACTGGAGCCTTCGTTGGGCCTCTTCCCCATCACGAACTCTGCTTCGGCCAAGGCCTCGGGGGAGAGGGCGCTGGCTGTGCCATTGGGTGCCGCAAGCCTCTTGGACCGTCGGCTGAAGAACCTGCTACTGAAGCGCCTGCCCTCCTTGGCCAGGGTGGCCTCCCCATTGGCAGCTTCTCCCTTGCCGTGTCGGGCAACGGCCTCTCGGGGTCTGCCCTTCTGGTCCATGCGCAGGTGGGAGACCACCCTGCCATCCTTCTGACTCAGCTCTCCAGAGGGAATGGGTTCCACAGGGGGCAGCACCTGCTCCAGCGTGACCAGGTCGTGCAGGAAGCTCTCCAGGCGGCGGGCCGACTCGCCGCCCTTGCTGCCCTCCTCCTGCTCTTCCACACTGCCACCGGCCTCCCGCTGCTGCCGGGCTGCCCAGCGCATCATCTCCCCAGGGGGGTGGCGGCTGCCCACCACCAGGGCGTACTTGGGGTTGATAAGCTTGCGAGCCACGGTGGCGGAGTAGTTGAGGCCCAGCCTGCCAGCGCCTCCTGCCAGGCCCAGCTGCTGGTACAAGTTCACCTCCTCGGAGATGGCGTACAGCTCCCGGAACTCCACATCGAAGGGCTCCACGTTCTGCCCCGTCAGGAGGAGGAGAAGGTTCCTGTCCACGTGGGAGGAGCTCCAGGTGAACCTAGGAACATGGGGACAGAAAAGCAAGATACACGTGCCTGAGCCTGTGGCCTTGCCCTGCCAGCCGCCCCTCGGCGAGTCCATCTCAACACCCCGCTGCCCAGCCCAACCTGATCCACCACTGAGGCTGGACGCCTTGCTGCCTTTGTGCTGGGGTGGTCTCCCTCTGCACCCTCAAATCCTCCCTTTGGTCTAGGTCCTGGCCTCAAATACAGAAAGCAGGCAGTGGGTGTGGGGCAGGGGCAAGAGAAGTCACTCCTGGATTCAAACCTTTCTGCCCTGTGTGCCTTGTAAAATGGGGCTGGTGAGGTGTACAGTCACCGAGCTGTTGTGAGGCTCAAAGTCCAATAACGCATATAAAAGGTTTCACTCAGTACCTGGCACAAGCATACACTTAATAAGTAGTACCTACAGCTGCCACTACTGTTTTTTGTTTTTTTTAACTTTTTATTTGTTTATTTTTTACAATAAACTGCATATATTTAGAGTGTACAATTTGGTATCCCAGTCTCCCAATTCATTCCACCCCCCCCCAACCCTCCCCGCTTTCCCCTTTGGTGTCCATATGTTTGTTCTCTACATCTGTGTCTCTATTTCTGCCTTGCAAACCGGTTGATTTGTACCATTTTTCTATAGTCCACATATATGTGTTAATATACAATATTTGTTTTTCTCTTTCTGACTCACTTCACTCTGTATGACAGTCTCTAGGTCCATCCATGCCTCTAAAAATGTCCCAGTTTCATTGTTTTTTACAGCTGAGTAATATTCCACTGTATGTATGTACCACATCTTCTTTATCCATTCATCTGTTGATGGACATTTAGGTTGCTTCCATGTCCTGGCTATTGTAAATAGTGCTGCAATGAACATTGGAGTGCATGTGTCCCTTTGCACTATGGTGTTCTCTAGGTATATGCCCAGTAGTGGGATTGCTGGGTCATATGGTAGTTCTATTTTTAGTTTTGCAAGGAACCTCCATACTGTTTTCCATAATGGCTGTATCAATTTACATTCCCACCAGCAATGCAAGAGCGTTCCTTTTTCTCCACACCCTCTCCAGCATTTACTGTGTGTAGATTTTCTGATGACGCCCATTCTAACCGGTGTGAGTGATACCTCATTGTAGTTTTGATTTGCATTTCTCTAATAATTAGTGACGTTGAGCAGCTTTTCATGTGCTTCTTGGCCATCCATATGTCTTCTTTGGAGAAATGCCTATTTAGGTCTTCTGCCACTACTGTTAATAGCATTCCATTCCTTATTAATTCTTCTCTGAATTTTTAGAGCACTTAGTGTCTGCAAAGCCCCACACTTTAACCATGTAAGAGGACTGAGGCCATCTATTAATTGTTTCATGTGCCCAGGTCTCTTCCAGCCTCAAAATGCAACTATTTGTTGTGGACCATGAAAGGCAGGCAGTGCTTAATGCGCAACAAAGGTTGACCCTCTTTCTCAAATAATCCATCAGCCAGAAAGTTTGAGGGATGGGACTGGCCAGGAGGCTATTCTTTGCTATGAGAATAGACACGAGCTCTTAAACTCATGATTATGGAGGCTCTATTCCAGCATCTTTCTGAACGCGAACACTTCTGACCATGAGCAAAGGCCTCCCGGGCCCTTCTCTGACCTGGCTCAACTCACCTGTAAGATCCAGTGGCTACTTTTTCACCATCTACCATTAGGAACTTTGATGACAGGGTCCCCTTGATCTTCCCCTTGGGCATATAGAAGCCAACACCTGTCACAGAGCGGACACGGATGTTCTGTTGAGAAGAGAAGGGCACCGTCACTTGGGTTGGGGGTCTAGAGGCTTCGAGCCAAGTCTCTGCTTGGGCAGAGTATGAGCCCTCTTGTCCATGGGACCCTAACTCTGCATCCTATGGCCCGAGGAAGTCTGCAAATCTTGCTTTGGGCATGGACATGCCCAGGGTGGCCCCGGTCTGCTCTCAAAGCTCCTCAGAAGAGAAATGCAGCCCTACCTTCAACCCTGACGGTGACTCTGCGGGGTGAGCACCCGGAACTGGGCCAGAGCTGCCTTCGTAGCCTCAGCAGCCTTGGGATAAACTGTAAGCTGGGCATGCAGTTTAGGGTTATCAGTTCATGAGGCAAGGTTTTAGACAGAAGGAAGCGGGTTGAGAATGCTGTTCACCTGGGCCCCTGAGCTGGGGAGGAGGCAGAGGGAGGGGCAGAGGCAGTCTCCATCCCACTTCCTTCCCCCCTCCCCACCCCCCGCCCCAGCCCCAGTGGTACAACTTACCCGAATACGGAAGTCAGCAAGCTCCAGGCCCTGACACATCTCCAGGAAATACTTCATGCCTGCCTCGTCCAGGATGATATACACTGGGACCCGGCGCTTGGACGCAGCATCCACAATGTCTTGGAAGATCTCACCATCAGTGAAGAGGTCCATGACCACAGCAATGACCTGGACAGGGAAGGGCACTGGTGAAGCATGTGGTGACTACACACCTACAGAGTCACACCGTGGCCCACAGAGGCCAGCTGGGCTAGGGTAAGTGGTGGCCAAGAATCAAAAATGCCATCTGTACCACTCCTGGGTTTTGCACATCCCCACCCCTCTCTGAGCACATCTGAGCAGGAAGTGGGCTCTCTGCTCTGGGAAGTGAGATGGTGCAGAGGGTACAGGCCGTGATGCTTGTGCTTCATCCTTGGCAAATCCCCACCACCCACCCTGGGGATTTTCCAGCAGATCTTCAGAAGCCGTATGAGGGGAGACCTAGGAGGCTGAGGAAAGTTGGTCCTGGTGCCCTAGGGAAACAAGCAGGCTCTAGAAGCTGCAGTCTCTGAGATGCATGGAATGGACCATTTCCACAAGCTGCAGATCTGCTCAGATACCACTTTCTTTGCAGACCTGGGTGCTTTGATCTCCCTGCAGCTGTGCAAAGCCCTGTGCTTCCCTGAGCACAGATTCGTACAGAACTCTAGTTAGCTCAGGCTCCCTTGGCCTCTAGGTGTCCAGACCATCCCACTTCATCCTCAAATCAAGGCCCCTGCCTAGGACCCTTGATTTCCAAAAGCCAGTCTTGATTATCCATCCTGGAAGGTGAGGCCTTCCGCAGCCTGAGTCAGATTTCCTTTCTGACCTCAGCCTCCTCCATTTTCCTGCACAAACCTCCTGCTCCAGAGGCAGGGTCTTCTTGTTGGCCCCAAGCACTGTGCCCATGATGCAGAGGAAAGGGCATGCTTTGGGGTCAGAGAGATCTGATTATAACCATTTTCTATTTATGTAACCTTAGGCAAGTCCCTTAACCTTGATGAGCCTCTGTTTCCTCATCTGCAAAGTGAGGATACTCAGTACTTGATACATTTGGCGTCAGGATTAGCAGTAACATCTGTAAGCATCAAACACAATGTCTGATATGTAGTAAGTCCTCAATAAATGGTAACCATTGTATGGTCGAAGGAATCTGCTTGCCATTGTAACTGAAAGCCTGAACTGTGAAGTCAGGCAGACCAGGCCTGGTCCACCAACTCCATGGCTGACTCATCAGTGCCCCAGCTTCCTTGGCAGCAAAATGGAGCTCATAGTAGCACCTGTCTCAAAGAGTTGTTGAGAAGGCTTAGAGAAGTAAACTGTGAAAGCGTTTAGCACAGTGTCGGCACATGTTAAGCTTAGTAAGTGTGTCCTGCATCACCATCATCATCACCTTCATGTGTGCTCTACCATTATCTGTGCCTGTAAAGACCATCCCCACCCCCAACACCATTTACACAATATTACATAAGGCTCTTCTTACTTCCTACATTTAATACCCAATTATTCATACAAGTAACATTTACTGAGCCCCACAGGCACAAGGAGGATCTACAGACAAATAACTATAGTCCCTAACTTCAAGGGGTTAATTAATCCAGTGGAATCATAAGACATTGGCACAAAATAATAAGACATAAGGTAAAATGAGATAAATGCCTTAAGAGATGCACAAATGACATGTGATATGAGTTCAAAGGAAGGGTGAGAGGAAGAGAAGGAGGGACTTAGGGAGGGGGGAGACTGAAAGATTACTTTCAGCCAGGGGAGAACAGTAAAGGTTTCACCGAGGAACCTGAAATCTGAAGAATGGGCAGCCTTGGGCACCATGAGAAATGAGCAGGGAATAAAACCAAGCAGGGAAGTGGGCAGGGGTGCCATGCATGGGTGTGCAGGTTGTGCACTGCACATGGGCACTGGGCTGAGGGGGGTGAGTGGGAGCTGTGCCTGCCTGAGGAAGAGATGCCTTTTCCTAATCTGTACACAGGTACCACATGGGCTAGCAGGGGCCTAGGAGGTGAACATTTCAGGCAAAGAACACAGCACAAGCACAGGCACCAAGGATAGGCACGACTGACAAAAACAGAGGAGATGCAAATAAAATACTGAAATAAAAAAGAGAAATAACTACAGACATATTTACTTTTTAAGAAATTCTTACTAAGACAGTAAAAATGGTAAAAAGAATAGGACCATTTACACATTGATTGATGAATTTGAAAATGAAAATGACATGGATTAAGTCATTAAAAGTGAATTAGGGGGCTTCCTAGGTGGCACAGTGGTTAAGAATCCGCCTGCCAACTCAGGGGACATGGGTTCGAGCCCTGCTCCAGGAAGATCCCATATGCCTCGGAGCAACTAAGCCCGTGTGCCACAACTATTGAGCTGTGCTTTAGAGCCCGTGAGCCACAACTATTGAGCCCTGGTGCTGCAACTACTGAAGCTCACGCACCTAGAGCCCGTGCTCTGCAATAAGAGAAGCCATGGCAATGAGGAGCCCCCTCACCACAACGAAGAGTAGCCCCCACTCACCACAACACAACGAAGAGTAGCCCCCACTCACTGCAACTAAAAGAAAGCCCACGCACAGCAAAAAAGACCCAACACAGCCAATAAAATAAATAAATAAATAAATAAAATAATTTTTAAAAAAAAGTAAATTAGGGACTTCCCTGGTGGCACAGTGGTTAAGAATCCACCTGCCAATGCAGGGCACATGGGTTCGATCCCTGGTCCAGGAAGATCCCACATGCCGCAGAGCAACTAAGGCCATGTGCCACAACTACTGAGCCTGTGCTCTAGAGCCCACGAGCCACGAGTACTGAGCAACTACTGAAGCCTGTGTGCCTAGAGCCCATGCTCTGCAGAAAGAGAAGCCACAGCAATGAAAAGCCTGTGCACCACAACGAAGAGTAGCCCCCACTTGCCACAACTAGAGAAAGCCTGCGTGCAGCAACAAAGACCCAACACAGCCAAAAAAAAAAAAAAAAGATAAATTTAGAAAAGTGAATTAAACATATCAACTCTAGTTCAATTTTTTAAAAAGTGAATTAAACATAATACAGTATAATCAAGTAAGCTTTATCCTAAAAATGAAAGGATTATTCAACATCAGAAATATCTCAATTTATCACATTTATAGGGTCGAAGGGGGAAAATCATATATTATCTTAATATGTTTTTAAAAAGTATTTGATAACACTATTTGTGATTAAAATTCTCAAGAAACTAGGAATAGAAGGGAACTTCCTTAATGTGATAAAGGCTATCTACGAAAACCCCTCATGAAACATACTTAAAGTTGCATTCCCTTTAAGTCAATTTAAGTCAAGAATATTCACTTATCACCAGTGCTGTTCAACAAAGTATTGGAGATCCTGACCAACGCAATATGACAAGAAAAAGATATGAGACAGAAGGATTAGAAGAAACAAAAAAATCAGTATTTAGAAATGATATTTTTATTAAAAACCCAGTAGTATGCAGAGAAAAACTATTACAAGTAATAGGAGAATTTGGCAAGATTGTCAGATATAAGAAAAACTCACAAAAACCTAAAGCATTCTTCTACTACAGCAATAATCAATTAAAAAAAAAAGTAAAATAAGATCCGTTCAAAATTGCAACTTGAACATATAGTTTTTAGGAATTAATACCTTTATGGAGAAATTTAGAAAACTCTATTAAAGGACAGTTAAAAATATTTGAATAAATGAAAAGATAAATCGTGTTCATGGATAATATGATTTAATGTATTAAAAATCCAGTTCCTCTTATTAATAAAATCCAATGCAATTCCAATGAATGGTCAGTAAAATTTTTCACGGAGCTCAAACATTTTTAAGATGTGAGGAAGAATGAAGATCCACAATTGCTGTCAATTTTGAAAAAGAAAAGCTAAAAGGGGACACTTGTCCTACTAGATAGAAAGACATACTGTGGAACCAAAGTAATAAGAACTGTGATACTGAGGTAGAAAGGAACTGACAAGTAGACCATGGAACAGAATAGAGAGACCAAAATATACAGGCACTTACACACGTATGTAAAACTTTAAGTTAACTTAAAGTCTTAACTTTAAGGTAGAATCACAACTCAGCGGAGAAAGGATGCTGTTTAGTAGATGCTATTGGGACAACTGGCATACTAAATAGTGAAAAATAAAATGGAACCCTACTCATACCATATATAAAGGTAAATTTCAGTAAATGTGGAAGATACAACTAATAAAGGAATTCATGGAGTATATAAAGATATCATAATGGCATAGCTAAGAAAGGATTTTTTAAGATTCCAAAAGCATGAATCATAAGACAAATACAATGTTAAAAAATGCATTTGGCAAATTAGGGATTTTCTGTTCAAAGAAAGAGGTCAATAGACAAAGACAACTAACAGGTGACAGGTAGAAGATATCTGCAATGTCTACAACCAAAAGAAATTAATAACATAGAAGAGATTCCTGCACATCAGCTAAAAAAAGACAGAAAACTAATTAGAAAAATGGGCAAAGGATATGAACAAGCAATTCCTAGAGGAGATACCTGCATGGCTAATAAGCATATAAAGAGAAGCAGACCTCATTAGTAATAAGAAAGATTCAAATTAAAGCAAAGAGATACTAATAACTGTAAATGGGGTGTAACCTTTAAAAATTGTATAAAGAATAAATTTTAAAAAAGCAAGGAGATAAGAGCAATACGACTTTACAACTGTAACATTAAAGAAAAACTAGAAAGTTGGATACTCCTAAATGTTGGCATGTGAAGAAAGAAGCCATATTCACTGAGGTGGGAGGGAACACTGGTGCAGCAATTCCATAGGGCAACAGGCAGAGCTTCGTGGATTTAAGGTTGTGCATGGCTGGAAGCCAGCAATGCCACTCTTGGCCATGCACCCAGGGAACCTCTTGGATCTTTGCAGAGGTCTATAAGGGGGCAGGAACAAAGACATTCACTATAGCTTTCTTTGGGATCGCAAGGAGTTGGCAACAACCTAGACGTCTGTCTCTAGAAGAATAGGTGAAGAGAAGGTGAGGGATGCTCAGGACAGAGTGCTCTGCCGCAGACAGAAGCAACGAGTTCCATGTGCAAACTTGGATAGTTCTCTTTAAGATGAATGTTAGAGAATGAGATCTATAGCCTAATACCATTTATGTAAATAAAAACACACTACATAAAATAACGGCATATTTTTCAAGGATACAGACACGTCCAAGGACATACACTGAATATAGGAGGGTGGAAAGAAGAAAAGCATAGGAGGGAAGGAGAGTAAAGTAAGAGGGGTCTTCCCTGGATTGATGATGGCAGTGGACCATGAACTGAGGTTCACAATCAGCCCTGCACTTGAGGTCCAAAACAAACAAACAAACAAACAAAAAACAACTGGCCTCAAATAGTCCAGGGTAGATATGGTAAGGACGAAAGGGTAGGGCTGGATCACGGAGGGTTTTAACAGGCCATTTCAGGCTTCATTCCAGAAGAATACAGATCCCACCGTGCAGGGCTCCGGATAGCTTATCTCCCAACCGCTGCCCGAGGCCAGAGTCCACTGTTTGCTCATTTCCAGTCTCCCCACAGTGTCCAGCTCAAAAAAAGTTGACTCTCAAAATGTCGCTGGGGAGGGCTTGGCTGGCTCAGGAAAGCGCTTCTGGATTCACTCTTGCTTTTGGTTTGTAACTGAAAATGCAGGGAGCCAGCTCACCCTCACCCCCACCTGATGGAGGATGTGCTGTGAGAGCAACACAGACTAGAGGGAGAGACGTCCCCAGAGGCCCTGCTTTCCTGCTTTTGGGAGGTTTGGTCTGCGGGGCCCTGGTGAGAGCCAGCCATCTGTGTCACTACCAATTAAGCAGTGAAATATCTGTAGTAGGAAAAAAATCAATTGCTCGCTGACTCCTGCAATCTCGTTGTGGAGGAGAGGTGATAATTACCCTCCGCTTTGGTCTCTGAGGCCCCGTGTGACATTCAGATCCACGGCATCAGGCCCAGGAAACCCAGCTCCCCACTCCCTCCGCTCTGGGTGTTTAATATGCCATGTGATCCTCCGAGCCATACCTAACTTCAAGGCTCCCCGTATAAATGGAAAATCGGGTTTTAAAAGAGGGATGTCACAGGCACAGAACCCGGGGAGCCAGATTTCGTCCAGAGAGAAAAGTCATCCCCTCCTCCCGGCAGGCTCCCCGTGTCCTCCACCTGGTTACCCACTGATGTGCAGCACCTGGGGAGAGAGGTTAATTCGAGGCGGCAGGAGTTTTTAGAAGCTGTCGCAGGCACCGGCAAAGTGGCTCTGATGCTGTAATACCTCTCATCATGTGTTTGGTTAGCGTACCATCTCCTCCTCTGATGTCCGCCCTCAGTGGTGGCGGGGGAACAGGGTGCGTTAGGGAGCCTCAGAATTCCCCTCCATCTGTCATTTACCTTTAATTAAACTGCCAGCTTTTCAGATCCTCTTCCTGGACTCCTTAATTACCGTTCGATTAACAAAATTAACGAAAAGGACTCCACCTTCCCTGTGCACTCCATGGCAGCTCTGCTCCAGACAGCCAGGGACTGGCAGCCCTGGTGTGTTTGGATGACCCAGTCTGGACGGCCATTGCACTGCCAGTCCCCAGGCCACAGAGCTGTGCTCACTGGCCTGCCCTGGAGACACCTCCAAAATCAACATCCTCTTGGTTGCCCTGGCCAGAAGCCGAGTCTACTGGCCTCCTCCTCCTCCCCACGACCAAATCCCATTGCCCACTGATGCCAGCAGGTCCTGCCTCTTCGATGCACCTTCTCTGAGTCAGCTCCTTTCTGTTCCCACTGCACTGCTGCCCTCACTCGGGCCCCCCTCATTTCTTACTGAACTTCTGGAATAGCTTCCTAACTAATCTCTCCTTCTCCACTTCTGTGCTCCATGGCAGTGATCCCTCCAAAAACAACAGACTGATGAAGCGGTGGGTCCCACGGCCAAACTCCTTAACTTGGCATTGAATGGCCCTATGATGGTCCCTTTCCTCCTCTCCAGCTCTGTCTTGGGCCATGTCATGTCTGCCCCCTTCTTTTCAGCCATGCAGGATGACCTGCAGTTACCCTAACACAGGGTTTCTCTATTGTGGCACTTCCGGGGACAGCATTTCTTGTTGTGGCGGGCTGTCCTGTGCATTGCAGGATGTTGAACAGCTGCCAGTAGCACCACCCCAAGTGGTGACAACCAAAAATGTTTGTAGACATTGATAAATGTCTCCTGGGGGCAAAACTGCATCACCCCCCAGCCCCCTTTGAAAACCACTACACACATCACGCAGTTTCCGTTCTTCTGTTCCTAGCCCTTCTGCACTCCTGTGAAACATCTATGAATCTTTCAAGACTCAGGCAAGAATTTCCTGAACTTCTCCCCACCCAACAATGTTCACTACTCCCTGCTTCCTGCCCACATTATGTTTCGGGCAAATAACAGAGGTCCTTGACATTTTATTGTAACATCTGCTGAATGGCTCTGTCCCTTACTGGGCTGTGGGCTCCCGGATGGCAGGGACCATCTGACTTCTCTCAGAATCTCCACCTCAGGGGACATCTCAACACAAAGTCAGTTCTCCATGTTTGTGGAATGAATGTCTAAATGGAGGGTGTTTCATGTCTACTGTTTTGTTTGTGGGGTATGGACCTAGCTTTGTTATCTCTTTTATTCCATTAATGACTAGACTGCAGTGGAGGAAAAAAAAAGAAGAATGCTGAGCAAGATTCCTGGTTAGATCATCTTGCTGGAAGGCAGAGCTGAAGTTCTTCCTCAAGGGCATAGAGAAGGGAAAAGAAGTGGGCACCCTTGGGGACCACTGCCTGAGCACAGGGACTCCTGCCTGCTCCCAGTCCCAGGTCTGGTCTGCCTCCGTTCTACCCGCCCAAGGTCTGGAAGGAGCAGCCAGCCCATGAGTGAGGACAGTACTTTACCAAAGGGTAAAAGTCCACACCAAGAACATCAGGAGGTAGAGCCGCCACCAACACGTACAGTCAGCACCTCTGTGCAGATTACAAAAGGGTACCCCGTCCTCCCTGTGATGGAATGCAAGCCAGTAAGTGGAACATGGGCTGCCAGTCAGCCCCACAAAGCCCCCAGCCAGGCCCCAGTGCAGGCACAGGCTGCATCTTCGCACTTGGCCCCTGCACTGAAGGACATTCCAGATGTGCAGAACCTCAGAGCTAGGAGGAAATGTATCAGCTAGAGCCCAGCCCCGAGGTTAAGTTACCCAGCTGGGTCTTGGCAGAGGTGGGACTAAAGCCCAGGCTGCTGGCCCCAGTCCAGAGCTGTTACCCCCAGATGTGGTCATGGCAGGCTCTGGGGACATCGACTCTGGCTAGGACCTGCAGTCACCTCTGGTCCCATAAAACCAGGATGCATCCATAGAGCCGGACGATACCACCCTCTCCCTCACTGGTTTCCCCAGCTCTGCTGACGTGGCACCTAGGCCCCTGGGGTGGGTGTGGATCCACCCGTCTCACTCAGCTCCATGGTGGGAAAAAGCAGAGACCATAGGCCAAGCACGCTCCTTGTAGGGATGTGCTGGTGATGGTCACTTTTTCCTCGGGACATAGGCAGGGAGGGGAGCCCACGGAGGCACGGGCAGTTCCAGTCCCCACTTGTCCATTGATTATCCATGTGAGCCTGGGGCCCGCCTTTTACCTCCCAGGCCTGCCCTGCCTGCCTCCCAGGGCTGTTGGGAGGTTCAGATGAGATCATGCCCACGAAATCCCATGAAAAAGCTGTGTGGTTATGAGAGGCCATCAGCAAATAAGGTGAATGAGGCCAGCTGCCCACACCTCCAGTCCTAAGGTGCCTTGGGGTGGGAAGGGCAACAGCTGGGCAAACTGGTCAGCTGCTGCTTCCCAGAAGGACCATCAGTCCAGCAGCCCAGGGGAGTTAGTTCTGGGTGGGCTGGCCAGCATCCAGCTCAGACATCCCCGACTGTGGATGAGCTTCTCTGATCTCCCCAGTGAGCAGTCAAGGCCTCCAGGTCAGTGGCTGTCAAACTCCAGCATCGCCCGCTGTGGGGTGGGATGGGGTGTGCCTGCTGAATGTGCAGATTCCAGGGCCCCAGCCTCAGAGAATCTGACTCAGCGGGCCCATGAAAATGCATTTTAACATACTCCCCCCGCTCCCCCCTCCCGGGGATATGAATGGAGGTGGTGGATGGATCACACTTTGAGTAATGGCTGGTGTTTAGAAGAGAATCTACTTTCTGGAAGCAGAAAGTCTCTGGTTGTATGACCCTGAGTGAGTCCTTTAATCTAAGCCTCTGTTTCCTCATTTTAAAATGGGGAGGTGGTCCCTTCACAGGGTTGTTCTAAATGAGATAATGCAGTGGTGCAAGGAGCACAGTGCCTGGCCTGCTGGGAGCTGTGGGTCCACGCCGGCACCCCTTTCTCTCCTCTGACAGAACCCAGAACAAAGGGGTCTCCCTCTGGAGGCGGCCAGGCCAGGGCGGGGGCGCCGTGCTCCCAGGGAGCCGGCAACGCAGAGGTGCCCACTGGCCTCAGACATCAAGGGGGAGATGTTTTCCTTTGCTTGATACCATGTCCAGCAGGCCCAGCCCATGGTGATTAAAGCCCAGGCAACACTGCACTTCCAGGAAGGTCAAAACTTGAACTGAGGGGAAGGGCAGCTCAGTCAAGGGAAAAGTAAGCCAGTCTGTACAATGCACTGCCCCTTGAGCGATGCTGGGCATCGATGCCCGCACACCGAGGTGGAACGCACCGCTAAGAAAACTGCGGCCGTGGGAATTCCCTGGCAGGCCAGTGGATAGGACTCTGAGCTTTCGCTGCTGAGGACCCAGGTTCAATCCCTGGTTGGGGTCATACAGTGCAGAAGGAAAGAGGGAAAGACAGAAAGGGAGGGAGGGAGGGAGAAAGGGAAGGAAGGAAAGAAAAAAGGAAAGAAGGAAGGAAAAAAGGAAAGAAGGAAGGGAGAAAAGCAAACTGTGACCTGAGTGGAGAGCACCTCCAGGTGGGCGCGGGAACCAAATGGCACAGAGCGGGGCTGCTGGCGGATGGAAACAACTCGCAGCGGGGGCGCCGGGCACACCGGACACACCAGGCACAATGCAAAGGCTTTCTTTTGTCATCGAAAAGGCTGCAACAGGCCCCATCCAATTTCTGCCCCGGTGGGATGGGAACAACTGGACAAGAAAGCTTTACCACGAGCTTCCCGTCTGTGCTCCCTGGGGTGAGGGAGGAGAGGAGAGCCCAGGAGAGGATGTCTGCTCGGCTGCCCGGGGGGACACCTGCGGACGCTGTGGGCCCTGCCCCACCTGCCTTGTGTCCTTCTACCCCTGGACTCCAGATTCATTTTGCTAAATCCCCACAGTGCAAGGGCATTCCTGCAGCACAGACTGTGGAGTCAAGAGTCCTGCTGGGGCGAGACTGTGGGCATTACTTGACCCCTGAAAACTCAACCTGTAAAGCGAGGCTGCCTCATGGTTCTTGTGAGGATGCAGAGAAAGGCAGTGGTGCCTGGAGAGCATCTGGTGCTGTGCTTCCTCCCCACAGCGCCTGGCAGGCGGTGGGGCTCAGCGTCAGCTTGATGGGAGACTAGCTTCCGCAGTCCTGGTCCGTCCGTCCCCGCCACCAATAACCCAACCCTAACCATGCTGTTTCCTGGCCCAAACCCGGGCCCGACTTCAGCCTAGCCAAAGACCCTCCTTGTGCTTCCAACCCACTCCCTCCCTTGAAGATAAACTTCTCTGGTTCTCCAGACACACCTGGCATGCTCCTGCCCTGGTGCCTTAACTCACACCGTCACCTGTGGTGATGGGAATGCCCTTTCCCTGTTGAGGTCCTTGTTTCACTCTCCCCCAGGCTGTCCCAGGTTCATCCCCAGCTCCCAGGCTGTGTGCCCTTCCCAGGAGGCACGTCTGCTCAGGCCTGTGTCTCACTGAGCACGTGGCTGGGGGGACAGAGACCTGACGTGTCATCCTGCACAGAGCCTGACAGACAATAAATGTCTAAACAGAGTACCTTCGCAGTAGAGGGCTTCCCTTGGGGGCCGTGGAAGCAGTCTGGGCCAGAGCCTTGGCCCATGGAGAGGGCAGAGCCAAGACCACTGGGGTCTTGTTCTCTGCCTGGAGGCTGAGCTGCCCCCAGCCCACCAGCAGGGCATCTGCGCTTTGTCAGTTGAGGCTTCCCAGCTGTCTGAGGCCGTGTTACATTGTTTCAGGCTCACTAATTAGACACCATTGAACATGAGGTTCCCCGGTGCACAGGCAGCCGCTGGAGCCCAGCTCTGCCGGCCAGGCCCCTTCCTCTCCGAGGTGGCTCCGCCTCTGTGCCAGCTCTGCTCCCCACTCTGCTGTGCACCCCTGGGGCTCACTCCCTGTCCATCTGACCCTGATGAGGCACTCCTGATACCCATTCCCCAGACTAGGCGGATGAGGGGGTGATACAAAGCAGACTCGGGCGGGCGCTCCAGAGAAAGAGCAGACTGTACCCATGTGAGCAAGGTCAACTAAATCAGCCGTGAAGCACCATATGTGATCCGCCAGGGAGTCAGCAGAGCAATTCTTTTTAAGATCCTAGGCCAGCTTTTCCCTGCCCCAGGGCATGCTTCTGGGATGACTTCCCCTACACTAAGTTGGTGTTAATTAGTGAAAATTATCTAATGCAAGCTCATTTTAACATTAGCTTAAAGCTAAACATAATTAGGAAGATAAATCAGCTGCTAAAAAAAAAAATCCAATGAAGATACACAGATGATTTTTAGGATCAGCTGCTGCTTTGGGTTCCCGGCCTGGAGCTCTGCACACCATGCGATACATGGGCCAAGTAAGGCAGACGCGAGAAGTACCTTCCAGGTATTTCTTGATTGATCCATCAGGGCAAGACAACTGGAGCTGGCAGTTTGCCCGGGAGGTTCTGAGAAGCGCGAGGATAACCTGGTGGCCACTGCCATGTGATGCTACCTGGGAGGGCTTCCCCAGAGAGGCAAGTGGAGGCTGCGGGGAACAGGGGAAGGCAGTCAGGACGGGCTGGGCGACAGGAATAGTGTACATCTGTGCACTCCCAGGCCTCCAGCCTTGCACACGCCAGCCCTCTGCCCCCCTCCCCCCCCATACTGGCTGCTTCAGCTGTCAATTCCCGGGAGGCCTCTGTGCCCCTGGAGCTCAGCGGGGTTCAGACTGGATCTCAGTTCCTATCTGGCTCCACTATTTACCAGCTGTGTGACCTCACCTTCTGTGAAATGGAAAGTTTCTGGATTGTTCTGAAAGTTAAATGAAATAATATATTTTAAAAGGGCTAGCACGGTCTGGTATTTTACTCAACAATTACTAGCTATCAACCCCCTCCCCCCACCTGTACTGCAGTTTTCTTTTTCACGGTCCACATTTTCTTCATCTGTATATTTCTGGAACATGGCACATAGTAGGTCCTCAGTGAAACATGGTGAGTGAAGGAACAGAAGTGGGGAATCACCAAGCAGTCTGGGAACCCTCCCGGGAGGGGGAGTTAAGGACACTCACAGCTGGTTCTCAAGACCCACAAAAAGGTAAACAGCCCTGGGCCCCACCCCCGCCCCCACCTTCTGCTGACTCACTGCTAGAAAACAGAACAGAAAAAAGCATTTATCTGGAGCCTCCCACACGCCCCACCAGTGCTGTGAGGGGCCCAACAGGGTGACCACCATACAAGCTGGGCTGGGATGAGTTAACAGATTATTGGAAACTTGGGCCAGAGAGACCACTAATTAGAAGAGCCATAGGCTCTTTTCCTGGGCAAAGATTCTGGGATCATTAGCAAGTCCATAGACTCCTAGAATTTCAGAGAAGGAAAAGAAAGGAGGGGGAGGCAACGGGCCCCAGGCAAGGCTGACTGGTCATGGCCCCTGGGTGGGAGGTGTGGTGGGAGGGAGGAGGAGGGGCAGGGATAGCTAGAGTGACTCAGCCTGGGGTGGGGGGTGGTCAGGACAGTGCCAGGAGCAGAGAGGCAGGCAGTCAGCCAGGGCCCACCCCTGCTCGCTGGTCCTCTGCCCTGCTCCTCTCTCCCTCTAGACTGGAAGCCTGCCCCAGAACAGGCTCTGCCTTGTACGCTGTGAGGAAAGGGAGGTGGGTCTGACCACCAGCCAAGGTGAAGCAGAGGCAGCATCCTGGGGGAGGTGCGCAAGGACGGATGGGGCGGCACGGGGGTGGGGTTGCCGGCTGGGCTCCCATTAAGGTCTCAGTTTGTCAATGGGGCCCAAGTCCCAGGGGGCCAGAAAGTGGCCATTAAGAGGACCTTGGTCGGGGAACTAAGACCCCACAAGCCACGTGGCATGGCCAAAGGAAAAAAAAAAGGTCCTTGGAAGCATCCTATACCCAGCTTCCTGGTGACACCTGTCACAGTGCCACCAGGCAGGAAGAATCCTCCCGTCTCCCACTCCCCCTGAAGTAGTCCTGTACTTGTTTGTTTCCAGAACTAGCTGGTGAGCTTCCCAGAACCTGGCTGGCAACAAATATACTTTGTTTCTGGATTCAGATGAAAGAGGTGGCCACAGGAGCAATCCCCAGAAGTAACTGCACGTGTAGCAGGACACAAGGCTTGAACTCAGACCTGGGTGGAATCCCAGCTTGCCTACGGGATTGTGCTTTCCTTGAGCCTCTGGGAAAACCTCATTTCCCTTGCAAGGTGCTGAGGATTGGATTAATTAAAGGAAATAACATGCAGAGCACTTATCTTTCAACAATGGTGGTAGCCACTCTTAATATAAATCCCTTTTATCTGCATCTGTTAGTCATCTTTTTCAAAATGCTGTCTCAGAGTCTTACATTGAAATCTCAGGGCAATCTTTTGAAAGTAAGCAAGAAGATAAGAATTATTCCCATTTTACAGATGCGGAGATGGAGGCCTAGCAAGGTCAAATGATTTGCCCAAGGTCGCCCGGTGGAGGAGGAAAGAGACAGAGCAAGAATGAGGACACCCAGGCTCCCGGCTGCCAACTGTATACTCCATCCCCTGGCAGTGGCCTGGGATCCTGAGACCACTGCCCAACAAAACTGGCTATGCTACCATGAGACCAAGAAGTCATGAAGAAGGCACCCCTTTACTGAGGCCCCATCTTCTACTTTTGAACTCCCCGGGGAGACAGCCATCCTCAAGAGTTTTAGG
Organism: Hippopotamus amphibius kiboko; assembly: GCF_030028045.1. Classification (NCBI taxonomy): domain Eukaryota; kingdom Metazoa; phylum Chordata; class Mammalia; order Artiodactyla; family Hippopotamidae; genus Hippopotamus; species Hippopotamus amphibius. The sequence continues at coordinate 8,644,701 of NC_080192.1, forward strand.
GACCTAAAGTGTTAGATTTCAGAGGAACCAAGCCTCAGCCTCACTCTTCTCCAAAGACAGAAACACAGAAACACTCTTCTCCAAACACAGAAACACCTCAACCCACCCCACCCCTGTGTCTCCATGCCCCACCACCACCTGTGCAAGCTTTAGTCCTTGAGGAGTCTTTCCAGAGTGCCCTCGGGCTCTTTGAGCTGGCCCTTCTGGATGACTCTGAGAGGGGAACACCCTCGGGACTGGGGAGCCTCCTTGCCTTTCCATCTCGTCTCCGCTGGTGGCAGATCCTAGAGAAGACCCTGGGCTGAGGACTCAGTTGCCACTGAGATGAGAGCTGCCCTGGCAAACAGCCACATCAGATCAAGGCCAGCAGAAAAGTGACGGGTCAGGGGGAGGGGAGGGCACGGCACTTGGCGCTGCTTCTCTCACTCAGAGGAGGAAACAGGAAGCACACCTGCTCAGGGCCTCCAAGCCTAAGACGAGAAGCAACCTCTGACTGTCCTAACTCTGATCTCCTAACCTGCAGCCCCACGTCCCGGGACGAAGCTCAGTCACACTTCCCTCCCTGCTCCGAGGGGACAGCAATGGCAGCAGCACCTTCCCAGAACAACTGATGTTTGTATGACTTTCTTGGTATCCTCAGCTTTCATACAGTTTCTCCCTTGTTTTTCAAAGCCATCCAGAAACCTAGGTAATACCCTCCAATTCTGCAGGTCAGGAGTCCCAGGGAGGGAAGGGATTTACCCAAGGAACACAGCCAGATCAGGACAGAAACCAAGACCTTTCAACTTCAGAGCCTGTTCTCTGTCCTTGACGTGAAGCTGGGTCTCTGTTGCTCAGAAATCCCAGCTTGCAGTGACTGAGCATAAAGGAGAGAGACTCGGAATCCAATAGCCGCGGCGCCTGGGGCTTGGCAGGGATGCCGGGACAGGCCGAGGCAAGATCCTGGAAGGGCTGTGAAGTGCTCAGTGCCTGGAACTTCAGCTGCGTCATTACCCGCCAGCCTCAAGGGGACCAGGACTCTGGAACTGCCCCTCGCCCCCCATGAGGAACAGTCACGTGTGGAGGGAAAACGGGTTAGGCGCAGGGGGTGGGCGAACAGTGTGCCTGACCTGCAGGTCACAGGCTGCCCTGAGAGGCCTTCCCTTGCTCTGCACAGCGAATCAGGCTTTTAGAAGGCAGTTCAGAAGTTCTAGATAAAGCCTCTGACATGAAAGGGGAGGAGAACAGGGAAAGGTACTAGGAGCAAGGTGAGAATTGGGACCAGCTCTCAAACAAGGAGGTGAGGTGGCTAACAAATGTATCATCAGACTCAGATTTCATAAACCAGTGACATTTAAATATATATATACACACATACATATAAAAATATATATACACACATATATATAAAATGGATTTTTTGTTCTCTCTCTCTCTCTTTTCTTTTTGCAACTGTTTCATGTCTATACCCCAGTGCCCAGCACGGTGCCTGGTATGGAGAAGGTGCTGGGTACTATTTGCTGGCTGTGTCTGAATGACGGAAGAGCAGACTGAGGCTAATGGGGGGAGACAGTGGGCTCTACTCAGTGGCAAAGGCTGCCACCCGCAAAGCTGAGCCTGCAGGTGAAAGAAGCCAGAGCCTCTGAGATTTTGCCACGCTGCCCCCCGGGGAATGTGTACCCAGCTGTTCACCCCCAGCAGCTGCCCAGACCTCTAACCAAGGCTGCTAACCTGGCCAAGCATGCCTACTGTTCTGGAGCCTTTCCCCAAAGCCCTCTGCACCCCCTCCTCTCAACCTAGAGCATTCTTCTTTCCGCTGCTAGGAGGCTTGTTACAATGCGGATTAAAGGAGTCCGCCAGTAACAGTAATATGCAGATCAACTGGGGACTCTCCAGACACTTGCCTCCCTAGAGGCATGAAGAGGGGCCGGTGGCCAACAGGAGACGGTTTCCAATCAAACAAAAGTTATCGGTCGCCTGTGCCGCTGGGGCCCTACAAAGATGACGGACAGGAGTAGGAGGGAGTCTCAGCTCTTCTAAAGCTGCTAGTCCCTGAGGATAAAACGGGCTCTCCTAAATCGAGCTGTGTGCTAGGCACACAGGTGGCACACACAAGGAGCCACGTCTGAGAACAGAAAGTCAATTTTGGATTGAAAATTTGATAAAGTGCCAAGGAAGGTGGCATCTGAGCCAAACCCTGAAGGAAGGGGACAAACCATTGACAGGCAGAGACAGGGTAGGGCTGGCCCGGCTACCCACGCCCCTCTGACCCCCACCAACCAGGTGGGTGTGTTCCTCCCGCTGCCGCAGGAATAAAGAGGAGCAGCCCTGGGTTAACTGAAGCTGCCTAGCCCAGCAGCCACCCTCTCCCGGGCAGTGTTTATATCCACAGGGGTCACTGGTTGTTCTGACCAAGGACCTGGGGAAGCTGTGTCATCTCCTTGTCCTTGGTCTGAAGATAAGTCATTACATCCTTTTGGACCTCAGAGGCCGCCTCTGTGGAAGGAAGATAATACGTCGCCTCACACGGTTATTGAGGCTCAAAGGAAATGCTGGGGAAGGGGGTGGCGGTAAGCAATGAGGAGCCGGGCAGCGGGTACCCCTGAGTGTGGGGCCCAGGAATGCAGGCGCCGGGGTGAGTCTTCGAGGTGGGTGGCCAGTAAGTTTTCCTCTGTTCCTGAAACACAGGCAGTACTCTCTACACCCGCCCAGTCGCCTCAAAAATGGATGCCGCCGGTCAGAAGAGAGCCGGGGTGCAAAGACGGGTGGATGCTTGGTGCAATCTCACCCTGCCTGCTGCGTTCAGACACGCCTGCAGCTGGGCCCTCAGCATCAAAGGTCCTCCCCTAACCTGATTCAGGGGCTGGGTTGGTGCCCCTCCGGCCACGCCCTCTGCCGAGCACACATCATTCTATGTTAAAATAATGGTTTAGTAGACTATTAGGCTATTTAAGAGCAGAGGTGTGTTTTACATGTCTGTTTTCTATTAAAGTGCTTAGCACACAGCAAACCTTGAAATAGTTGTCCAATGACCAAATGCCCTGTCCTTACAAGTTGCAGTTATTTGGTCCTCTCATTGTGCCCTTGTAAAGAAGAACCAACCGTTTCCCAGTCTACACGTGGTCTTGCTTTACGCCCAGTAACCCCCTGCCCCGTCCCTGCGGTTACAATGGTCATAGCAGCCCAAGTGGCAGCAACCACCCCTGGTCCTCGCTGCCAGTGTGGGACAGGCCACAGACTCACTTCTGGGTCCACCTGTAGTTTAAGCAAAGCACATCATTCAGTGATAGTAAAATAAGCCAATCACCTAAGGGGGATTAAAACAGCAGGAAAATCCCCCACCCCAAAGGAAACAGGGCCGAATGTGTGATTGCTGGCTACTGGTGCAGCCAGGAAGGCGTTCCGCCATTTGCAGAGGCCCAGAGAGCAGATAACTTAAGACCAACCAACTCAAAGGCCTCCTCCCACTCCACGTGGTACCCCCTCCACCCCTGCTGGGCTGTTCCCCCCACTGGCCACCACCCTCTGTCCCTCCTCCCCGACCCCCAATCATATTTTCAAAGTGTCGCCTAGTTAGGGTCCTTTCTCCATATCCCTGAGGCCCAGATTCAACACCCTCACTGGTCTGCGCCCGTGGGCAAGTCACAGCCACTCCCCCTGAGCCTTGGTTTCTTGTTTGTCACTCAGGAATAAAACTGACAGCCCCTCATGAAGTTATTCTGAGGATTAAATGAGATACAACAGGAAACTCTGGCACACAGTTGGACATGTGTACCATGCCCTTCTACCCTCCCTCCCCCCACTTCCCCAACAATCACCTGTGTCTCTGCACAGAAACCATCTCGGTCTGTCCCACCCAGCCTCACAGCTGCCAGACTCTCCCTGGAGACAAGGAAACTCCCTCCTTCAGGGTGAAAAGGAAGGGGGAAGGATCTAGAGTAATAGTCACAAAGGGCTGCTTTCCAATTGGACAAGCTGGGGTTGGGGGTGGGGGGCCGGCAGTGGTCAGAAGGTGTAGCCTTTAGAGCAGAAGCTAGGGATCTGGGTCTTTCCATAACCAACCATGTGACCTTTGGGCAAGCACCCTTTTTTTTTGTGCCTCAGTTTCCTCACCTGTGAAACAGGGTCAACCTCTCTGCCCTGCCTAGTTCACGGGATCTTTGGAAAGAAGGTGCTGCACAGATGTGAGTGGCAGTGATTAAGAATCAGGGACTTCCCTTGTGGCACCGTGGTTAAGAATCCGCCTGCAAATGCAGGGGACACAGGTTTGATCCCTGGGCCAGGAAGATTCCACATGCCACGGAGCAACTAAGCCCGTATGTCACAACTACTGAGCCTGTGCTCTAGAGCCTGTGAGCCACAACTACTGAAGCCCACGCGCCTAGAGCACGTGCTCCACAAGAGAAGCCACTGCAATGAGAAGCCTGCACACCACAACAAAGAGTAGCCCCTGCTCGCCGCAACTACATAAAGCCCATGCAGCAACGAAAATCAAGTGCAGCCAATAAATAAATTAAAAAAAAAAAAAAAAGAGTCGGGGTCCAGAGGGCTTGAGGGTTTTGGGCACAGATGGGGCCATAAGTTGCTTCTTCCCAGGGGGTAGTCACCTGCTTTGGACACAGTTTTAGGACCCCTGCACCAGGTCCCCCACATACTCAGCTCCCACCATGACAGTTCTTTCCTCCTGCCAATCAAAACCTGTTGCTGTTTTGAAACAAAAATCTCTCTCCTGAGTCTCTTAAGGAGAAACTGACCATTCCTGGTTCCTTCTGTCTCCCCTTTCAACTCCGCAATTTACCTCCCTTGGGAAGCCCTCCCAGATTAGGCACATCCAGCCTCAAAAACTGTATTCCTTTCAGCACATCCTCCAGCATTTGAGTTAACTCATGGAGGGCAAAGGCCACAGCTTATATTCTCCTACAGCTAGTGCTCGGCACACAGTAAGCACTCAGGAAATAACTACTGGTTTAATATGTATGTATTGGATCGGTTCACAGTTGTTCAAGTTTCTGTTGTTAAATATTTAAAGAGTTAAGAACACTCCACTAAACAGGAGACTCCCGACATCCCACATGGGACTACAAGTCCCAGTGGGCAGGGCCCTGTCTCTCTGTTCCTGTAACAGGGGTGTGCAACCTGTACCCCAGGTTGTGACCAGGCTAGTTCTATTCAAGCTCCTTGGTTTAGTCTGTTGCACCATCATCAGACCGCACAGCGGTTAAGAGGAAGGACTTTGGGGTCTGAATCTGGCTTAGCAAGTGACTTAACTGTTCTGAATCCAAAAATAAGGAAAATACCCATCTTCCTCGGTGGTTGTGAAAAGCCAAAGAAGAAAATGCAGGTAAATTATTAGCACAGTGGCTGGCACATATTAAGTACTCATAAGTCAAGGCTTGTCAGTATTACATCATGAGCCCTGACCCCCGACCCCAGCTGCAGCCTGCCGCACAGTCTTGTCACCCATGTCCTTTATCCTCCTCTGTTCAAACTTGCCTTTCTCTTTTGCAGAATGCGACATACAAAGCACACTCAGGCAGACAAGCTGGAAATCTTTAGAGAGAGAATGGAAACGTGGACAGGGAGAAATTAACCCTTCTGGTAGCCAATCTAGCCAACTACCTGCATCATGCCTTCCAGGAAGAAGAGCCCCAGCACTGGTCTTTCTAGGCTCGTTCAGCCTCTAGGGGTAACAAGACTCCAACCACGGTTACTTAGTTGAATTAGAATGGTGAAGCCACGCCACTCCTGCTGTATGTTCTGAACTGGGTACCAAAGGCTGCTGATGTTTCTCAGCAAATCTCAATGTAGGGGAACCAGACTTAGCAAATAAAAATACAGAATGCCCCCATTAAATTTGAATTTCAGATAAACAATGAATGACTTTTTAGCATCAGTATGTCCCAGTGCAATATTTGAGTCATACTGTATAATACTAAAAAATTTTTTGTTGTTTACCTGGAATTCAAATTTAACAGGATATCTTATACTTTATCGGGAAGCCCTACCTAGGTACCCCTACCCAAGGACACAGAGTAAATCTTCCACCTGCCCTACAAAATACTGGCCCCGCCAGTATTAGAATACCAGCCACTCTGGAAACATCCCCTCCTTTCAGTCCCCAGGTAGAGTAGACACGGTAAGTAGGAGCTTTTTCCTGACCTGCAGAGTCCAGGGATCTGCCATGTCAAAGAGCCCAGCACAGTCAGGCACATAGTAGGTGCTCAAAATACATTTCTTCATTCATCCTAGGCTGCTTGAGCTCTGGTACTGGGCCCAGAGCCAATATGAATGCCAGGGGCCAGGCCAGCCTTCACTCTGGTGGGGCCTCCTAAGAGCAGCGGGGCTCGGGTGGGGGTGGGGAGGCCACACCACACTTCCTGGGGTTGCGTGAGGGTCAAGGAGAACACGACCAGGGATACGTTTGGTAAATCCCTGGGCAGCACATGGGTTATTATCCAGAACTTTGAGTGGCCCATTTTGCCACAGGGCTCCACAGCCCCCACGCTTCCCTAGGGAGAGACACCAGACGGGAAGTAGAAGCACCGAGCGGAGAAAAGCCAGCGCCTCTGGACACTGTAATAACGACGACAAGCAACTGCCCAGCACCTTGTAATTTGCCAAACACGTTCACATCCACGTTCTCCAGAGGCCTCGCCAGCCCCACGGCGGAAGGGAGGGTTCTGGGCTCATTTTCCAGAGGGTGGTCAGCGCGGCCAGCCCCAGGCCTTGCCTGGAGCTGGGGCCTGGTCCGAGGGGCCGGGCGTGGGGGTTCCCCCAGCGTGGGGGCGGGAGCGGGGCCTACCTTCTGGGCCTGTTGGATCATCTGCCTGACCACCTGCTTGAGGTGGGGGGCCTTCTCCTCCTTGGGGGGGTGAGTGAAGAGGGTGACGCGGCTCACGCCGCGGTAGAAGCCCGTGCCGGTCCAGCCCAGGTCCAGCGGGGGCACCTCGGTGTCGGAGAGGTCGGGCCAGTAGGCCAGGGACTCGGCGGGCGCGGCCGCGCCCGCGGCCTGCGCCGGGGTCTTGGCTTTGGCCTTGCCCTTGCCCCCGGCGGCGGCGGCGGCGGCGACGTCCTCGTAGGGGCTCCAGGAGGCGCGGAGGGCCTGGCGCTCCTGGCTGGAGAGGAAGTCCCGCAGCCGCTCCTTCTTGACCCGCTCGCGGTAGGCCTGCTCGCCGCCGCCCAGCAGCGCCTCCAGCGCGGCCCGCCGCCGCTCGCAGTAGTAGAAGGTGGCCTGCCCCTCGGTCACCCTCTCGTTCACGTGCGCCTCGTCCAGGCAGCTCAGCTGGGACTCGGCCATGGCGCCCCGGCCCCGGCCCGGCCGCGGTCCCGGTCCCACCGCCGCACCTGGAGTCGCCGAGGGGCGGGGCGCCTCACCTGGCCGCGAGGGCGGCCAATCCGCGCGGGCGCGGCCGTCGGGCGGGGAGGGGCGACCGAGCCCTCCGCCTCTGCGGGGCGCGAGCGGCGCCGGCGACCTCTGGGGGCTCGGCTGGGGACGCGACGAGGCCTGGGCCTGCGGGGCCCAGCCCGGGGCGGGAGCTCCGGAGCGGGCAGAAGCTTGGAGCCGAGCCGTAGTTAGACCCACGTAGTTAGACCCTCTGGCCCGCTTCCGCCTCCTGGCCCCGGACCCTTCGGTGGGAGAAAGGTTGGGGACCTAACCCTTCCTGCCGCCGGGTCGGCCAGACACGTCCCAGGTGCTCGTCCATTTCCCCCGCTGGTAGGGCTCCGAGCACGTGGTCTGGCCAGGGCGCTTCGGGGGTGGCCGATCTGACCACTCCCTGGTTGGGGGTCCGGGAGCTCTCTGCTAGGCCGGATTGTGACCGCCGGCCGTGAAGGCCGAGGAGGGGCGGTTGGTGTGCAAAAGCGAAATGCTAATAACCGCCCCCCGGCACCCCCCGGCCCTCGCCCACATGTGCCAGTTCTGAGATCAGAGGCTGTCGGTCCAACACCTTCAGCAGCACAGAAATTTCTTTAAAAAAAAAAAAAAAAAAAAGCCGCCCAAATACAGCAAGGATGTAAATAACAGCGGTGGAATTTCCCCCCATTTTAATTTGAAGCTGGGGGTAGTGTGTTTGGGCAAGATAGGCGGCCAGAGGCCTGATTACTATATTAGTGATTTAAAATATATGTTTGAGCTCAAGGAAGGAAGACACACACACAGCAGCAGCAGCAGCTCTGCTGTTTCCCATTGGATTAAGTGCAATCTTCTTAGTCATTAACATATTATTTTGTTCAGGCACTGCTGTACAATTTGATTCTCCACATTCAAAATATTTTCAGATCATAGCAACCGAAGGTTCACATCTTTTCTCTCATTTTATAGCACAGCATCTTAGTGCTGGGAGGAGCTTTAGAAACTAATTCAACGCCCTAATTTTATAGATGAGGAAATTGAAGCCTAGAAACACGTGGTTTGCCCAGGTCTTCCTGTAAAGGAGAGGCGGCACATGGGGACTGTTAGGTTCTCTGTGTCTCACAGATCTCTGCCCTGCACCATGGCCACCTTTGCCCTTTTTACTTCTCTTGCAAACTGACAGAAGGTTATTGGGGATATGGTTTTAACCCTGGGGACTTTGAAGAGGTCGCCTAATATTTCTGGATCTTCCTTTGATGGCCTGGAACAATGAAGGCTAGATTTTCAAATATCTGCAAATTTTGTGACAGTAGTCCATTCTGGCCTCCTGTGTCAGGTCAGGGATGGTGCGCAGAGAGGTGTCCGTCATCTCACCTGTGTCCTCTGCTACTCTTGGGAATTGGAAGGCCTCACTCCTAGTAACCCTCTAAGTAGAGACAAATTTCATCTTTAGATGGCAGAGCATTTAGTTTGTTTTCTGATGACTTGAGGCCCTACAAGATGCCCAACTCTATGCGCTGGGGATACAGAGGAGCTCGGAGCAGTGGGAGGAACAGAAAAACAAACACACAGGAGAATAACACAGGTGTGATGAACATGCTTGTAATGAACTCAATCAACAGTGCGTTGGGAGTAAACACTTACTCAGTGCCTACTATGTGCCTGGCACACAGTATGTGCTCAGTACAATTTCTTTAAAAAAGAATGAATTAGGGCCAAGAGAAAAGCAGGTGCAGGGAGCTGTGGGGACTTTGAGGGAAGAAGAAATTAATCGGACTAATGGGATGTAGATAAGAAGGTCTTCACCTAGCAGGAAGGGATTTTGAGTGGAGCTTAAAAGGAGAAGTTAAGGGAGAGAAAGGGAGTGAGGACATTCCAGGCAGAGGGCTTTGGGATTGGGTGTGATCAGAGCATCACGCTGGCATAAGGCACACATAGGTTCAGCAAAAGATACTCAACCCTCAGAGCCTTAAGTATCCTCATCTGCAAAATGGGATAAAAATGCTGCCCTCCTGTGATCTCCCAAATTGTTGTAGGGATTAAATAAGACCACACATTTGATTTAATTAGCACTTGTGTCTGACTGATAAAAAGTAGTTTACAGCATTGATTTTCTAAAACTTTACTGTGCACAGTAGTCACCTGGGGGCATCTTGCTAAAGTGCAGATTCTGATTCAGTTGGTCTGAGGTGAGGCCCGAGAGTCTGCATTTCTAGGAAGCTCCAGGTAATGTTCATAGTGCTGGTCCATAGACCACACTTGGCATAGCAAGGATTTCAGAGGCCTGTGAAGAAGAGCATGAACTTTCACATCAGAAAGTCCTGGAATGGAATGCCACTTCCTGGTATAACCTGTGTGTCCCTGGGGAAGTTAATTCTCCTTTCTGAGCCTTGGCCACATCATCAGTGACATACGGGCACTAGTAAGTCCTACCTAATAGGGCCGTGCGAGAAGGGGAACAAGGAATGGATATACACCACTTAGTGGAGTGTCTGGCACAGTGTAAGTAGCCTGTAAAGAGTAGTTAAAGTGTGGGAAGATGGGACTGGAAAGAGAGGGACCTTGGGTCCAAATTGTGGGGACCTTGATTTCATTTTACTTTAAACATTTTTTTGGCTGCATCAGACAGCATGTGGGATCTTAGTTCAATGCCCAGGGATCAAATCTGTGGCCCCTGTAGTGGAAGCACAGTGTCTTAACCATTGGACCGGCAGGGAAGTCCCTGGGGATCCTGACTTTAGATCTTATCCTGTAGCTAGGGGAGCCATTGAAGGTTAGTAAGAGACTGATATGGTCATTAAAAAATAGCAGAAATTACTGTGTGCCAGGCACTGTGCAAAATACATATCTTTCAGATAAATTCATGTAATCCTATTAGAAAAGTTATTATTATCCTCACTTTACAGGTTAGAAAACTGAAACACGGAGAGGTGTAGTAGCTCACTCTAGGTCACCCAGCTGCTAAGTAGAAGAGCCAGGAGTCAAACCCAGACTGTCTGACTCCAGGGCTTGCCTACCTGCCCACCTTGCTATACTGCCTTGGTTGATAGTGCTAGAAAGGCACATTAGGAAGAAACAGAATTCCCCTTGTTCAATAAATTATCCATTCAACAAACATTTGCTGAATGCCTAGCCTTGTGCTGAGAGTCAGAAACCGCTCCTTTTCGAGCCTTAATAAGCACAAGGCCCTGTTCTAGGTGCTGAGGGTACAGCTCTGAACAAAACCAAGTTCTTGCCCATGTGGAGCTTACATGGAAGTGAATGGTTGAGGTACGGGTTTTGCTCTCAAGGAGCACAAGTGTTACGTGACACAGGTTGGAACTGGACAGAAGGTTAGAATCAGAGTAGACTATTTTAGTAACAGTTCGCATTGGAAAAGAGCTTTCCTAGATCTAACTGCTATGAAACACACAGTGGTCTTTTCGTGATATTTCCCTTTACATACCAATGACATTTATTCAGCCAACTTTTTTCAGCAGTTGATGTGTACTAGGTAACGTGCTTGCCACTGAGAATAAAAAAGAGGAATCTGAAAAGATCGATAGCTACTCTGGTGGCTCCCTTAGTTTAGCTGGGTGTCAGATACCCGCAGCCTTCTTTACGAGGCAGGGTGATGACACAGTGGCATCCACAGAGAGGTTATAAGGCTTTGGAGGCCCTGTCACATACAGTTATCTAATTTGGTGCCCCCCCCACCCCCCACAATCTTTTGAAGTAAATTGTGAAGGGGATTACTGTGAGCTGATGCTCTGGAAGGCGAGATGGCCTCTTCAAGGTTATCAGCCAGTAAATGGAGGTGCCGGGACACACGTCCCTGAGGCCTGATCCTCTGTGCATTATTAGTGAGATTTTTTTTTTAAACACCTTACCAGCTGGGAAACTGATTTCTTTTAGGCACAGGCCCAATCTACCTGGTGTCTGTGGGCGCCCCATGTGGGTGACACCTTAGGAAAGCCTCTGGTCCTCTACTGGTCCCTCCAGCCCTGGGCCTGGAGTTTCCCTGGGCCCATCACGGTTGCATTTCTTGCAACTTCAGAAGCCACCTTGCCCAAGGTGACTGCACCTTCCTGAGAAATTGTGCCTCCTCCTCCAATTCCCCTTGGGCCTCCTTCTCCGGAAGACACCTCCCCCTCCACCTGGGCTCTTGGCTGTCCCTTGCCTTCCCCTGGCCCTGCGCACAGTGCCGGGTGGGCGTGCAGTCGAGATCTGACCCCTCGGTGTTAACATTCATTGTAGCTGCATTCATCCCTGTTCGTGTCTATTTCCCCAGGCCCTCCTGTGTCATTCGCGTCCCAGAATAGCCCACCTCATGATATATTCTAAGATAAGCTTCCCAGGGCTGACTTTTTTTTTTCCTCTGCGGCAATTTGTGTCATGAGCACCTGTTATAAAACTTTGGGGGCTTTCTCCTGTCTCTGTGAGATTCATGCTTTGCTGCCTATTCCCTGAGAGGCTGAGAGAGGAAGAGGAGGTGGTTAGAGCTGGGGCCGTGGGGAGGAAGGGTGTAGATCTTGGGACTGAACCAGCTGAGTGGCCTTCATCTCTAACCTGCTCTACAGCCTGGAGAAGTAATTGCACCGAGGCCTCTCCGCTGCCATTCACGACACATCTCAGGCTTTCATCTGTTTGTTCAGGTGTGATTTATTGCATGCTGATTCTGGACTAGGCAGATACCTGCCCTCCTCGACCTCCAGACTCGGGCAGGGACTTGGTTGTATCTGCAGCCTTGGAAGCCTATAGGCTCCTCTCCCCACCACTTTGCAGCTGCCCCGGCTTCCTGAACATCCCGACTCTCCGGCCTCTCTGCACCTCCCCGCCACTCTTCTGTCTCCTTCGTCCAGCCCTTCAACGTTGGTGTCCCTTGGCTCTCGGCCTTGACCTTCTGATCATTTAGACCTCACATGCTCCAGGGGCGCTCCCACCTCCCTGGGGCTCGAAGGACTCTCCCAGTCCTCTCTCCAGTCCAGGACATTCCCCTCTGCTCCACAGCGGTTGCTGAGCCTTCCCGCTCTCATCATCTCTGCTTAGACATCCCCCCGGGCTCCTCTGAGGCAGCGGGTCTCAGAGGAACCCCTCACCCTCTTCTCCTCTACCCGCTCCCACTACTGTTCCGTCTGGGTCCCTCTCCTCCAGAATGACAGCACCATCTGCCTGGTGGCCCGAGTGGAACACATGGATGCATTTGGACTCTTCCCCCACCGCATGGCCACCAGGCCAGGTGAGGCTCTTCTGTGATGTCTCCCATCAGCCCTCTTCCCTCCATCCCTGTTACCACTCCCCTCCACCCCCACATTGTTGCAAGAGCCTCCTAACTGGTCATCCTGACTCGATCTTCTCTCCCCAATCCTTTCTATTTTTTTGGCACACGGGCTTTGTTGCTCCGTGGCATGTGGGATCTTCCTGGAGCTGGGATTGAACCCATGACCTCTGCATTGTCAGGCGGATTCTTAACCACTGCGCCACCTAGGAAGCCCCCCAAATCCTTTCTAAAATGCAAATATATTATGTCATTTCCCTGCACAAAACTCTTCCAAAGTTCTCTTATTATCCCTACACTACAAGTCAAGCACCTTGCAGCCATTTATGATCCAAACCTGTTAGGTTTCTTCTCCCCCTTCCTCAGTATGTCATGACTTTTGCTTGGGGACTTCCTGCTGCTGCAATGCTTTTCAGTTCAGTTCACGTGCTGCTGTGCTGCTCTTCTGAATCCTCTGTCTTCAGCCTCTTCACTTCTTCCACGGCGTCTCTCCTGGCCCTCCAGGTCTGGGTTAGGGCCCCTCAGTTTATGCTCCGCCCTGGTTTAGCACTCAAGCTCTGTGTGCTGATGGCCTATCTCCCCCAGCAGGTGGTAGGTTCCTGAAGGCCAGGATTGTCTTATTCAGCGTGGTGTTCCCAGGTGTCATACGCTAAACACTGAGCTTTCACCCTGGTTTTCTCCTTTTCCACCATCGTTTTACTTCAAACTGACCGGGAATTCCTTCTTAAAAATCGACAAGATTTTCTCTCTTCCTCGGCATAGATGAAGTAAGAACATAAGAATTAGAACCTGGAACAAAAAAGGCAGCTCAGTTGGATGTAAATCCTTTCAGCCATTCAATTACACAGCGTGATTCTGTGTGTGTGTGTGTGTGTGTCAGAGAGAGAGGGACAGACAGACAGACAGAAAGAGAAAGCAAGGGAGAATATGTGTGGTAGGGTACACTTTAAAGATGAAGTTGGATTTTGCCATCCACATCCTCCTGTGAGGTGCAGACAGAAGTGCGGGGGGTGGGGGGTGGGGACAGGATCTGGAAGGGAACAGAGGGCAGAGTTCAGCCGAAGTCCTGCCTAGGAAAAGGCCCAGGGGTTTGTACTTTTCCCCACCCAGAGACTCCTCCCCAGCCCTTCCCCCTGGGGCCCAGCTGCTGCAGTTCCTTGTCAGAGTCAGCCCACTGTGTGTCCTGGATGCAGTGACCTAGAGTAAAAGCTGGTCACTGGAGAAGTGGCCGTGGCAGATTAGCTTGAGTTCTGCCCTGTGGTCTTCAGCGCCTCTTGCTCAGACTGTTTCTGCTGGCTTAGTATCAGAGGAAGATTCCTGACCGTGACGTAGGTGGACTAAGACAACCTTATGCCTCAAACCAAGCTTTTGTCCCACTCATCGCTCACTGCCTGGGCAAAGGCACGTAGCCTGACCAGAAGGACCCCATCCCAAGGGCTTCACACCCAGAGTCAGGGGGCAGCAGGATCACTAGCAAACATATTGCCTCTGCTGTTAGATCAAGTTGCCAAAGTTAGGAGCTCTTGTGGTTTGCCTCCACGTTTCCCATAGTATCCAGCCAGAGCACATGCACTAAATATTTATTGGGCTGAATTCTGAGTCTTGTTATCAGTGAATACAGTGATTCTATCAGCAAACACACACGGAGCATTATGTTACAGGGAACTTAAGAGAAAACACAGACTTGCTCCCCACTCAAAAGGAGCTCAGAAAACAAAGGGATTTCCAGAACCTGTCTCCCCTGCTGTCTTGAAGCTGCAAAGGAGGCAGGAATTCTACGTTATTTCAGGCCAATTGAATATATGCAAAAGCCGTAAAAAATATTGACTTAAGGTTAACAGTAGGTTAGGGATCATTATCCACAAATAATTATTTAATCCCTAGAGACAAAAATTCAGATTCCACATATTTTCTAAGCATTTTCTAGGCACCAGGCATCCATTTGCTCATTTCATCTTTACATTATGTTCATGATGTAACTGATAAAGCTGAGGCTCAGAGAAGTTTAGCAGCCCAATCAGGGTCACACAGCTAAGGATTCAAACCCAAGTCTACTTGCCACCAATTTTGTGGGACCCAAGGGCCAGAAGGTTTTCCAATAGAACTGCACTGTCCAATATGGTTGCTACTATTTAAATTTAAAGTAGTCAGAATTGAATGAAAGCTATTAGAAAGCTGGCTGAATAGTAACTACTTCCAGGAGAAGTAAGAAAATTGTGCTCTTCACATGTGCATCCCAGCTCTAGTATGGACCTGGATGAATGAATGAATGAATGAATGAGTGAATGTAATGCTCAAAGCAAACATAGGTTAAACAACAAATTAGTTTGGGTCATGTAAGTGTGTATATACATGTGTGCATTTATGTGTGTATATGAAGTGCGTATTTGTGTATATGTGTGCACATGTACATGTGTCTGTGTGCATACGTGTACATGTGTATGTCTGTATACGCGTATGTGATTATGCACATGCGTGTGTGTTTCAGGGATGGGGCAAGGACGGGAAGAGGGATGGGCCAGAGATAGAGGTTGCCTCCTGAAAGTTCTTGAATCTTTGAATTCCAAGGTGAGTTTGAACTTAACTCTGTTGGCAGTTGGGAGCCATGGATGGTGTGTGAGCTGGGAAACAGCAAGATGCAAATGGTGCTTGAGATGGATGTGCCTGGCAGCGGGCACAGGACTGGCCAGAGGCAGAGGGAGCCTGTGGTGTAGGACATTTGGTGTTAGGGAAAGAGCTCTGCTCTGAGGCTGGGGAGGCTTTAGGAGGGAAGCCTCGGGGAGGGATGCGGCCTCCTCTCACTTCCTCTTGGCAGCAGCACAGACTTGGGGAGTTCCTGGAGCAGCACACCTGGTAGGCATGGGGCAGCATGAGAAATCTTCACCCCAAGGGACACAGTGCTGCCCATGAAGCGCCTCCCCTTCCCAGTGGCTGTCAGTACTGGGAACTGGGGTGTGTCTGAAATATCTTTATACAAAACTTTTTAAGCTCTTTATTGGAGTGTAATTGCTTTACACTGTAGTGCCAGTTTCTGCTGTACAACAAAGTGAAGCAGCTGTATTTATACATATATCCCCACATCCCCTCCCTCCCACAACTCCTTCGTACCCTCCCTTTCCCACCCCTCTAAGTCATCACCAATTAGACAAATTTGAAGACAGCTCTTATCCAAACAAGGAAGCTGGGCTGGAATTATTTATTTACTTAGTATCTGCTCATCCCTGTCTTTGGGGAACTGGAACCCCCAGAGTCACAGGGCATAGGCGTTGAGGACACACATCCCTCTAGGGTAAGGCCAGAAGAGTATGTGTCAGGAGAAGTTTCTGTGGAGGGAGAATTACTCCAGGCTGAGGGTGGAATCAAGGAGGTGGCATTTTCCCTGGCCTTGCAGGCTGGCTAGGATGTGGACAGAGGTAAACTGAAAGGAAGGGGAACTCCAGGTGGGGACCTGCATTAGCACAGATGCCAAACAAGGAAATGCAGGGCAAGGTTCAGGGCAGAGAAGCCCAGATGTCTTGCCTACCTCCCCCGCCCCCCATCTCTGGAAGGCTGCATGAACCCCAAGCCAAGCATGGCAGGGGAAAGGTTTTCCAGGAGAGAAAGTGCCTGATCTGGGTACTGGAGGCAGGCAGACGGGCCAGAGGAAGTAACAGCGGCTGCAGGACACCTCTGCTGGCCTGGCATTCTCCCTTCAATAATCGCTCCTTCATTTGGCCAACACTCTCAGTACTCTGTCCCTGGCCACCCTTGCGGGGCAGCGATCACCTGGAAGATGGTGGGTAACGCCCAGGGAGGGGAGTTTCCCAAAGTTGATTTACTGCATCAGCAAGTTATCAGCTTGATAGGTGTTGAGAGACTTACCCCAAGGGGGCTGAATACAGGGCAGGCAAGTTTAAAGGAGAGCAGGCCTTTGCAGCCACATGTCTGGGGGTGGGGTGGGGTGAGGAAGCCTGTCTCTGCCAAGATGGAGGGGGTGGTGGGCCTGCCCACCGTTTGCAGGGCCCTCACCGAGCAGTTCCTATTATTCTGTTTACTTCTCTTGACAACTCTGTTCTACTCTCTCCAGTTCTCTAGAATAGCTCAGAGAGGTCAAGGAATTTGTCCAGGCTCAGGACTTGTCAGGGACAGAGTCTGGACGGGGGCCCAGGTCTGTTTGACTCAAAGCTTTTGCCTTCTCGGCTTTTCTACATTGCCTACAGGAGTCATTAGAAAGAAGGTGGGACTGGGGTGTGTGACTCAGGCTGGGGCTTTCTCTGCAGGGCTGGGAGGGCCTAGGATGCCCCAGAGCAGAGCTGGCAGCTGAAAGGCCCCTCACCCTGCCCACCCCAGTGGTTCTCATTCCCTGTGGACAAGGTACAAATGCCTCCTTCTGCTCCCAACCAGGGAGAAAGTCTGTCGAGTGGGGGTGGGGAATGCTCCCTGACCTGAATCCAGCATCCTGGGGCACATTCAGACATAATCCTGTACGCCGTGTGTATATGGCAGTAGGGAAGGATCGGGCATGGCCAAGACTTAGAACCGGACCAGGAGGCAGGGTCTGTGGAGGAAGGGAAAAGACAGATCAGCTGCTGGGGGCAGGATGGGGTCACAGGGGCCACCTGTGACAACAGGCTTTGGGGGGTGGCGGTGCTCCTGGTGGCATGCAGCTGGCACGCCAGGGGCTCCAGCACAAGGTCACGGGAATACCGAGGTATGAAGCAGCCTATGGTATTTGGAAATTCAGGCAGGCAGACAGGCAGGATGGCGGTGGGGTGAGGAAACTGCAGCAGCAGGAATCTGGATCCTGGGAGAGGGATTGGCAGGAACAAGGGGCGGGGGGTGGTGAGGAGCTGGGTCCTGCAGAGGTCGCAGCATCTGGGCCTGGGCGGAGAGCTTGTTGCAGGGACCAAGGAAGAGGATGGGACCAGGTCTCCGAATGGAGGCAGGACCTAGTAGCAGACCCCAGAGGCTTGTGCAGAGCCCGCACTGTGGGAGCGGGGCTGGTCCCAGCAACCCGGGAAGGGCTGGGCCTGTGACGTGGCTGCAGCAGAAACAGAAGGGCCAGTAGAGCCCGGATAGGACAGCACGCTTTAGCAAGCTGGGGATCCCGAGGGGACTTCCTTAGGAAGTCTGGCTTTGGAAAAGGACCCGGGGAGCCCCATGGACTTATGAATATCAATTCCAAAATCTAAGTTTCTGCCAACAGTAGGAGGATTCTCTATAACTTCTTTTTAATTTTTAAATTTATTATCATTATTATTTTTGGCCACGCTGCAGCGTATGGGATCCTGGTTCCCTGACCAGGGATCGAAACTGCGGCCTCTGCAGTGGAAACCACTGAACCACCAGGGAAGTCCCAGATTCTCTGTAACTTCTATGTGTCTTAATGGAGACACAGTCTTGCTAGTTTCTCTATTTTATTTTATTTTAAAGGCAAATAACTCAATCCATTCCTTTTCTGCACTCATCTTGAGTCATTCCTACCTAAGATGAATCTGATGACCAGTGTTTATTTAGTTTATGTCTCCTGCATGCGTCAGCGGTTTAGAGAGAAGAGAAACTCAGCCTCTCCTTCATTTTACTGAGAAGGAAACTAAGGCCCAGAGGGGTGAAGAGACTTCCCCAAGGTCCAGCAGCCCAGAGAGAGTGAGGGCAGAGTCCAGGCTGCAGACCCCCTGGCCAGGGCTCCCCTTCCTTTGCACGCCCCAACTCAGCTGGACTTGCCATGGTAACCAGGCCTCCTTGGCGTGGGAAGCAGAGGCTGTGTAGCAGTTACCTAGCAACTCCCCATAACCAGGTCAGAACTGGGGGAGTGAGGCACAGCACGCTGCTCACTCTGGGGAATTCAGACCTGTCAGAACGGGGTCGCCCACATCAGAACGCGGCCACAGATGACCCTGGATAGAGCCGTACCTGGAAGCACCTGCGCGGGGGAGTCTCCCAGCAGGACCGGTCCTCCGCTGGGACTATGGCGCAGACCCAGGCTGGGTGGGGCCTCTGTCCCCACAGCAGACGCAGGGCCTAACTATGCACAGTTCTGGTTTCTTTGAACAGCATGGAACCTGTCCCCATTGACAAGCTGGCTTAACCTGCACGTGGGAATCCACAGAGGAGGGCTGAGTGCAGGGTGTGTGTGTGTGTGTGTGTATCTCTGTGTGTGTGCATGTGTGTGCCTTTGTAGGTATTTCAACCTGGAGGGGGAAGCTGGGAAGCTGTGTTCCCTTACACTGCCTTCTTTTTTTTTTTTTTAATTAATTTTTACTGGAGTATGGTTGCTTTTCAAGCTACCTTCTTGTTCCTTAATTATCTCAAGAATGTTTATGGAATGGCCTGGTCATCAAACAGGTGAATCTTCTTCTAATATTCCCTGCAGGTTAGGTCCTGACAGCCTTTGCCCACTGCCACCCTACCCCTGCCTGCCTCTTCCGTGCGGGCAGAGCCCTGCCTGGGTTGCCAGGTTCTGCCTCCTGTAGGGTCCCACCAGTTGGCCTAAGCCAGTCACGGTACTCTCATCCCTTGGAAGCGGTTGGCTTAAGAGTGGCTTGTGATCTAGTCGTTGCCGGTGGGATCTGAGGCAATGGCTGCTGCAGGGCTTCTGGGAAAGGTGTTTCTTGCTAATGAAAACTGGGAGGGAATGTGCCTCTTCTTCACTGGACGTTGTCAGCCTGCATGTGATGCCTGGAACCACAATGGCCGCTGAGAAGAGACACCACTGATGCTCAGAGGATGGCATCGTTGAGTCATTGAATTCAGCAAGCCAGGAACTGCCCTCCTTCTGGACATTTTGTATGGGGCATCACAAACCCCTGGTTGTTTAGGATACTTCCGGTCACGGTTCCATGTTCTTGCAGGCAAACCCTCCTAACTGAAACTCTTGCTTCCTGGCCTCAGGCTCACCCACTTTTCTCTAATCTGAGTGGGGCGTTCAGTAGTTGCCTGGACAAGCCTTGATATTAAAGGTAAAGGGCCCAAAGGAAACAAAAGTCTCTCTTCCTGAATAAGTCAAAGACATGACACCTTGGTCCTTTATTAGATGGTTTAGAACTGAAATCGGACCTGCAGCTGCATGCCCGGCTTCTTGCAGGTCTGAATAGGCTTCTTTCCAAGGAGTCTGAAGGCATCTCTTATATTCCCAGCGTCTAGCACACTTCATTCATTCATTCATTCATTCATGCAGTGGCGTGCTGGAGCTGGCTCCTACCTGCTCATAAGAGCCAATCGTGCACATCTCTTCCCCACTCTGAGTTCAGTGATGTCATGTTGGTAGCTTGAAGTCAACCATGATTTTTTGTTTGTTTGTGTTTTTAAATAGACTTGATTTTTTGGAGCAGTTTTTAGAGCAGAAAATAGAGATTTTTCTTTTCCTCCCCATCCCCACACAGGCATAGCCTCCCGCATTATCAACATCCCCCACTAGAGTGGTCCATTTGTTATAGCGGATGAACCTACACTGACACATCACTATCACCCGAAGTCCGTAGTTTATGTCAGCGTTCACTCTTGGTGTGGGTTTTGACAAATGTATAATGACATGTAGCCACCATTATAATATCATAGAGACTAGTTTCACTGTGAAACCCTAAAAATCCTCTGTTCCACTTATTCTTCACCCCCCTCACCCTTGGCAACCTTTGATCTTTTCACTGTCTCTATAGTTTTGCCTTTTCTGCAGTGTCATATAGTTGGAATCATACAGTATGTAGCCTTTCAGATTGGTTTCTCTCACTTAGTAAAATGCATTTAAGTTTCCTTCATGACTTTTCATGGCGTGATAGCTCATCTGTTTTTATCTCTGAATAATATCCCATTGTCTGGGTATCCCACAGTTTATTTATCCACTCACTTACTGAAGGACATCTTGGATGCTTTCAAGCGTTGGCCATTATGAGTAAAGCTGCTGTAAACATTCACGTGCAGGTTTTCGTGTGGACATAAGTTTTCAGCCCCTCTGGGTAAATGCCAAGGAGCATGATTGCCGGATCATATGTTAAGACTAGATTTAGTTTTGTAAGAAACTGCCGAACTGTCTTTCAAAGTGGCTGCACCGTTTTGATTTCACTCGCACCAGCAGTGAGGGTTCCTGTTGCTCCGCATCCTTGCCAGCATTTGGTGATGTCAGTGTTTTGGATCTTGGATTTTCCAGGAGATGTGTAGTGGTATCTTATTGTTTTAATTTGCATTTCCCCAAAGACATGTGATGTTGACCATCTTCTCGTATACTTATTTGCGATCTCATATCTTCTTCAGTGAGGTGTCTGTTCAAGTCTTTTGCGCATTTTTGAATTGGGTTGTTCATTTTATTATTGTTGGATTGTAAGCATTCTTTGCTTATTTTGGATAACAGTCTTAGGTAAGATACCTATCAGATATGACTTTTGCAAATATTTTCTCCTTTCTGTGGCTTGTCTTCTCATTCCCTGGACACATAGTAGGAATATTCACATCACAGAATTGGCAGAGAGCCAGTTAAACCCTTACCAGTGCACTTATGCATTCATGTACCAACCATTTATTGGGTGAACTGTTTGCCTTTGCCCTCAAAAATGTTTAGTCTGGCGGGGAGGCAGGTTGGTGCATCACTGACTATAGTGAAGTTCTGCATGTGGGGATAGAAGCAGAACAAGGATGCTACAGGACATAAAGGAGGGGCATCTACATCAGCCATGAAGCTGGGGTGGCTTCCCAGCACAGAACTTGAGCCCTGAGCTAAGTACTTTAAAGGGAGTAGCAGTAGTCTGGATCCTTACTGCCCAATAAGGTAGCCACTTCCGACTATGTAACTCACCTGCACTAGACACATTGCACGTGTGGCCAGAGAGAGTCCACCACATTGGACAGAGCAAATAGAGACTTTTCCATCGTCATAGCAGAAAGTCCTATTGGACAGCACTGGTCTAGACGAAAAGGTGAGAAAAGGCATTCCAGGCAGAAGGAACAGGATGGGAAGACTCAGAGGTCTGAGCCAATGTGACTCATTCTGAGGAGAGATGGGAATTTCGGCTGAACAAACAGGCAGCAGTCAGACCACAAAATGTCTTTAGTGCGAAGCTAAGGAGTTTAAACTCGAGCCTGAAAGCTATGGGGAGCCCCTGAAGGCTTTAACAGAATCCTGATGTCATCAGCCTTGCATGTTAATAAGCTCGCTCTGGCAGTCTGGATTGAGGGGGCCGGTCAGGAGGCAGGGAGGCCAGTTCCGAGACCATGGCAGTCACCTAGGAGGGAAGCAAGGGACATCTGAAATGAGACAATGATGTGGTGCAGCTGCAGAGACAGGGCAGGGTCGAGGGATGGGAAGGACCTGATGGCTGATTGTGTGTGGCCCCTAGCAGGTGCTTTGTAAATATTTGTTGATTTAATGAATGAATTATAGCGGAGCCCAGATTGTACAACTTGGGTGCACATCCCCTGGGACCCTATTGCACAACTGAAGAGGTACAGGGGCACTTTTTTAAACTGAAGGAGAAAGGGTCAATAGGCAGAGAGACAGAAAAGACAGAGGAACGGGCAGGTGGCATCCCTGTCCTGTCTGATGGAGATAGGGCTCTGGTGAGAAGGGAACAAGCTGTGAGGGACCCTGGACCCAAGCGGTGCCTCTCTGGGGCCCAGGGACAAGAGCTACTCAGAGTTGGGTGCAGGCCATTCTCCCCCCCACCCCTTGCCACATGGACTGTAGGGCAGACTTGGTTTCCTGAAGGATTGGGCTGTTTCACCAGCAGACAGATGCAATGCATGGGGGATCTGCAGCATCAGAGGAGATGCTGTCAGCAGAGGGTATCCCGGGTAATCGAACACGGCCAGAGTAGGTGACACAAGCTGACTGACGCTTAAACACATGGGAGATACCAGCCTCTGTCTCTCGGGCTTCCAGAAGTAACTGGAGATTTTGAGAGCAGAAGGCCAAGAGCTACTGTAACTTGGGTATCAATGTTAATATCGCCTTGTTTGTACCTGTGGGTCTGTAAGGCCTGGGACATTTGGGTTACAGAATGAATGATAGGTGAGATGAGGCAGGTTTCACTTGTTCGTTCATTAAATAAATACTTATCGAAACTGGCTGTGCCACGAACAGTGGTAGATGCTGGATTTACAATGGTTTACAAAACAGAGACGATGCTGTCCCCAGGGAGCTTACCATCTAATAGTCATAGGAATCATTCTGGCGCCATCATCTGTGTATGTGCTCTTCAGGAAAAGGACCAGGACCACGAGTAGTCTCATGGGAAGGATGATGAGGATGACGACGATGATGACTGCCTGCACCACGTGGCTTGTGGGATCTTAGTTCCCCGATCTGGGGTCGAACCCAGGCGATCGGCAGTAAAAGCGCAGAGTCCTAACCACTGGACTGCCAAGGAGTTCCCAGAAAGGATGATTTTAGATTAGAGGTCAGGAAAGGACAATTTGAGAAAGTGACCTTTAAACCAAGACCTGGAGATGTGTGGGAATGAGCCAGGTGAAGAGCAGGGACGTGCATTCCAGGTAGAGGGAACAGCAGGTGTGAAAGGTATGGGGACAAATCCTTGGCCATCTGGAGGCTGAGAGAAGGCCAGTGGGGCAGGGGCATGAAAGCAAGAAGGAGAGAGGAACCAGAGGAGGCTGGGGAAGGAGAGAGGGGCCACACCTCACAGGGCTGCATTAGGGCTTTGTTTAAACCTAAGTGGAGTGGGCAGGGTAGTAGTGCCATCAGAGTCACTGTTTGTTTGTTTGTTTTCATTTATTGGCTGCGTTGGTTCTTTGTTGCTGCATGCAGGCTTTCTCTAGTTGCAGCGAGCTGGGGCTACTCTTCGTTTTGTGGTACAGGGGCTTCTCATTGCAGTGGGTTCTCTTGTTGCGGAGCACAGGCTCTAGGCGTGTGGGCTTCACTAGTGGCAGCACGTGGGCTCAGTAGTTGTGGCTTGTTGGCTCTAGAGCACAGGCTCAGTAGTTGTGGCACGCAGGCCTAGTTGCTCTGCGGCATGTGGGGTCTTCCCGGACCAGGGATCGAACCCGTGTCTCTTGCATTGGCAGGCAGATTCTTAACCACTGTGCCACCAGGAAAGTCCCCCAGATTCACATTTTACAGAGCTCGCTCTGGGGTGTGTGTGGAGCATGAATTGGAGACAAGGGGGAGGGCAGGCAGAAAAGGGTGGAGGGGAATTCAGCTGCCTGAGGGAGAGATGATGGTGGCGTGGCTGTGGTGATAGAAAGAAGTGGAGGAATCCGAGGAGTGTTTAAAAGAAGAATTAAGACAGCATGTTTTTCTCAGGCTCTTGCCTTGGTATAGACAGGCCAACTTTAGACAGGGCAAACAGCAAATATTTTGACCATGCCAGTCTGTCCCGCATGTGGCCTGTCTTGCTTTGAGTTACCTGAGATCTGATGATGTCACAGGGCCGTCCCCCTGCCTCCAAGCAGGACCACACCTGATGGGAGTTTAAGGATTTCCTGAGAAAGCTTTCACAACTTCTGTAACCTCTGCTCCTGTTTACAGTAATTACCGTTAGGAAATCCCTGTCTGTATTTCATCCAAGTGCCTCTTGCCCTACAGTTTCTTGATTCTTGATGGAGATGAAGATGCTAAAATAAGAAGTCTGGGCTGCCAAACACAAATGATGTTATGACAGCTCTGAATCATGCCGTCTACCCCACAGCCTAAGTGGCTTATTAGTTAGCAACAGAGAAAAATGCCCGAATATCCCTAGAAGAGAGATTCAATTTGATTTTCGTAGCCGGTTAGCTCACTGCCAAGTTCTTTGCCCTTGCTACTCAAGGGTGGTCCGTGGACCCAGCAACATCACCTCAGAGCTCGATAGACTTGCAGGATTGAACCAGACTCTGCGTTTGAACACACTCTCCAGGCAATTCCTAGGCACATTCGTTTTGAGAAGTGCTGCCTCAGGTCGCCCTGGGGCCATCTAAAAGTGGGTGGGCAGTGTCAGGTACAAGATATTTGAAATGCTGCGAGCCTTGGCAAGTGGTGAGGGAGACCAAACTGGTCCAACAGGAACCAGATTTTCTCTGAAAGTTCCTGGTGGCTCCCAAGTCTTGCAGAGTGATTCTTTCAACTGAATTCTGAGACAATGTGTTGTTTCCTGGTTGCATGGCTGGTGAGAGGCCCTGGGGGACGTGCCCCTGGTGCTAAAATGCTGTTGGATGGAGAGCAACTTCCCCTGGGCAGCACCAGAGGCCAAGGAGGGTCAGCCTACCCTCCCTCCACAGCATGGACGGTGGGGTCCTTGTCCTCTTAGTCTGGTCCCCAAGGGCCCTTGTTCTCTGTGGGTGGTTTGGATAACTGTGGCTTTCTTCTGAATTGAGCCTCGAGACGAGCAGGGGCAAGGCTGTTTGAGCACCTCAGTTAGAAGCTCTGGTGCACCAGAAGGTCCAGACCCAGGGGTTCTGAAAGCTTTGCCCACACTGCGCAGTCAGCCTCTCCAGGCAGTGACCCCCGCTGTCCGCCTGAGGGGTGTGCGACACAGACGCCAGACCCAGCCCAGCAAAACAAAGGCCTTTATTTTATTATTGCTTTCATGAGACAGTGTTTCAAGGCACAAAACGCAGGCCAGAACCGAGTCGTTTCCCTCCGTCTTCCCTGGGGCTGGTCCTCCCACAGACTCAGACAAATGCACCAAGTTCGTGGGCCGCTTAGAGCGTATGGTTTGTAAATACCGTAAAATCAAACACGACTTTTGGCTTTTATTTACTGTAACTTGTTCACATCACCCAGCACCGAAACGGCTGATCAGGGCTCCTTGGCCTTTGTTCTTTTGTCTTGGTTCCTGCGGTGTCTTTTCTGCCCCGGTTCCTCCTGCCCACCGGCCTCTGTCCCTCCTGCCTGTGCCTTGTCTGTCCCCCGACGTGTCACTCCAGTGTCCTCCTCGCCTGTCCCGCTTAACCTCCTGTCCCTCTGCCTCCCTTCGTGCCTCTCGCGCTGCTCCTGGATCTTTTGAAACGTCTCCCCTCCTTTCTCCCTCCCGCGCTTTCATTTCCAGAGATGGCTCCTCACTCGCGCCTCCCCCTGCCTCTCAGGCTATTTTCTCTTCCCTCCCAAGACCCACCACAGAGTCCTTTCTTTTTCCCTTTTTCTCTAAAGGCAACGTGGGGATCAGAGAATGGCAGATATCAGAGTCCACGGGACACAGCCTACGTTACAATGACAGTTACTTCTGAGTCAGAAACTCTTTCTTCTTACATCACCTTGGGTGATGGCGGCCCCATGCCTCCTCAGAGCAGGAAGGGCCAGGAAGAGGACAAAACCACAGGTCCGCACCCACTCCCGTGCTCCCTCGCCGACACTCCCCACTTCTGCCCCTGCCCTTTCCTTTGGGTCTCAGTACACACACCCCCACCCCTCCTAGGCGCCCTCGGGGCAGACAGGTTTGTTCTGGCTCCGGGAAGACACTGAGCTTCCATCTCCAGTGTCCCCGCTTCACGCCCCCAGGGTGAGCCCTGGGAGACATGAGTCTATTTTGAGGTGAAGGAGAGACAGTGGCCGTGGGGTTCCTTCCCAGGTGCGGCTCGTGGGGTGGGGGGCGGGAGGCGCCAGCCGTGGCCCAACAGTTGGAGGGGACAGGAAGCTCTCTCAAAGGCAGCTGCCGCCCAGGGTCATGGCCAATGAATCAATCCATCAGTCGCTAAGCAGGGCTCTTGAGGAGTGGGCTTCTCTCTGTGCTGCTGGGCAAAGCGTCTTCAAAACACAGAAAACCAAGAGGGAAAACAAACAGAGCCCTGAAAAGACACCCTCGTACGGTAAAACAGTGGCTCTGAAATCCACCATTCTCAGCTGGGGCTTCTCCAAGCGCTTTACAGAGTCTAGGATGCTGCTTTCTTGGTCGCTGGGGAAACAGAGGTTACACTCAAGTAAACCAGTGGGGGATTTGTGAAAAACCTCTGCATTTTCCAGCTCTCAAGGTGCCTCCGTTTCTCCGGGTCAGCCACAGGGATGAGGATTAGCTGAGGAATGTTCGCTTGAGGGAGAGGAAGGGCTCAGGTGAGCACTGGCCAGGGGGCCAGTCTTGCCCAGGCCCTGGGACCCCTGCTGCTCCAGCCCTCCCCTCACACCCCTCCCGCTCCCAGCCCAGAGCTGCACCTTCCTCCTCCACCCAGCAGTACCCACCCTGGGAGGGGAGGAGAGCAGCAGCCTGCACACCCTCGGGGGAACAGGTCGTGCAGGTAAACTCCAACATGCCCCGCCACGTCCAACCCCACCCTGTGGCTCTGTGTCCAAAGCCAGGTGCGCTTGACTCCTCTCAGTGAGAATTCCCAGGATGGGGAGGGAGCGGTGCGGCTTAAGGACAGGAAGCATTTCAGTTTCCTTTCCCTGCTTCCCGCTTCACAACGCCCCCACTGCCTTCTGCACACCAGCCGAGGGGAGTAGAAAAATAAGTATGAATATAATTCTCCACCAGAGTTCCTTTCATATCAACTAGGTAACCAACTAACTTGCCAATAAATTACTATTATAAGTGTGAGGGTACATAGGCATATAGATGTGTGTGCGTAAGTACAGATACACACACGCATATATATACATATGTATGTGTAGTTTCAGCTTTTTTTCCTTGTCCCGTCACTTGCAGGCAGCTTCAGACAAAAGCCTCTGACCCCTCCAGGAGGGTCTCATCGGATCATGGGTGCCACGTAGTTGGCAGGGAAGAGGCCCAGCTTGTTGTGCAGGCGGCCAGTCCACCAGGACGGGTTGGAGCTGTCCAGGACCTCGACCACCTCTCCGCAGTGGAATCCCAGCTCGTCGTCCTCCAGGGCCTCAAAGTCGTACAGCGCCCGGGCCCACCGCACTCGCTGTTGGGGAAAACACAGAGAGGTCCTGTTGAGCCGGGGCCGGCCGAGCTGGCTTCCAAGCCACGGGAACACGGAAGAGGATCTGCTGGCCCAGCACCAAGCCAAAGCTCTCGTGAGCAGCCTGCCCTGAAGGCTGACGGATGACTCTCCAGAGACATTGCAAACCCCGTTGCAACTGAAAGCAGACCTGGATGCTCAGCCCTGAGCAACGGAGATGTTATTCTCCAAGGCCCCAAGAGGATTCTTGAGAACTACTCTCCCTACATCAATAGGTGGTCTTTTTATTTTCTTCAAGTGACAAACAGAACGCAGCATGCCCAGACTAACAGCTCTCGATGCCAGCGCAACCTCATCAGTGATAAAGGCAACAGCTCTCCCTCTGCTAGAATCACCATCAGGAAATATGAGGACTGGGCATGGCCCGACAGCCAAACTGAGAACAGCAGGCTGGGTGGTGCCAGCTGGGATCTGCTCCGCAGGGGACTCTTGCCCCACCCTCACTCGCTGGGTTCCTGCCACCTCTGTGTGCAGTTTGACGTCTCTCCTGGGGGACCAACCATTTCTCTACTTGGCCCCTTGGCCTCCTCCACTGAGCCCAGAGCGGGAAGTTCACATACCCCGGCTGCCTGGAGTTGCACCGGGTCTGTGTATCTCCGGTGCATGAGGGCGGCATTCATTTCGCTGCTGATGCCCATGCCACAGTGCCCGTCATTTATGTCCAGGCTGCCTCCACGGCGTTCCTAGAAACAGATGCGACAGAAGAGCCATCACCACACCCCCGGAAGCATCCCTCACAGGCTCTCCCAGTGCCTTGCTCTGATGCCGTGGACACAGCTAGTGCTCCCAGAGTACTTACTGTTGAGGACAATAAACCCTAGATAATGGAGAGAGGGAAGAGGATAACAAGCAGACCTTAGATTGTGAAGATGATGCCAGATTTCATTCATTCAATCTAGGAATATTTATCAGGCATCTTAAACCATGTGTCTAGTACTGTCTTAAGCATGGGGGTATGTAGCTGGAAAGGGAAGGCCCTTGTCTTCACGGAACACCCATTTAGAGGGGAACCATGCACCTTTAAGTGATGAGTGAGCAGAGAGAAGAGTATCTAAGTTGGCCTGGGTGATCAGGGAAGGCTTCATAGAGCAGGTGATGCTTGAACTCCAGTTTAAAGAGAAGTAGAATTGACTAGGAAAGGGCATTTCAGGCAGAGGGGACAGCGTATAAAAAGCCTCAAAAGCACGAAAGAAAACGCAGTGAACCATTCTGGTAAGCAAAGGTAGTACATAGTTGCCGGAATGTATGTTTTTGTGGGGCGGTAGCAGGGGATGAGGCTGGGGAGACAGATAGGGGCAGCTCACAAAGGCCTTTGTGTGCCTTGATGCGGGATTCAGGGATGATGTTATCTGGCTGCATCGTCCCTCTCGGTAAGCCACCTAAAATCCCATCTGGAACAAGGCTGGGGATACATACATAAAGAAGCAAGACTCCATTTCTGGTGTTAATCTGTTTCTCTTGTAGATCTTGACAGCCAGATGGGTTAAGGAGTATGAAAAGACTTGGAATTATAGAAAATGAAGCCATTGTTCACTGAGTCCTCAGGGTAAGAGTGTGTGCATGTGTGTGTGTGTGTGTGTACACAAGCAGGGAGCCTTTCAGTTCACAGACTTCTTTGCCAAGAGCAGTTTCCATATTTCTGCCACCCGGGGGCCCAGGATCTTCTTTATGGACCCAGTGAGAGCTGATGGGGCCGGGCCTGGACTGGGACGTTCCTCCCCTGGCTGACAGTCCTGGGCCCACAACAGGCCCCCAGCACTTATTCACTTTGGTTGTTTCCAGCCCTGTGGGGAGTTTTCACACACTAAGTGGCAGTGGGGACAAGGTGACTGAAGCCTGGGGTGGGAGCAGGTCCTCCTCCCTACCTCACTGTGCCCCAATCAGTTCTTTCAGGATACCTGATGGAAGTGATGCTGCTGCAGGTACCGCTGCTGTGGTGGCAGTGGCGTGGGGGGATACTGCGAGGAAGGGGGCGGGTGGTGATCCGACGGCTTCCGGTTCATCACAGGCCGGATTTCCTCTCCCACAGCCCCACTCAGGGCTAGGCCTCCCTGGGACCTCCGGTCCAGGCTGTTGCCCCGGTGACCCTGGGAGAGAACAGAGGTGATGCAGATCCATCCTCCTCCTGCATCTCCTGGCCTGACCCCACCCTCTGGCAGCTATTCCCAGGCTTAGCTCACGACAGCTCCATGAGAGAGCTGATGGGCGGGAGGGGCAGCTTAAGGAGAATCAACGGTTCAGACCATCGCGTTTTCAAAGCGGCCTCTGCATTCTCAGATTCTCCCAGTTTGGGGAGTTTGGGTCTCTGGTTCATAGATTTTTCACGTGGTACCCATCTAGTCTCTTCCTGGCGGGCTTGTTTTTCTCTGTGTAATCAAGCTTAAATATTCCATTTTACTGACACAATGCCACCCCTCCTTATCGTGTGTTGCCACACCGCTGGACATCCTACCCTCCAGATAAGCTCTGCTATTGACTTTGCATGATTTTGAACTGTCATTTATAGCCCGGTGATAGAGACCCAAACAGCAACGCTCTTGCAGCACCATGGAAACCAGGCCTGCTGCCGGGCATGCTGGGAAGAAACAAGACCTTTCTCCTGAATGCTACCACAACCTCATGACTCAGAGACACTTTCTTGCTATTTTTATTTAACAATTATACATGGCCCTGGGTTAGCATATGCCAGGCACTGTTCTAAGCGCTTTGCAAAATGAACTCATTAAATCCAGTTTAATGCAGTTTCATGTTCCCTCTCTCATCTCTGCGTGCACATCCTGGTAAGTGAATACCTCTGTCCATTTCCTGGTTAAAAGAATTCACAAGGTCGGGGTTAACCTTTGTTTTTTTTTTCCTGAACTTTTGTGTGCATTTGGGAACACCCTTTTCTCCTTTGATTGTGACTTCTCAGGCTTAAAATCAACCTGTTACTTGAAAGGGATGGTTTTCTTTACCTCCCTGAAGCACGTGTTGCTTTGAAAGTCTCAATGCCTTTTCAAATAACCTGTCGCTGGGATTTTAACTCTTCTAGTCAATGCTTGTTCCTGTAATGCCTGTCTCCTATAACCATGTTATTTTCTTTGAAACATATTTTATAGATTGTATGTGTGTGAATTTACTTATGGAGGCAAGTTAACATTTCCTTAGTGCAGACATTGGACCAGATTCTGTGGCAAGCGCTGTAATTATATCTCATTTATCCTCACAACAGCCCGTGAGGGAGGCATTATATTCTCTCCATTCTGTGGATGAGAAAATTGATACTCAAGAAGTTTTCTTCGCTTGTCTAGTAATAAGGACAGTTAGCAACGAAATCAGGTTTTAAAGCCAAATCTGTCAGATGCATTTTCTTTAAAACCATACTTCATATTCCAAACTGTTCCAAGAGCAAGAATTCTACCTCCAGTTTTCTCCTCCAATGCACCCCCCGCTTCTACCCTCCCCCACCCCCAAATTCGGTCACAAAGCTCTACCTGCTGCGTTAGTCCTGGACTCTAGGCTCTAATATCCCCATGTGTAGCCCCCTACCCCCAACCCCCGGCTCCTTCACCCTTGGGCAACTCCTGAGCTAGGCTGAAAACTGTGATACAGTAACATCTGTGAATAACAAAATAGGAGTATCTGTAACAAGAGCCTGTTTGTACTGAGTGCTTGTGGCAGTGATTAGGACTGCTGTAAGGGATGGGGATAAATTATCTTCTCCAACCTTCACAACCATCTTATGAGGTATCCGTCACCATTATCCCAATTTTATTGATGAGGATGAGGAAACTGAGGATTAGAAAACTTTCCAAAGTCACATAGCTAGGAAGTGTTAAGCTAGGATTTGAACTGAGATCTCTGCCTTTCAGAATACGCAGGGACCTGCCCATCAAATGCACGGTCTTGGTGGTTCATGTAGGACCCGAGCTGCCCAGAATCTCTGGATTGGGGCCGATGGGGACCTGTAGCATACCTGCTCCTCCCGGGTCCTATTCCTCAGAAAGATCTGCTTCTGTTTGGAGATGGAAGTCGTCCTGTAGTAGTCCACCAGCTTGTTGAGGGATGGAAACTTCTCTGTCCACAGGAAGTAATTACCCTTGTTGTCTCTCATGACCTTGAAGTGCTGAACGTCATCCTCATGCCTAGAGATCAAGGCAAATCCAAATTGTCTATTACATGGTGACCATGTCCCCGCCTCCAGGGCTGACTGCATCCGGGGATGCTGGAGTTCTGTTTGGGCAGGAAGTGGAGGTATGGGTGACGGACCCATCCCAGGGCAGGTGGACTAGCCCAGGCAAACTCTAGGGGGAGATTTGTGAAAGGGACCGTTCAGGACATAGGCTGAGCTAGAGGGGATTTTTTTTTTTTTACATGAGCAGAAGGTAATCTTTCTTCTGACACTGGAACCGACCTTTCACAAGAAAAAAAAAAGTTCCAAATGCTTTAAAGACTACAAGGTCAAGGACTTTTTTTACAATGTTTATTTGAAACATGGCAACACCTGAGACCTTACTGGGCTAAGAACTCTGCCAAGACTCAGAGGGGAGGAGTTTTTCAAGCCCTTGTTATCTTTCTGTTAACAGAAATAGTTTGAACCAGCTCCTTTAAGCCCGTAAACTACCCTGATAAACCTGTCACACTTTGTTCTCTACATAATGGGGATCTCTTGGTTTTGTTTTGCATAAATAAGGTTACAAAGTATTTTGAGCTTTTGGGAAAAAATGTGCTGAGGCTAGGGAGAGGTGGAGGAGCTTGGTCAAGGTCACTGAGTGAGTGGCAGAGCTGAGACAAGGACCCCGGTTCTCTGATTCCAGTCTAGTGAGCTGGGCCTGTCACACCATGCATATGTGCTAACTTCTTTTGTTTTTTATTGCTATTATTTTTTCTTGCTAACTTCTTTTAGATCAGCACCTTTGATACCAGCTGGACTCACAAGTGCTGGAGCATGTTTGTACCAGGGATGGAGGAATTGGATTTTATTCACTGGAAAAGGGAGACAGGGCCTTTACTAATAGCTCTAGCCTTTTCCCATCGCCAAGTCATTCTCGTTCAGATGTCAAGTTTTTTTGTCAAACAGATACACATTTATGTCTAAAAATAAACTGGCGCTAATGATACCAGTTGCCTGACCCAGCAGAAAGGTCAAAAACTTAAAGCATGTTGAAGAGTAAAGATACCTTGTTCTTAGGGATGGATTTAGTGGTCCGTGTTCAGAGGGGACAGGAATTAAGATCTTTCTTCTCATCTTATGTGCAGGGCTCTCCTCATAGCCAGGTGAACCCATGCAGTGACCTCTGCTTAACTGCCTTGGGGGTCGTGGCCGACACTTGGCAACTAATGCTTGCTCCTGCCCTCTGGCTGTGGTCACTCATATACGCTTTCTTCACTCCAGCCCCCCATGGCACACTCACAGTCATCATTCCCCACGTCTGGGTGAGGCGGAGGAGATACTCTCGTGGTACATTTATTCATCCACCACCTCTTAGTCAAAGAACTGGAATGAGAAACATTAACCCTTTCACTCCCATGTGCTGAGAGGATGGATGTCAGGGCTGCAGTGGGTCACCTGGGCTCTGGAGAGAGGGTGGCCGGACCGTTCTCTCAAGTTCTGAGAGGGGGAGAGGAAGGGTGTAATTCAGGGCTCCAGACTCTAAAGTCTAGTATTTCAGACCCCTAACAAATGTTACGTGATAGAACTACAATTAGCGCTTAATTATCTGTGCCCATGACAGAAAGCAGATGTATAAATAAATAGAAATGATTTTGCTTTGGAACGTATGACACTACATTGCTGCAGAAGAGGTGATCCTGATTACGGTAATTCACAGGAAGCTGCATGGCCTCAGCGGCAGGGGAAGACCAGGGCAGACGTCAAGGCTGGTCGTTTTTTGTAGAATTCAATTTAATCAAGGAACTATAAGCCCTAATTCCTCACTGAAAAAGCCAGATTCGACATCATGCAAACCAAAGGCACCAAGATACATCTTTCTGTCGAACAACTTGCTTGGTCTTGCCTCGAATTGTGGCCCTTGAGGAATAGGTTTGACGTGTAAGATTTATTAAAAGAGCAAAATTTCATTAATTAAGACCTAAGAAGTTTAGAATTTGTGATACGTCAATATTGGCCTAAGCTGAAATTTACCATCACCCAAGCTGTGAATGAGAAAGCTTTAGTTAAGGGAAATTAAGAGTTTAAGCCAGCCTGCAAGGGCAATGCTTAGGAGACCAAGCTATTCTTGAGCACACTGGGGGCACACACGCGTACAAATGGTTGACCCCTTATTTGTTAAGCCCTTCCTACTTATTCCTTAAAGTATACTTTCTTTCTAAACAGTAAAAAGTGACCTCCGTTTATTACCCGAGATTGGACTTAGAAACTTAGAGCTGTGTGCCTTTGAGATTACATCACAGAATCCACACCAGCACTTCTGGTCAGGTAACTTGACAGTGAGGTTTCACTGTACAGGGGGCCGCACCTCCCCCTGTACTGCTATCGCCATAATTCTTGCACTTTCACATGTGGTCACCACGTCTGATGTGTGACTCGAGATCCCCCAACATGCTGACCACACGCCGTGTGTTCAGACTTGGGGCTTCTGCGTGTGGGGCTGTGTCATGTTAAACTGAGTCACTTCCTGCGGCGGGGGTGGGGGGGGTGGGTTGCACGTTAGCGAGACGTTGCTGTCCCAGTCCCTCCCACCCCAGGCCTCCTGGGCTCTGCTCTGTTACTGTCAGTTTTGCTGCATGACAATGCATGGAGGTTGCCTTGCGTTTCTGTGCAGCCACCTACAGCTACAGCGGTGTGCTATGGCAGTGACTTGGGGTTTTGGTTTTTCTCTACCCTTCCTCAGACACGCATCAGCAGTAAAAGAAAAGGTTAAGATCGCCACCCCAAGACAGATGTGGGCAATTGGGAATTCTCTTTTCCTTCTCCCTTCTTACTCCTTCCACAGTAACTCCTCCTGCACCTACTGGGTACAGGGTGCTATAAAAGGCACAGAGACGAAGTTGAGAAAAACCCTGTCTTTCCAGAGGCACCTGGGCTGGAG
Source organism: Hippopotamus amphibius kiboko (assembly GCF_030028045.1). Lineage (NCBI taxonomy): Eukaryota > Metazoa > Chordata > Mammalia > Artiodactyla > Hippopotamidae > Hippopotamus > Hippopotamus amphibius. The sequence goes on from NC_080192.1 coordinate 8,679,130, forward strand.
GAGGAGGCAGATGAATGCACATGTAATTTGGGCCACAAACTAAGGAGTCATGTACATGTGTTATGGGAAGAAAATGGACAGCATCACAGTGGATAAGATGCCTGGGCCCCTTGGCCTCCATGCTCCTGAGAAATAGGTCATGTTCAAGAGGTCACCTTGTCACTTTAGTACTTTAGTAGGTCAGGGCGGAGTCAGGAATGGCCGGTACCTGACGGATATGGAGAAGTCCCCTGGGGAACTCTGGCTGGCCCGGATGATGAAGCAGCCAACCTCCTTGCCCATCAGCAAGCTCTCTGCCTGGTGTCGCGAGAGGCCTTCGTGAAACCATCTATCAGGTGAGACAAAAGCAGAGCAATATGGTGAGACACCAGAGTGATGTGTAGGGAGTGGGTAGGGAGGGGAGGATGTTGGGGAGAGATGACCCAAAGGGAGAGAGGCTGGGGACTCTCTGTCAGCAGAAAGCCGACAGAGACCAAAGAGGGGCCAGGTGCTTTTGAAACCAAACAACCGCTCCCGCAGTTTGCAGGGGAGGCAAGTGAGTGTTCCCCTTGAGGCACCTCCTGCCTGGTCCCCCCTGGAGAAGTCTCTCTCCCGCTTGGAAATCCTGAATCATGGAAATGTGCCACTGCACCAAAATGGGACAGCGTGGGAGTGACTCCCTGCGGGGAGCGGCTGCCTGCCGGCAGCTGGGAGAGGGATGTCTCCAGAAAAGAACTGCGGGGACAGACGATGCGCCAGGAGGACAGGGACCCCTTTGGGCACTGGGGGCAACGGACAGGGCTTTGGGTGCTGGCTCCGGGCTGAGACCTCGGTGGCCGGGAAGAAGGGTCGCAGCTCAGGGCCCCTGGGTGGCGTAGGGTGGGAGCGGCTGGGCTCCGTGCCCGGCAGAGGTGCAGGGCTCCCAGGGAGGCCTGCACGCACACTTGGAAATGAGCGAGGCTGACAGCAGCCAGAGAGAGGTGTCTGTCTACACAGTCGGCTCCTGGGTCCTCCGCAAACACCAGGCTGGAAAACAATCTTTACAGTGGAAAAGAAGAAACCTGGGAGAAATTGCCCTTTCAGAGTGGCAGCCTTTGGTAGTGTTGCTGCAGGCGGTACAGCGTATAGGAAAAAGGCCAAGCACGTGCACGGGGGCAAGACAAACAGTGGCTGCAGCCGCAGGGCAGGAGGCCAGAAACCTCTCTCAACCATAGAAAAGCACAACGCGTGTTTGCCATCCCTCAGCGGCCAAAGGTGCGGCGGTGTCCCTTTGCTGCAAGGTGGCTGCCCTGATTGCTGCTCCCGGAAGGCAAGTATGTGTGTCCCTTTAAGGTGAACGTTCAACAGGCCACGGCTTTGGATTCCTTTGTGAGCAGTTCCCTGTGCTCTTTGGAATGTAGGAACTGAACGGAGTGGGCCCGCAGAAGAATGTCCTTGTTCCAGATCTGGGACTGCAGGGGAAGGTTGGTCGGGCTCTGAGGGGCCGGAAGCAGAGGGTTTCGGACGGTCTTCTGCCTGGAGATCCTGCCGGAGTATTTGCCATACAAACCTACAGGGCTGACGCATGGCCACCACAGGAAACGTAATGGGGCGGGGAAAAGAATGGGACCCCCTCCACTGCAGCCATCCTCAGAGGAGATCTCGGAAGAGGCAGCCCACAGTGAGGGGACTGTTTAGAAAATACACATGTGTCCTCCATCTGGAATTTAATAAGTGACTTCTTTCCAGACTTGCAAAAATCTCCACACACGACATATGAAACGAGTGCCAGGTTTTCATACGACGCATCGTTCCAAAGCTATTCATTCATTTAACAGCTTTTATTAAACATCTACTATGTGCTGGGACTTCTTCTGGGGATATAGTGGATGTAGGGGTGAGCGGAACAGACAAGAACCCTCATGGAACTCACATTCCAGTGGGGTTGGGGGGAGACACCCCATAAACAACAAGGTAGTTAGAATATAGAGTGTGTCAGCGGATGTAAGTGCGGTGGAGGAAACGAAAACAGAGGAGAGGTGGGGAGGGGGAGTTATTTAACATGTGATGATGGGGAGGGTCTCATTGGGAGAGGGACGCGCTAACCCTAAAGGGGGGGGTGGTGAGGAGAAACCAGCAAAGGAGGCGAGAAGAGAACCAGGAAGAACGATGTTCCAGAAGCCAAATGAGGAACGTGCTTCCACGCGAGGGAAAGATTCCCCACATCAAATAGTGCTGAGATGATGGCTGACAATGGACCACGGGGACCAGCAGGTCACTGTGACCTTGATGAAAAGGTTTCCAAGGAGTCGCGGGGGTTCTGGAGAGAGTGGGAGGAGCGGACTCAGAGACAGCGAATTTAACAGTTCTTTTGAAGAAGTGGAGTCATAGCCGGAAGGGGATTTGGGATCAAGGGTTTTGTTGTTCTGTTTTGTTTTTTGTTTTTTTTGGTAAGATGGGAGAAACTGCAGCATCTTTGTTTGCTGCCAGGAATGATCTAGCAAAGAGGGAGGAAAGTTGATGTGGGAGAGAGGGGAGAACGTCTGCTTGAAGCACAGACGGTTCTTTCCAAACAGCTGCAGGAAAGGCAGTGTCTGAGCGGTTGCAGGATGTGGGTGGATGCAGTGAGTCAGGTTGGGTGGGGTAGAGGGGCTTTTCTGGGGGCCTCTACTGTCCTGGAAGCCAGGCCACACACTGAGAGTGTGGTGGGGGAGGGGCTGCAGGTGTGCCGTGCTCATCTGGAAGATGACAGGGCAGCCTCAAGGGCCCCCTGGCTGAGGTCAGTGGTTATTCTACTGGTTCAGTGGTCAGTGCTGTTTCCCTGTGAGTGGTACGGCTGGACCTCACCAGAGTCACCAATACCGCTTCGGTTTTCTAACAAACCTTTGCTGTTCATCTAGACCCTGACTCTCAGACAAGATTAGATGTCTATCTAACCCTTGTGGTCAATTCTTGAGACTCACGAGATCCAATCTCAATTTTTCATTTCCTCTTTATGGAGGGAATTTCCCCGACCACTCTCCCTGGTGCGAGCATGGTTTCAGGAAGGCCGAGAGCTTCGTTACCCTGGTTGGGATGGAGGGTGGGCTGGGAGATGACGGAGCAGCTGTTGAGGTGGGGTGGCCAACAGTGCCTACCCACCCCCCCGGAAGTCTTGGAAACCCGTGGTTACAATTATGCATGATTTTAGTTTATAAACCTAAAATAGGCAATATTTGCACATGGTATAAGATTCAAAAGAGAATGCCGTGAAATGCAAATCTCCCTCCCACCCCTGGCCTTCATCTGCGTGGTTCCCTCTCCAGAGGCAACCATTTTTGACAGCGTCTGGGCTGTGCAGGGATAATTTCAGTGGCTACTGAAAAAGTAAGGGGAGTGTGTGTGGGCAGGCCCATCTCAGCCGGCTGGAAATACTTACTCAGGAAACTCGATGTCTATAAAGTTCTTGGGCACATATCCTTCTTGGCTCCCAAGCTCCGCCTTGAACCACTCCTCTTGGTTACTTAAGATCTACAAGGAGGAGAAGGAAGGACAAAAACACTGCTGGGAGGATGCCAAGAAGCAGGAGAAAGGGGCTGCAGGACAAAGAATTTTTGCAGGGCAAAGAAAGTGCTTTTGGATTTAGAGGAAAATAAGCCAAAGAAACCACACAGCCCCTCGAGAGGGAAGCAGCAGGCTTATCTTTGGAGCTTGGCTTCTCTTGACCCCAAGCAATTTTTGTCCACGTGGGCCACTCACTCATGTGACCCCACCCTGGTGTGGCCTCCCAGACTCAGGGCTCAGGGGCTTCCCTGAACCCCTTTTCTCCTTCTGTGTTGGAGATTCATGTCCCGGATCTTAGCACTTTAAGCTCCTTATCTAGGCAGGTGGTTTCTCCTTCTCTGCCAGGTAGCCAGGAACCTTATCAATTTTAATTTTCTCTTCCTTTTCTTACACCAGCGGATTAAAACTTAAACATCAAGTGGGGGCTAGCTTTGGAAACAGTAACTCTTGGGGTTCATACTCCATGTTTTCACAAACAGTTTGGACATAACTCAAGATACCTGGAATGCCTTTTCTAAACTTGCTTTTAGACCCAGATCATAGGCAAAACCAGAAGTTCTGTCTTGTTACTATAAGGTCTTACCTTCACCAGGACCTCAAATGTTATCATCTGCCTTGATTACTCATTTGACTCTCCAGATTTGGCTCTATGTGGCTTCTGGTTATTTCAGAAAATCTTTTACCATCAAAACACAAATATTTGCACCCCCCCCCACCTCCGCCACTGAGAATGTTTCTGAAATATGTAGCCCAGACCCAAACAATAATTCAAAATGAAGATGGCAGAACAAAAAGATGGGAAGAACCTTGATGATGTCCTGGAGCCCTTGAAAGAGTCACCCAGGAGCCTTCTTACTTCTGGACTTTGCATGAGAAATTATAAATCTTTGTTACCGTTTAAGCCATTTTAGTTTCTGTTTCTCGTAGCTGCAATGTCTTAACTGATGGCAGTGCAATGATAAAGAGGAAAGCAGATGATGGCTAGGAAAGATTACCCAGAGGAGAAGCCATCTGGGTTGCCCAGGCAATGAAAGGAGTTACCCAGGCGAAGTCTGATGGCAAAAAAACTACTTCCGGGGTGTGAGGAAGGGAGGTGCGTCCTGGGGACAAAACACCTCAATCTGATGGGAGTTTAGACTGTGACCCCAGGAGTAGAGAGAGGGGAAGCCTGGGGCACAGGGCCTCGTAGCCCATATTGAAAAGTCTGGATTTTTATCTTGAAATGTGTGGGGAGCCAAGAGAGGATTTTCAGCAGGAAACCAGCACAGTGAGAATCGGAGTTAAGAACGGCGTGCTGTATCGGAGCGTGAGGATGGATTAGGGGGTAAAGTCAGGGGAGAAAGTGTAGGAAGGTGAGCATAGTCATCCAGGCAAGAGATGAAGGGGATCTGGGCTGAGAAGAGGTGAGGACAGATTTCAGAGGAATCAGGAAGCGCAAATGGGCAGGATTTCGTGACTGTTCCTGGAGCTGAGGGAGAAGGGGGATTCTGGGATAGCTCTGGATTTCTGGCTTGGGAGACTGAGTGGGTGGCGATGCCTTTACTAAAATAGAAAATACAGGAGGAGGAGCAGGTCTGAGGGAAAGCTCAGGACGTCAGATCGCCTGCAGGTGAATCAAGTTCCCCACGGGACCCCCCTGAGAAGGACAGCTCAGCGAGCACTCCAGATGTGTCTCTGGGCTCAGTAGAGAGGTGGGGGCTGGAGCTGGGGATTTCGGAGTCATCTAAAAAGTGGGTGGACTTGAAGCCTCTGGTTTCTCTTCCCTAGAGAGGGGAAGAGAATTGAAGAGAGCTAAGTAATCGAGAAACAGGGATGACCTATTTCTAATATCACTCCTGAGTTCCGAATGAGAAGGCCTGGGGTCCAGCTTGGTCCTGTTACTAGCTGTCTGACCCCAGGCAAGTCAATTACCATCTGCAAAATGGGGGCAATAAAAACTGGCCAGCACCTCACAGAGCTGATGTGAGGATCAAATGCGCCCCAGTCGCTGGACGTCCTTCAGAGAGTACAGGCTGTGTCTTTAAATATAATTCTGTAGAATGTGATAGTCTTATGAAGGAGAACTCCAGCTCTGAAGGACACGGAAAGGTTTGTAAGTTCTTTCAAGTGTTCTATGTGTACATTTTGAATGTAATCATTTGTTCTGAAGAAATAAAAGCGTGTCCCATATGTGAGCTCTAGAATTGCTGAGAAAAGAAAACTTTATAGTTTCTAACATCAGATGTGACTGTTGGTATCACTAAGGACGTGTGGGTATGTGTGTGCTGAGGGGGTGGGTGGTGGAGGAGGCAGGAAATCTAGGTCAAAAGAAGAACTAGGCAACTCGGCACCCGGGCCTGGTCTTCACATAAAGAACACAAGGGCATTTCACTCCAGGGGGCCATCTCCCCCAGATGGAAAGGCTTTGGAATTCCTTTCTCTCCTCACATGGGAAGGTGATGTGTGGCTTGGGTAGCGAATATCAGAGGCCAAGGTGAGCAGCTAAAAGAGGCCATTTGGAAAGCGGCTCATCACGGTAAGAACCACACTTCGCACTTAGCTCTCTAACCCCACACGGGCTGTAATTTTAGCAGTCGTGTTCATATCCATCTACCCCCTCTAGCGCCCGAAAGATTATCCCACGATGCCGCCCATTTTCCCCACCACCTGGTGCTTGGTCGGCCTGAGATTGTGTTCCCAGAGAGGCGAATTTATAGGCTTTTTACGGTGTATAGAAGCAGGATTTTTAAAAAATCTCATTTTCTGCAAAGAAGAGTCTTGGGGGGGGAGGTGGTTTCCTTCTGCCGTTGTTGGTGCAGCGCCCCTACTTCCTGTTCCTCTCATCTCTCCGTCTCCTCCGTCCCCCTATCTCTCGTTTGCATCGTGCAAACCTGGGCAAGGAGTTCAGCTTAAATGCATGAGGTTTTACCCCTAACTTTACTGTGACTTAATTCTTACAGCGTTGCCTCCCGGAATCATTTTTTGGGTTACATGGCCTGAGAATAAGTGAGACGTGGGAAGAGGACAAAATGTACGGTTGGAAGAATTTTAAAATTGGATGAAATTATAGCTCTTAGAGGCGCCGCAGAAATCCGAAGTGCTGAAGAAGTTAATTATGTAGGACTAACTCTGGGGGCTTTTTGGTTGCTGTTTTAGTGGGAAGAAACGGGGTCGTGTTAGACGTATTGCAGAAGCAGATAGAGATGGACTGGGTCGAGAGACATCTTTTAATAATGACTGGCGCATTCGAGTGGGAAATGTACGTCGGGTGCTGTGTGCAGCTGCAGGTCCAGAAGTGGTGATATCAACACGAAACATCCAAACCCTGACTTTTGAACGGTTTCTCTCACAGGAGAAATGGGATCAAGTCATTTGGCCAGAGTTCTGTGTCCACCATTTTGTTCACAATCTGGGATCAGCATCTAGTGAGCACCTGCTGTTTGTACTTAGGTGCTGGGAATACAGAGGTGAATAAGCTGGGGCCTGTGACCCGGGGAACTCACAGTCTGCAGGGTGGGGTTTGGCAGTGAGGGAGTCAGACATTTTTTGTACCTTCTAATGAAAACGTCCGTTCAGTCTTTTAGCAACTAAAGGCCAAACACGAAAGAACATTCCAGGAGTGAATTGCCAGGGCAGTCAAGAGCTAGCCTTGAAAACAGTTTCCAGAATCCTCGGGGCTTATGACCCGTCTCTGGAGGAGAGAGTTGTACGTGGCGTTGTACGTGGAGACCCACAAGCAGGCCCACTGACCACCGTGATGCAGACCTTCCGTGAGCCTCAGCCAACAACCCCCTTCCTTTTCCTCTTTATCGCTTTGGCTGCGAGGGATAGAATTGGAAAAGAAGGAGGGGTTTGGCTTTCTGATGGGATTCTAAATGAGCCTGCAGGAACGCAGTTTAACTATTTAAGAAATAAGTACCGAACCCCTACCTGGGGCCGTGATTTGTGTTAGATGCTGGGAAGGTACAAAGATGAACCCAGAGAGGCTCTGCTCTCAGACCAGTGGAGGGATCACCCACTTATTCATTCATCGAATGTCCATCACCTTTCTGCTGTTCTAGACACTGAGGCAGGCCCGGCGCTGACCCGTGCAGAGCTCTGGGGAGTTGAGCAGCCACCATGTAAGTGGACAGTCAGGATGGCACTCAGTAAGAGCAGTAGTGAGAGGAGGGTGCTCAGGGTGCAGAGGGCTTGGCCTGCTCGTAAATAACTGTCCTGTGAGGTGAGGGTGTGAGTGCCTTGAACAGAGTGTGTGTGGAACGCCGTGGAGGAGCTGAAGAGGGATGACTAATTTACTGGGGTAGTCGGGAGAGGGGAGGATTAGTGAGGGCAGAGAAGGGCATTCAGAGTATGGGGAGAGCCTGAAAAACGACCGTGTGTACACTGCAGTGTGACCTGGGCATTTCATATACAAAGATGTGTGTGCGGGTGAGTATGTGTCTGTATGTATGTGTACGTGTTCTTGCAGGCGAGCACGACGAGGTTGGGCAGTAGGCTGGGGCCAGATGGCTTAGATTTCCATCAACTGGTCATGGGGAACCACTGAACGCTTCTGAGTAAGGAAGTAATATCTGATCTATCTTCTAGAAAGATCTCTCTGGGACTAGTATGTAGAATGAAGGAGGAAGAGATGCAAGGCAATGAGGTCAGTCAAGGGGACATGGCCATAGTCTGAACAGCCAGAGGCAGCAGGAATGGGTGATATTGACAATATGGTGATTATTTATTGAGCATCCAGTTTGGGCTGGGACCATTGCCTCTAAACCTTTCCACAACCCTGCAAGATAGGTATGGCCTCCACTTACAGATGATGACACTGAAGCTCAGGGGGGGCAAGTGACTGGCCCAAGGCCACACAGCTAGTAAGCTGGCACACGAACCCAGATTTATCTGCTCCTAAGTCCATGCTCCTTTTTATTGCACCAACTCCTCTCCAGTAAAGAATGGGATTGGTTGAGAGATATGATCAAAGAAAAGTATTCAGAGCTGTGTATAGCGTTTAGGTGTGGGACGGGGCTCCATTCAGATGCAGGAGACAGGCAGTTAGCAGGGTCAAATCCTACAGGCATTTAGTAGAGTCCTCGCATTCCACATTGAGGAGATCACTGTGGACTTTAAGGGAGTGTTGTGGTTAAAAGACAGATTCCAGAGGGTTCCAGTGGCGTGACGGGGAAGTGAGGAAGTGGAGGCACCCAGCAAAGAGGACTCTTCCCAGTGCTCACAGTGTTGAGGAGAGGAAAGAAATTAGGAGCTGAACTGAGAAGCCGAGTTGATGAAAGTTCTTTTTGTTTTTGTTTTTCCTTTTGCTGGGGAATAGGGAAAACTTAAGCCAGATCGTAGGTTCTGTTTGAAATGGGAGGTAAGGAATGGGACCTGCCCCCTGGAGGGGGCCTCCTTTGGGTGAGAGCACTGTAGAGTGGTAGATAACCACATGGTCACAGTACCCCATAGGAAAGGGAAGGACTGCTCACCTTGTCACAGGCCCCTCTGTGACCTTGGTAGAGTCCCAGAGAAGTCAAGTTCACTTTTTCCTGGGTCAGCAGCCTAAGCAATATTTTGACCTTGAGAAGCTCCAGCAGTGAAGGCACACGCCTGGCAGCCACATGATCAGATCTTGCAAGGTGAGAGCAGTTTAGAGGGATAAACCTCGGGGGTTCAAATTCCAAACCACACCATTCCACCTGGTCTGTGCTCCGCAGACACTTTCCAAGTCCCCCTCTCACGTATGACAGGGTTCTTCCGATAGCAAGCCTTTATCGTAGTGGAGAGACAAGGGTGGTCTCAGTGCCACTGGGCGGCCTGGGGAGGCCTGTATGGGTTGCTGAGGACCGGGGCTCAGGGTACCCGAGGGGCTCTGAGGCCAGGCAGGGGGGCATGGGTGCCAGAGACTCCCCAGTTGCCTCTTGAAGGGCCTGTGCTACTTTGCACAAAACAGGGGCTAAGATGCAGGGTCAGTATAAGCAGGGTGCATGAGATGTGGGGAAAGCCCAAGGGCTCTTCCGCTCAGCACGCACGGGGGGAGGGGGAAGGGTAGGAGAGAGAAGTCTTAAGAAACCCCTAAATGGCCGGGTGTACGTGGCCCTTGTTGACCTGTGTCTCCTCCAGCTGCTTTTCTAGGTGTCCCCACCCACACCTTCCTCCCATAAGTTCCAGCTGTGCTGAACCTCGCAATGCTGACCAAATGCTTGCCCATCTGTGAACTTTAGCCAAAAGTCCGACTCACCTTCATTGCGTTCAGGGACAACTGATGTGGCCACCCATTTCTACGCCCGCATCTTTCAAGGTGGGATCACGTGTCCCCTTACCCGCGCTCCTGAGCACTTAGATAAGAACATCCCTTTGGATGGCTGTGTTCCCCCCTCCAGACCATGAGCATCTCAGGACAAGGGTGGTGGCTTATGCCAGTTGGGTTTCCATCACCCGGCCTGCCAGCTGGTGCCCAGGTGCTCAGAAGGAACCCCCTCCATTGAGGCGAACTTCACATTTTGAAAGGAACTGTGTGTATTTCTTAAGAAACAAAGGATGGATTGTTAGATTAACCCAGTGGCCAGATCAGAGCAACCTAAACTCTCCCCGGCTCTCCTGGGCCCCACATCACCTACCTTCAGAACATCTCCGGCGTGAAAGCTCAGTTCATCCTCTCCTGAGGCCATGAAATCAAACCTGGCGATGGCTTCCATGTTGTAACGTGAAGCTGGAAGGGAAATAATGTGGTCATTGTGCCTTTCTGCCAGGAGAAGGGCAGTCTTAGCAGTTGGTAGGAGAGGGTCCAAGGTCTCCAGGCCAGACAGGGAGGCCCAGGCACACAGCGAGGACTTTTGTTTTTGCAAAGGGCTGCCTGAGCTGCTAGGATCCGCTTCCCGGCATCATTCTCTGGATCCCCAGATGCCAGGAGCAGGAAATGAAAGCCAGCGACCGCCTTTCCCCTCTCCTTTCATCCCCATTTGCTGTCCTGGCCCCTGAGCATTTCTGGGGCATCTCTGTTTCCGGTTGATAAGGACAGAAGACTTGCTATCATCTCTAACTTGCCTGAGGGATTGGAAAGACTGTTCTGTAAACACTGTCCTGAGGCCATCCCTTGGCAGCTATATTTAACCAGGCAGTGTTAATTAGACAGATGCCATTTTCTCTTTTACATCTGAATCATTTAAGAGAATTAGACAGCATTGGTCAGTGGGGAACTTAGCGGCCTTCTACATGGTTTGAGACTGGAAAGCATTCTGGTTTTAGAATTGGGAGACTCAATTAGTCAGATTCCTTATTTTATTATTATTGTGAAAGCCAAGCACATTTTGGACATTTTCAATTTAATACCTCTGAAATGAGTTAAAATATTGGCCCCTCCTGGTAATGCATGAGACCTTTGTAAAGATAAATGAGTCAGCCTACAAACGAAATATACTTGGGTTTTTTAGGAGATGGTGGGGGTGTAATAGAAAGAGAGCAGAGTCCTGGTTATGTTGGTGAACAGCTGTGTGATCTGGACAAGTAAGTAAACCTCTTGGAGTCTCAGTTTCCTCTTTTGGAAAATGGGATCATAATCTTCAACGAAGAAGGATGCAAGATGAAATTAAATAATAGATGCAAAATGTCATCCAAGATGAAGTTGAGTAGCATTTATATTTTAGAATCATTTTATGGCATGAATTTAGCCTCAGCAAAGGCAGCCTAGCTAAAAGCCACAAAAATCTTCTTCTGATTTCTCCCACCTCTTATAAACTTTTCCCATTGAAAATTGATGTTTATTCTCCATGACCTGCAAGTTCATTGGTTCTCTGCTGTCAGGACACTGCCTTGAAAGCTGTTGTTTGGCATTTATGTTTTTCAAAATTTGCCTAAGGCTGAAACCCTGTAGGTTAGAAACCCTCAAACCTAACTGACTTTTAGTGACCAGTAAAAGGGGACCACAATTGTCCTCTCAGTGGGAATTTCTGCCCAAGTGCCGAGACTTAGGTAAGTAAGGAAGGTGGCTGCCGGTGGGAGGGGGCAGCGTGCGGTGCTCAGGGGATTAAAGCTGACTGCAATAGCAGTGATAGCCAAGAACGCCTTCCTCTGATTCTCCACATTTGCTTGGTCTTCCAAAGGCAATTTATAGAGATGAATATTACCACTCCCAAAGATAGATATTAAGCAAAAAATATATCGGGAGCCAAAGTAAAATGTCATAGCTCACTGTCTGAGTTTTATCACCAGCCGAAACTTATTTCCAAACCCAAAATCTATATACTTTTTGTGCACTTTCTTCAAGATCTGTCTGTCTAGGGCAAATTAAAATTTTTGTGACCTAGGATGACCCACTCAACAGGAAGGAGTATTCTGTCCTCTTGAGTGAAAGCTAAATGCCTTTGTTGATTTGATTCACCCCATTACTTTAACATGCAAAGCTTTCCCTAATTAAGGCCTTGACTCTGGTTTGCAGGAAGATGGACTTCTGTGGGTCACCCTCATGGTACCAACAGCAGACGCTGGTCACATCAGGAGATCAAGTGTCAGGTGAATGGTCCTGAAAACCAAGATCCCATTTCTATGCAAATTTACCTTAATAAGCAGGATGGAGACAAGAGGAGGGCAAATGCTGAACATATTAGAAAGTCACATACATTAGAGATGAAAAAAAATATCCAAGGCATGCTCTAGATATGACCTTGAGCTTGGGAAGATCTTTCCTACATTACATGTAACTCAGATCAGGCCTGAGCGCTTGGTCCAGGCTGGCTGTAAGCCATTCAGTGAGAAGGCTGAGGCAGAAGTAAAATCGTTTCTGCATGGTGGCACTTTTCTCTGCCACCCCCCAGGAGGCAGGTGGTGTGGCATAGCCAACAACAGAGGCACCTCACAGCGCTCCCCAGCTTGTCATATTAATCCTGGCTCAAAAAACCCAATTAAACAGGCCCACTCTTCATGAAATCACTTTGAAAAAATTTGTTTGCGTCCCATTTCCATTTGTGAAATGAAATCTGTTCAGATGCTGTTTGGTGGGAGGGAGATGCTCAGGGTGGAGTGGGGGATGCTCTGTTTTTGTTCAAATCACAGGGCTTTGCAAGTTCTTCCCTTGGATTTACCGTTCTCTGCTTCCCTAATAGCGGAAAATGGTAAATGTGCCAGCCTCAGGGGTTGGTCTTCTGTTTGATCATAAAAATGCGTGGAAATTTATATCCTATTCCTTTATATCCATTAGTTTTAATTTTGAAAGGTTAAAAATTACCACCAGGGAAAAAGAAAACGGAACTAACATAGTTTATTCAGCATTTCTCCATTTTGTTTGATAATCTGTACCTACCACCGCTGCATACTGCATCAGGAAAAGAAAACAAATAAATGATGGAGATAAAAATATGGTAGCAACAATTCCAAGAGAGAAAAGAGTAGGGGAAGAGAGAGAGAGAGAGAGGCCTCAAGAACTCAAGAATGCGGTGGTGCCTCCTCGCTGCTGTTTGCAGTACAGTGCTTCTGACCTCAGGGGAAGACAGACACCTCTTCAGAGAGCCTCACAGATGGGTTAAATGTGTTTTCCCTTCCAGCGATCAGCTTTAGAAATGGCTTCAATGCTACCTGCCATAGAGTGTGAATGAGAAATGACAGCATCCAGGAGCCAGGCCCCTGCCAGCAGCCTCCCCTCACTCATCCCAGCCCCGTTGATGGTGCCATTTGTCCAGGAATCCTGCCTCTGAACGATGCAGGACTCCTGCCCCTAAAGCTGGCGCTGCTTCTCTCCAGCCCTCTGCATCTCTCCCACTCTCTTGCTTTACAAATTGCACGCAATACCCATTAGCAGCCGTGAGACACAGACCATCACTGGACACACCACACAGGACACCCCCAGCACGACTTCCTCTGCCCTTGCCTTTCCATTTAAGCCTCTTGTGCCACCAAAAAACCTGAAAAATAGTCAGGCTATATACCAGAAATGCTTAGCTACTTCTAAAATATAAGTCACCATGGAGGATGAAAACAAAAGCTAGGAGACAGCTCTTTAAAAGAAGCTCCATTTGAAAGCCAGAGTCAGTGGATGTGTTCAGAAGAAATGCATAGTTACCATCAAAATGGTACCAGGCAAGCAACTTCTTGAACGATTTCAGCTGCTCCTAATTTGGCTATGAATAGCCAAGGTTTCCGTTTTCTGCGTCTCTGAAAAAGAGCGATTGCATAACAGCACAGAGCTCTTTGAAGATTCAGGCTCAGGACCCAGGGAAAGAAGGAAACAGGTCCTGAACTGAATCTCGACAGCACTTCCTATTTTGCTGGGGAGAGCCCTAATTTGAATATTATATGACTTGCCCCAGTTTATGTTGTCATGCGGTTAAGATCATGTCTCAAAAAAAGAAGAGAAACATTGCTCTTGATAAGTATTTCTTACAGCCTATGTATCAGGGCATAAGCAACACAATTGGCATTAATTTATTGATTGATAGGCTAGAGAGGAGTTTACCTTTTAGGACACTGGCTGCACTGACCAAGAGGAGCTTAGCTAAAAATGTAAAATGACACCACTCTCTAGGTTCACATAATGCGCATGTTTGGTAATCCACACCCTTTCTGTCTGCCAGGCAAAGCCCCTCTCACAGACAGTGGGAAGGCAGTGCTTCCTCCCCACTTGAATTGGCAGGGTCAGCTCAGTGACTTTGCAGAAGTGGGAAACCTTCCGCTGCCAGGAAAAAATGATGAGAGCTAAAGACTCACTGTACACAATAGATCTGTTCTTGGAGAGTTATTATGAAGAGAGTATTTGTAACTGGAATCATATTAACATGCATTATGGAGGCTTGTTCTACAAAGGAACCCCGTGGTGAATCCCTTTACGGAATGAAAAGGAAAATTTGTTATGCAAATATCTACCTTTTAATTTATCTGTTTTAAAGGCTGAGTTTTCACGCACTATGTCTTAAAACGAGTGCACCTGTGTGTGCCCTCTACCACCTCACATCATGGGTTAAATAAATATTAGTTCCCCTTTTCCTTAACCCCCAAATGCTTTCTAAAAACCTCTTCTATTGATACATAACATTCCACCTTGCAGTATAGATCAGGAGTCCTCAAACTTTTTCTGTAAATGGCCAAAGAGAAAAGATTTCGGCTCTGTGGGCTGTACAGTCTCTTCCACAACCATGCATCTGTGCTGTTTTCCAGAAGACAGTCTGAGAGAACAGTCAACGGACAGGAGGAGCTGGGTTCTGATACAATTTTATTTATACTCACTGAAACTTGAATTTCATGTAATTTTTACACGCCGCAAGATATTATTATTATGATGACTTTTCCCCACCATTCAAAAAAAGTAAAAACCACCTTAACTTGCAGCCAAAAATATGTTATGAGTCAAATTTGACCTACTGGCCATAGTTTACGGACCCCTGGTATAGATGTTTTTATCTATATCCTATCTCCCCTAATAATCTGTAAACTTCTTGGGGTTTTAGGAGTAGATGAACCTGAATTTGAACCTCAGCTGTGCCAGTCACTTTCCAAGTATCCTGTTTCTTCGTCCCTAACCCTGGAGAAGCCACACTTACTTCATGGGGGTCTTGTGTGTAAACATGTATCAAGACCCTGGCATACAGTAGGCACCCAATAAATGGTAGTAGCAAGTGTTGTTGCCATTTCTCCCTAGATGCCCTAAGGTATCTCTCCAGTGCTTAGTAGGCACCTAGCAAATACTTGTTGAGTGACTGGAAACGTGATAAACGACCTGCCATCAGAGTTACAACTGTAATTGATTTCCTCAGGGAAGGGGCAGCAGACGGAAGGACCCGTTTGCAAGGATCGATTAATTTCCCATTCAAAGGTGCCCTGACTTCTCAGCAAACTCAGCCAGAGATAATGAAACACGTACCCATGCTAAAGGTCTGATTTATTTAATCCAATAGAGGGCAATGGTGCACCCCAAACCGTGGATTCCATCTCGTAACTTTTCTATGCGTCTTGAGTCCCCACAACTTTTCTGCAGACAGTTTGGTGACTGTCTTCTTTGTCTTTGGTGCATTTTAAGGCATATAAACTTTAACATCTTGAAGAGTCTCAAACCCATAAAATACAAAATTGCTTCGATGGAAAAGAATCGGAAGACATCTGCTCCTACACATCTTCTGAGGCTTAAATTCTCTCTGAGCTCCCTGGAAAGTTGCTCCCCTTTCATCTCAAAGTGATGAGTCCCTCTCTCCTGCTTTTGAATCTAGGTTTATGATTTGTGTTGAAACCCCTACTCTGTGTTTTTCTTTTATCTGAACCTCACAGCGGTGGTTAGAGTCTTTCTGCCTTTGTTTATCACCTCTTACTGGGCATTGGACAGAGCAGGAAACAGAGAAAAGTCATAGATGGCCCTTCTTGAAAATTCGATGAACAACTATGCATAGGATGAACAACTACCTCTAACTCACCTGTTAGCCTCTGCTTAAATATTCTTCTAGAGACCCAAACCAATCTATTCTGGAAAAGAAAGTGAAAAAAAAAAAAAAGAGAAAAGAAAAGAAAAGAAAAAGACTGAGCATGGCCAAGAGATTTAGGGCTGGCCTTTCCTCCCTCTGGGCTCTTAAATGACAACATTTGGGCTCTATACATTTTTTAAAAATTTTGTTTATTTTTGGCTGCGTTGGGTCTTCATTGCTGTGTGGGGCTTTTGCTAGTTGTGGCGAGCAGGGGCTACTCTTCGTTGCAGTGCTCAGGCTTCTCATTGTGGTGGCTTCTGTTATGATGGAGCACAGGCTCTAGGTGCACGGGCTTCAGTAGCTGTGGCTCACGGGCTCTAGAGAGCAGGCTCAGTAGTTGTGGCGCACAGGCTTTGTTGCTCCACGGCCTGTGGGATCTTCCAGGACCGGGGACCGAACCCACATCCCCTGCATTGACAGGTGGATTCTTAACCACTGTGCCCCTAGGGAAGTCCCTTGGCTCTATTCTAAACCAGCAGAATCCTCCCTCACTGGCCACTTCTTAATCAGCTGTGTTGGAAATGTTACCCTTCTCGCTGAATGTCTAACAAGGCTTACAGATTCCTTTACTGTGCCTGCTCTTGACTTACTTCTAACTCACCCTCTGGATCCCTTAAAATAGAGAGCCTCCAATGCTATTCTAGTAAGATCTTTTTTCTCATTTCTCTGGAGACTCGGCTCTGAGGCCAGGTGTGGAGGCTGAAGTGGGAGTTGGAATCATGGTGGCTACAACCAAGCTTGCAGATAGCCCCTGGGAGTACCAGGGGCTTCTGCTTTAAAAGATTTACAGCCAACTACTCCTATGCTTATCTGGAGCTCCTAAGTCAGAAAGGCAGGACCACTCCTTTTAGGATCTCAGGGGCCTTCTCAGGAGGACCTAGACTGCTTCCGTAGGTACTCTTTCCATGGGATATAAACATTTCTGATTTTTATTGCAACCAGAGTAAGCCAAGACAAGCAAAATATACCCCACAAACCATTTCTGGCTAGCTGACTGAGATTTTAGTACTGTACCATCCAAAAGCCTCCATTTTAAGTGATTTCGTGCACATGGGACATTCTTATTTTCCTCTCGTCCCCAGGTGACTCATTATTTCCTCCTCATAAGCCCCAGGAAAGGATAAATCCCCTGGCATGACTGGCAGGGGTGAACACAGGGAACTCAAGGGGCCCTTTGAAGCTTGTCTGAGGACTATAATTCCTCAGCGGCTGACCTGCTGATGCCAGTCCTAGAGCCACGAGGAAGTGGCTTATGAACGGAAGCCTTCAGGGAGCACGCCATCTCCTTGTGCAAGTGTGTTCCATACAGAGCAATGCATCTCTAGCTGCCTCACTGCAGAAAGCGGCAACAGAGTGGTCTTTGATGACAGGTAGCTAACGGGCAGCGGGCAGTGGGATAGGAAACTTGGGCAGGGGAGGCATGCTGTCTGCGATGGCCTCAGGCTCAGCCCATAACCATCCACTGCAAGCATGGTGGTACCCAGCCTGACCTTCTAACGCCTCTCTACGCCAGCACCCCCTGCAGACCCTCTGCCAGCCTCTTAGGTTCAGTCCAATCTGGGATCGTCTGCCCTGCCTGGACCCCTTGGCTTTGCCCTGAGATTTTTTCCTATTTTCCAAATGGGAACCATCTCCCCAACTACAAGGCACTTGGTTTCCAGGTTTGCAAGCCAAAGAAATATATTTCAAAGAGTAACAGATAAATGTGACACAACTGGAGAGTTCCTCTAAGTCCCTGATATCCTTATTTAATCAAATTGCTCTTCTGCTGGTCCCTGTCTGTCACTGTGGATTATGGAGATTTCATTGGTCTCACGGATGCTTTCCTCTTTTAAAATTAGCTTCTCTTTTCCTGCTTAAGGTTTTTGGTTTGAGGTTGGGGGGTGGGGGTGGGGAGGGTGATAGCAAAGGGAGGGAAGTAGAAGAGGGAAGAGACAAATAAGGAGACGTTCAGGTCTCTCTCCTCCCCTGCCTTGTGAACTGAGTGATGCCCAGATGAAGGGTGATTTACTTTTCCTTCTTCTGATTATTTATTTCCTTGCTTTTCTTTCATCAACACCAGTCTGGGTCATAAAACATGTTTCTTTTTAAGTTCAAAGCACATCATATAAAATGCCATTCGTCTTCAAGCTTTTTGTATGAAAAAATCTCTTTCTTTAAGCGTAATGTATATGTTCTCTCAAACACAAGCAAATTCTATTCTTTGTTTTCCTAAAGTTGCCACACTCTGCAAGGTGAGGCTGCCAGGAACAGTGACCTGGTTTCAGATCTCAAGTCTGTTGCTGGCTTGGTAGCTGGGGAAACAACTTCTCTGTGCCATGGTTTCCTCATCAAGACCTGAGATAATAATCCTCACCCTGCAGTGTTTCAGTAAGAGGATGTAGAAGGCGTGGTCCATCATTGGGGACAGACAGTTTAGCATGTCTTTCTCCAAAGCATTTCTGCCTCTCAGCTATCTACAATTCTTTCTTGTAGAGAAAAAAAATTCAAAAAAGTTTCAAAAATTTCAAAACTCGTAAATCCAAACATATACTCCTTTTTAGCTTTTTGAGACCCCATTTCCCCCCACTTGCTCTGGGCAAGTGTTAGCTTCTTCCTACTTACCATGGGGCCCTGGCTGCAACGTCACCAGAAGTTAAAACGCATTGTAATCAAGACAATCCAATAAGTAAAGAGAAAAGATAGCACTAACCAAAGAGAAGTGGGGAAATGGAAGGTTGAGAAACACAAAACTGATTTGGCTTCTAAACCTTGCTGTGGGCCAGGAGCTCGGTCACTGCGTTGCTGTCTTTAAACAGGAAGCCCCAGGACAGCCGTGTAGGAAGTGGCACGGAACACTCCTCACCAATGCCTAGAGACAAGAAGCAGCTAAGACTAAGTTCCATTTATCGATATGGTCTACCACGTGAGCAGGGCTGCATAAACGGCCACCCTTTGCAATGTGCACTTTTATTATTATCATCCATATTTTATGAGAAAATGAGGTGAGAGATTAGGGTACGTGCTCTCTCTTCTCCATCCTGGTAAAATAATGCAAGTCCCGCCCTAGTTCAGGATAATTGCTAACTAGATTAGGATCCCCCGAACCTTCCTGGGCTGCTGTCCTTCAGGCAAGAAACTGATGGGAGCCATTCTCACATACCCGCAAAATGCAAGCCCATTGCTCCTGGGTCAAAGAGTCAAAGACTCCAATAAACCTGGCTGACCTCACACCAAGCAATCGTGCTTTAAAGCAGCCGCAGATGTGGAAATGATCTTAGTTAACAAACTTACAAGCAGCTATTTTCTTTTCCTTTCCTTTCTGTGCCTCTCCCTCTCCCTCTCTTTCTCTCTCTCCTTCCCTCTTTCTCTCTTGCCATATCATGCCTTTCTAACCACAATATGTTCTGCTCTTTCAACTTTTTTTTCTTTCTCTTCAAAATATTAGTGACTTACCATGAATCTATATAGTTAGAAAAAGTGTATCTAAAATGTTCCTGTTTAAAAATCTTCTATACTTTTTCTTATTTAAATAACTCCATGAAAACATCAGTCTAAAACAACAACAAAAATGAAACAGAAAGAGCCCACCACACTGAGATGTTACCTCTAGCCCCACTCTATCCAATCTATCACTTGCCACTTCCTCATTTTATCTTGATTGTTTCCTAAAGCAATAACAGTTGTCTACAGAAACACCATGAATCTTGCTGGCAAAACCCAACCAGGAATGAAGCATTAAAAATACCCACCTAGAATCAGAAATTACTTAACTGAGCCCTATAAGAAGGGCTGGGGGAGTGGTGGTGGCGGTGAGCGGAAGGGAAGAAAGAGACAGACAGACATGTTACAAATCTCCAGGCTTCATTTTTTTTTTTTTTTTCATTTCCTATTCTCTATTCATATCATGATTTCCCCTGGAATATAACACCGGGATTTTATGATGCCTTCACGTTCTCTTTTCCTGCTTCCCTTCTGTTCGCTTCGTGTTTGTTTTTATTGATTTGGGCTCTGAAAGCTTGGCTCCTTTATCACATGTTTGAAAGCCTCCATCTTTTTGCTGTGTCGTCACCAGGGCTGTAATATCATTCACAAACACCACAGATACTCTCAGCTTCCCCCCTCCTTTCCCTCACCATCTGTGCTCGTGTTCCCTTAACTTTACCAAAGCACAAAAGGGTAGAGTGGATGACTGCATGACCGCAGCTACTTTAATCTTCTTGTCACTTTTACCTATGTTTCCCTGCCCCCATTTGTCATTGGAATGCAGATCATTTTTTTAGTTCATTGATCTCCAAAGCTTGCAAAAGTGGACATGAACCCATATGACAGCTTATCTTCCTTCATTTGATAAATCTGTCCCTGAGAAATTGGAGGTAATTACATTTTTATTGATCAAGTCATCCCATAAAGGTAGTAAAAAGTTGCCAGTAGAAGGGAGGATGTTGTGAATTGCTTCCATCAAATGAATAACTGTAACATTCTTACTTTTTGGAAATGTAGGTCTTAATTTGAGTTTGCTTGAACTGAGGAACACCTGTATTGGCCTTGTTTAAAGTAGTTCTTTTTCTTTTTTTTGTTTTTTTAAAAATTTCTTTGTTTATTGGCTGCGTTGGGTCTTCACTTCCCACTTGTGGTGGCTTCTTTTGTTGCAGAGCACGGGCTCTAGGCATGCGAGCTTCAGTCGTTGCAGCACATGGGCTCTGTAGTTGTGGCACACGGGCTTAGTTGCTCTGTGGCATGTGGGATCTTCCCGGACCAGGGATCGAACCTGTGTCCCCTGCATTGGCAGGCAGATTCTTAACCACTATGCCACCAGGGAAGTCCCTCTCTTTCTTCTTTAATTGCCGGTTTTGATTAAGTAGGTCCCTAAATCTTGGATTCTCAAAGTTAGAAATAATCCAGAAAGTTGTTCTGGTCTTACTCTAATTTATCGAGATGATACATACATACAGAGTGAAGTAAGTCAGAAAGAGAAAGACAAATATTGTATGCTAACTCACATGTACGGAATCTAAAAATGGTACTGATGAACTCAGTGACAAGAACAAGGATGCAGGTGCAGAGAATGGACTGGAGAACTCGAGGTTTGGGAGGGGGCGGGGGGTGAAGGGGAAGCTGAGACGAAGCGAGAGAGTAGCGCAGACATATATATACTACCAACTGTACAATAGATAGCCAGTGGGAAGTTGTATAACAAAGGGAGTTCAACTCAAGGATGGAAGATGCCTTAGAGGACTGGGACGGGGAGGGTGGGGGGGACTCGAGGGAGGGTGGGGGGGGAGTCGAGGGAGGGAGGGAATACGGGGATATGTGTATAAAAACAGATGATTGAACCTGGTGTACCCCCCCCCCAAAATAAAAATAAAATAAAATAAATTCATTCTACTATTAAAAAAAAAAAAAAAAACAGGCATGGCAGGGGAGGGAGTGGCAGGAAGGGTGGACTTGCAAGGAACAGACTAACAGCTTGGTGAATGGGTTCTACAGCACCAAAAGGTCTCACGATAATGTTCAGCCTGAACGCTGAGACATGAGAATGTGGGACTTCTGAGCATCGTCTTCTCATATTCAAACTTTTTTTCTCTTCTCAGGGCAAAATTCAGACTGAAAATTATTGCATTCCTTCCCTCTGCTTTTCTCTTCCAACTCTTTTTTTCATAAGCAAACTCAAAGCCTTTAGGTCTTTATTCCACGATAAATGGACCACAGGCTTTGGAATCGGGCAGAGCTGGGTTTGAATCTTGACTCCTTCACTCACCAGTTGTGTGATCATAGGCAAGTTGGTTATCTGTGAACTCAGTTTCCTTACCTAAAAACTCCCCCCAGGTTGACATCAACCTATTAGTCAGTATTCTTTGCGTGTCAACGCCAAACCCGCCAGTTCCAGTAGGTATCGCTCGACGGTCTTTGTTCATTTTGTTCTCTAGGGTATCATGAAATAGGCAAGCAGATGCCTTGCTGAAAACAAACTGTGCTGTGCCCTTTCCAACCCTCAGGACGAGACAAACCAGAACAGGTCAACTCTTCCTTGAGGGACACACTTGGAGAAATGCAAAGTGGAAGACGTTCACCTTCTCACTCACTTTCCCTCTTTTGTGTTTTCTATTCCCTGCTCCCTGTCCTCTTTTTCAATCTGTTGAGTTTCCTTTTCTCATGTCTTTTATTTTTTATTTTTTTATTTTTTGGCCATGCCATGCGGCATGCGGGCTCTTAGTTCCCGGACCAGGGATCAAACCTGTGCCCCTTGCAGTGAAAGTGCAGAGTCTTAATCACTGGACTGCCAGAGAAGTCCCTTCTCGTGTCTTTTAAATAGGCTGCTGTCACATTAGCTATCGTGCCCCCATCCTCCCTGCACCCTATGCTGCCTACTCGATGGAGCAAAGACCCCTATGCATTGAAGATTTCTCACACACACTTTCTGAGGGTCATTTTTTCCATTCAGAATTTGTCAATGTCATGTTGTCATGCTACCTCCTAGATCCTCTCAAGACTCTCTAGTTGTCATTTCAGGCCTTCAGCAATCTCTCCCCAACCTGTCTCTCTAAACTGACTTCAGAGTACCACCTACCTCATGCCAACACGCTTTAGTGAATGGCTCCTCATTATTCTCTAAGCACCCCATCCACACTCTTGCTGCTGCAATGGTCCTCCTCCCACCTTTGAACTCAGGCTGCTATGTACAGTTGCGCAGGTTGTCCACTGTACAAGGGCCCCTGGCAGAGGCTTCAGTGGAGACTGAAATCCATCTGGTTCTCTTCTAATCAGGCTGCCAGTCCTGGTGTGGAGCTGTATCTGTCTAAAGTCAGGGGCACACTTTTCTAGTGTAAATAAAGACACCTGGTCTAACTTCAACTGCTCCTTCAAGGCCTCAGTCAGGGCCCACCTGGGTCATGCCCTGTGCTCCTGTTCTCTTACTCTTCTTGGGGACTCAGTGTATCTACTCTCTGCTTGCTGCTGCCACCACGCCCGGTGAGGTGGGCAAGCACATGGGCTTTGGCGTCAGACTGCCAGAGTTCAGATCCTGCCTCTGCCACTGGCTTATTTTTTTTCTTTTAATATTTATTTCCTTATTATTTATTTGGCTGTGCCGGGTCTTAGTCTCAGCGTACGGGATCTAGTTCCCTGACCAGGGATCGAACCCAGGCTCCCTGCATTGGGAGCACGGAGTCTTACCTGCTGGACCCTCAGGGAAGTCCCTTCCTCACTAGTGCCTGCCTCCTAGCGTGCTTGTGGAAAACATGTGAAACATCCCCCTCAACCACTTAGCAGGGGCCAGGCACATAGCAGGTGTACTCAGGAATTGTTAGCTATTGCAACTTCCCACGTATCCCTCCATTGTTGAGAAGTGTATGGCGCACAGGTAATATGACCAGGAAGTGTACACCTCACTAAGTACAGGTTTGAGATAAAACACAGAACACCCAATTCAACTGGAATTTCAGATAAACAGCAAATAGTTTCTAGCATAAGCATATCCCAAATGCGTACCTTCTCCACAGAACTCTCAAGGAGGAGGACCGGCTCATGGGCAAGAATGATGGCAAAGGATCATTTGACCTTTTCACCCTCTCCCCTCGAGTCTCCCTGCTGTCCCCTCTCCTCGCACCATGCCTGTCCCATGAGGTCTTTTACATGAAAATTGAGGAGGGGGCGATCCTGTGGGATGAGACCTGAGATCTCGGAATGAAGCCTCTAGGCGTTCTTGTGAAGGTTGTGGTTTGTGTGTAGAAGTATGTATTTTCCCATTCATATACCCCGTGGGCCACAAAATGTCATACTTCCTACTTTCTCTACCTTTCTGAGGTTATTTGCTACTTTTAATATTGTGTGTGTGTCAAAAGACATGCTTTCACCATTATGTATTCTGGAACGCTACGTGTTTTGATAAGTGGGTTTTATATAGTGGAATTTCTGTCTTTGTAAGTGAATTCTCTTGTAATCCATCTTTGTGGTAAAGCTGGAATCCTCTAAACCTTCTTCTGCATTCAGATAGTTCTCTTGTGATGATTCTGGCATTTCCCATCGTTATCTCAAATTCACTATCCGCTTTCTCAAATCTATAACGTGTCAAAATTTTCCATGCTTGGCATTTGCAGCACAGTAAAAAAAATTCCTGGGCACCAGCCCCAGTAGATTATTAGTAGTCTCATCACGTAGTCACCAGGTTGACATTTACTTGTACCGCCCATGTATCTAGTCCTGATGACAAATAACCCTTGAATGGGTTGCTGATACGTCGTCCTGTCTTTATGTGATTTGTGCCTTCCTAGAGCCTTGTCTCTTCCTGGAATCGTTAGAGAGGAAGTTACTAAACCACCAGCAGTACCAAATGTGGTTCTGTTCTTTTCATGATCTTCTCTTTTTTTGATAGGCTTTCATTTCGAATCCTCCATTACTGACTCCTTGCCCAGATTCTTTCCTCTCTCTTTCAACTCTGTCTGTACAGCCAAGAAGCATCAATTTCTCCTCGGGCTCGTCTGCAGATTTTCTGCTGCTTGACCTCACTGGCTCTCACTCTCCTTGTTTCCCTCAGGAGTATCTCCTATACTTTAAGCATTCACTCAACAAACTTTTACTAGGCCCCACTTTGTGCCAGGTACCATGCTCAGCGTGGAGATCTGGAATGGACTGGGGACCTCATCCTCGCCCTCAGATGGCTCAGAGTCTTGTAGGACAGACAGACACATCGACCAAACAAGCGAGAGCAGTGTGACAATGGAGCCAAGCCTCAAGTGGCTGAGGAGCCCAAAGGAATGACTCCTAATCCAGCCCGGGCCGGGTACAGGCACAGCAAAGGCCAGGGAAAGCTCCCTCCCAAAGGGATGACAACTGAACTGAGGCTTGTGAACAAGTAGAGGGCACGTACATCACAGATAGAGAGAGATGTGTGCAAGTAGGAGCTGGCGGAGCCCAACGGGTTCATTGTGGCCATTGGGGATTGGCAAGAGGAGGGGTTGGTGTTTCCAGTGGGGGCAGGTCATGGAGGGCCTTGCACAGCACACCATGGACGTTGGCTTTTATCCCAAGGGTGATGGGGACTCGCTAAACATTTTGATAACATTTGCATTAGGAAATGTTTAATCTGGTGGCAGTATGAAGGATTGGAGGGCAGGGTGAACTGGAGATGAGGAAACTATCACAGGAGCCTCAGCCTGAAATGATGAGGCCGTGCTCTCTCTCGGTGTTGGGCCTTTGCACATGCTTTTATCTCCATAGTAAGTGCTTTACATTTATCCTCTCCCTTAACGTTTGCGAGAACCTAAGGAGTAAGAACTTTCATTATACCCATCTGACAGATAAGGAAATTGAGGCTCAAAAAGATTAAATAATGGCCCAGGTTCACATGTATCAAACACTGGTAGAGCCAGGATTCAGACTGAGCCTGTGCACGTCACTAATTTTGTGTACATTGTCTGAAAATAACCACTGTGACTTTGTGACCAATTAGGAGTGGCTAAAAGGCAGAGAAAAGAGTCTAGAGCAGCACTGTCCAATAGAAATATAATGCAAGTCACAAATGCCAGCCACACATGTAATTGAAAATATTGTAATAGCACATTAAAAACTAAAAGGAAAACTTTAACAAAAATTTGTTCTATTTAACATTATATATCCAAAAATATGATCACTTCCACATGAAATCAGTATACAATGTTAAAATATTTTGTCTTCTTTTTCTGAACTAAGTCTGGTGTGTAGTTTACACTTGCAGCACATCTCAGTTTGGACCAGCCATATGTGAAGTACTTAATAGCACATGTGGCCAGTAGCCAAGGTTAGGCAGGGTGGGTCTAGAATGGCTCTCATCTTTCTGTTGTGGACAATATGGTAGATGGCGATGACGTTTCTGGAGATAAGAGAATAGAGGAAGAAACCATCATTTGGAAGGAGTTTGAAATGCGAAAACCCTAGGTAGAGATTCCCAGTCAGGGGTTGAATACGGAGGTGTGGATCTCAGCAAAAACGTCTGAGTGGACATATATATTTGGGAGCTATTCTCATCTAGATGGTTGTTAAAACCCCAGGTAAGAAGGAATCACATGGGGAGGTTATGTAGAAGGATGAGCCTTTGGAAACAGCAGGAAGGCACGGATGCCCTGTGCAGGTGAAGGAGTTCATCTGTAGCAGCAGTGAGGTGTCTCCCATCGAATGGGAAGGAAGGAGGACAAGGTGAGTGCAGATGCAGAGGGTAAGTCTGTGCAGGTAAAGGGTGTGGGGAGAGGCAGGAAGTAAGCCTTCGGACCCAAGGTTGGCAGGGGTTCTCTTGGTTCCTTCTATTTCTTTCTTCTCTTCTATAGAGAAATGAACCCTAGCTTTTTACATCTAACTGCTCACAAAATCTATACGCGAAAAGGGGAGGAAGAGGCAAACACAATAGAAATATTTGTCCAGCTAGGGACCAAAACCAAGATGAGCATTTATTTCTCCTAATTGCCATACCATTCTCTTCCTCTCTCATTGAACCTTTTATTTTGAAACAATTATAGACACATAGGAAATTGCAAAAGTAGTGCAGAGAGTTCCCCTATACTCTTTATCCTACTTCCCCCAATGGTGATAAAGATATCACCATAGTATAGTGTCAAAACCAAGAAACTGACATGGGTACAATACTACTAACCAGACTTCTATCTTCCCTTTTACCACTTCCTAGCAAGAAGTAGCCTGAATGAAAAGAATCAAAATGATGTAAGATGTAATGTCCAACCAGGTCAAGAGCTTTGTGTGGGTTCAAAGGTTTTATCCCTGTAACTAAATGCCATGCATCAAACACCGAGATGCTCAGGCCAAAAATACCTTCTTACAGCCATTTGTAATTTGCACCAACATTATTTGGTTGAACCAGACTCTTTTTCGTCTGGCGATTATCTCATTACGGAGAACAGCAGAGCAGAATAGACTGCTCTGTTGTTGCCATCAACATCTCTAACAAGGAATGTGTGGCTCAGAAGAGAGAAGCCATGTGCCCAAGACTGCATGGTTTTACGACTCGGGTCTCACTGACTGCAGCACTCAAGCTCAGTTTACGTCATGGTACTATCTCTTGGTAGATGGCTATTTCATGCCCCCACCTACACAGAGGAAAACCAATGGATTAGGAGGGAGTCAGCATTCAGATAAGTGACTCCGTCCAAAGTTCAAGCAGGGAGGATTTCAGAGGAACCCACAGAACTCACACAATGGATTCCTCAATACATGCTAAGGGATTAATCGAACCAGCTCTCAAAACAAAGACCCAAAGGAGACAGGCACATTCCTCAAAAGCAGGATCACAGAAAGAACCAAGAATCTCTTTGCTTCAAGGAAACAAAAACCAACGAGAGAAAATTAAGCCAACTTGAAGAGAACAGTGGCTGTCCACGGACCCAGGTTTGGCCAAGGCGAGTAACACATTTATTCATAGAGAGTGAGAGAGTTCTGCTATATTTTCACTGCAAGTGGTAATTTGTTAACGGGTAAATATGGAATGACTTTCTTTCTCCCTTGGAGAGAAATGAGCTCACATTCTCAAAAAAACAATATATCTGGCAAGAGGTAGAAGACAGAAAAAAAAAGTATTTCATCCATTAAGTTCTGAAAAGCAAAGGAAATACATATTTCTGGTAGCTGGCGGACAAGGGTTTAGCCTTGACAATTCCTGAGCAGCTGAAGAAGGACAAATTTAGCAGAAATCAGCTGAATAAAGGTGGTCAGGTGCCTTAAGGCTGAGTGAACTCTATAAAATGACATTTCTCCTACACGGGTTCCTTATTTATTTTGTGTATCTACACCTTCCCTTATATCACAGGGTTTTATGTGTGTGCTACCAGTAATAAAATAGCTTTTGTCAAATTCAAGAAGACAGGCTGAGAGCAATTTGCAGCTGTGAAAACAAACTAAAGGGAACAGAGCACAGGGAAGGGGGTTTGTAATCTGTTGTGGCCACTGGAAAGGGTCTTCAACCCTCAAGTGCCCAGATGGAGCAGCACACACATGAGGGGGGCAGAGGAAATAGCTGAAATCAACTCAGCTCTGCAAATGCTGTTATCAAATAGTCAAGGGGAGGGGGAAAAAAGAGTCTCTCGTTCAATGTATT
Organism: Hippopotamus amphibius kiboko; assembly: GCF_030028045.1. NCBI lineage: Eukaryota > Metazoa > Chordata > Mammalia > Artiodactyla > Hippopotamidae > Hippopotamus > Hippopotamus amphibius. Next base: position 8,707,090 of record NC_080192.1, read on the forward strand.
GGCTCTGCATTGACCGGAGTTCAAATTCAGCCAAGAGGTCAGTTTTGTCATTGACCTCCCCCAACCATGCCACTCGGCCATTTGTTTCAGACCCCAGCCCTTGGTGTGGAGATGAATGAGTGCAGCTTGCATTTTGAAATCTGTGCAGATGCTCAAACAGACCTCGCTCTCCCGGCAGACAACATGAACACCATCAGATGTGACTTCAACTCGCTTCACTTTTTAGCCGTGGAAATGTGAGAAATTCCTCCCATATCTGGTCCACTGCAAGGGACTATTTTTATCAGGATCTTTCAAGCCCGGCTCTGAGACACATCAGATATTCCCACAAAAGTTCCATGAGTCGACAATGAAATAAGCCCAACGCCAGACAGACATGCACACCCAGGCAGGCAGAGAGGATAGGAGTCTTGTCACAGCAACCTTCCCTGAGATCACTCTGAACTGCAGATAAGCTAATGGGAGCAGTGTTAAAATGTGATCAACGGGGCATCTGGTTTCCCGTCTCTACAGCGTTCACAGAAGTGATCATGAAAGAAGGGAAGAAGCGAGGAGGAATAATAAGGAGAGACAGGGCCCCTTCTGGGGAAAACAACTCTAGTCCTGAATTCTCAGCTGTGCATTCCACCTCGGAAGCCGGTGATGGCTTCTACTGAGCACCAAGTGACAGACGTGCTGAGTTAGATCCAGGCTGGAGCCAGGCAAGGGGTGGCAGCTTCTGTCTCAATCTTTCTGCTCTCCCTTCCGCACTCCAATCACAATAAATATATTTATACTCACTTGATTATGTCAGCCAGACAATGCTCCCCTAATTGGCAGTGATCAGGGTTCCAGAATTGCTTGGGTGAACCTGCTGTCTCTCTATCAGGCAGAGCAAGTAGGGGCCACTAATGCAGTCCCCATCAACAATTTCCAGCGGAATAAAAAGCAATCCCCCAACTCGTGCATGGCAGTGAATTTTCCTAACAGCTCCTAAAGCCAACCCTTGAGGAACTCAGGCTTACTTACATGAACCTGCCCAGCATAGAATGCTTTTATAAATCTTCCCCGCCCCCGGCTCGAGTGCACAGTGAAAGAAAAAAAAAAAACCATAGCCACTTCCTTCTGTTCGAGGTTCTTTTGTTCTTTTGCGTTTTTTCTCTTTTCTTTTATAGGGCTTATATGGAGCTAACTGTCACTTTTGGTTCTTGGTTCTTTGCAAATTTCAGAGACATCTGGCACGCAGTTTACTGCATTTGCCAGCTCCAGTGTTTGTAGACATGTACACAGTCTCTGCTGCGTGTGCATGTGAACACACCACGTGTATAACTTAACGCATGCACAATTTGGAGCTTGACTGCATTGGTATATTATTTTGACATGTAAGCGTGGATACTGCAATACTGATCATAAGTAATCGCTCAATAAATATTAATTAAATGAATCAATGCACCAAGAGGGCAAATGCCATTCATTCATGCATCAGACATTTGAGCACCTGGTATGTGCCAGATGCTGGGTGTTCAGTGATGCATACTCAGTCCCTGCCCTCAGGGAGCTCACAGTTGAAGGGTGGGAGGCAGGCATATAGACAGGCAATTATAAGACATCTAAGAGGTTCAGGGATACAGCCTTGTGTAGGGTAGCACAGAGCTCCAAGGAGGGAGACCTTAGTCCTTCTAGGGGAGGGGCTGAGGCCAGGGGGTCTCCTGAAGGTGGTGAGGCTTACGCTGGGGCCATAAAGCATTCTGGACAAAGCAGACAGCACAATCCACAGCAAGACACGAGAAACAACAGGGTCTGAGTAGAGAACAGAAGCCGGAGGATGCCACGGGCAAGCATGGAGTTGGCAGGAATGGAGAGGGGGCTCAGGCAGGGACTTGGTCTGGGGGTGTGGATTCTGGGAGAAGTCAAGGAAAGTAGCTTCAACTATCTCAGTAAGGGCCCGGATTTTTCTGGATGCTGCCAGAATGTGTACACACATACACACCTGAAAGCAGAATTTGGACTGGCTTTGGAAGGTTTGCTGGGGTGCAGTGAGATCTGGTATGCCCTGAGTCCGACATCGATAAGCTGTGTGAACCTGAGCAAGGGCCGTCCTCTGGCTCTGTAAGCTGAGGGGATGGACTTCGCGGGCTCTAAGATTCCTCCCAGCTTTTATCCTCTAAGTTGCCTAGATTCTCTGAGGTTTGCAGAGAGGCCACACCTGGGCCTGTTCCATGTACACACTGTGGGGCTCTGAAGGAATGAGGCTACTTCCAAACAGCTTGCAGTATCACAGAATCACTCTTATGGTACGGAGCCAGCTAGGCACACAGTGCAATTTCGTGGAAATCCCTAAGAAGCAGTCACAGGAAGGTACTGCATGATGGAGATATCCTACTGTCCCCAGCCTGGGTCACGGTCTCATTATCTCAATGCGGAAGGCTTCCAATTAAATTCATAGCACGGATCTCTGTTTGATTTAATTTCTGTAAAGCGTTGCTTAGCTCATAACCTTGCTGCTCAAAAATTCTCAATGATTCCACTTTACTTCTAGAATCAAGCCCAAAATTCTTAGAGTGGCATTCAAGGCCGCCCCCAATCCAGCCCCTACCTTAACTGCTACAACCTCTACCTCAGCCGGGTGGGACCCCTAGCAGTGCCATCCAGGAATGCACTCTGCCCTTTCTCACTGCAGCACCCCACCCCCGCAAAGGGCCAAGTCAAATTCAAGTCCATCTCCTCTAGGAACACCGTCTGGTTACTGCTGTCCTTTTCTGAATCCTCTGTAGCCCTTACTGACCATGTGGTTCATTAGTGACTATTAATTTTACTCTGTGGTTTCTATTTTACTGCCACAGGATCCAGCTCATGGAAAATAGTTGCTGCTGCTGCTGGGTTGCCTACTTTGTAGCCTCTAGAAGACTGTCAAGTAAAATCCATGGCAAGTATGACTACCATTATGGATATCATAGTGCTGGGGGTTGAAGTTTTTTCCTTCTTCTTGGAAAATGAGGAACCTCGGAGAGAGTGATTTGGTGCAACCATGTTGGAGTTATGAGAATGTGCAACATTCCTCCCACGATTCATAAACAGCATTTTATGTGCATTATTCGGGAGCTTAACGTTCATCCAGGAATGAGTTATTTCACAGATCAAAAGGAGCAGATGTGCAGTCCACCAGGAGGAATAATCTCTCTGCTAAATTTAAAGAGGAAAACAATTGAACACTCTAGGCTGAAAGTAGAGGTGGTTGAACACCACCTGACCAGAGAGGAACATAAGAGACTTACTTAATTTCTGGCCCCAATGTTCAGGTTTTCTTGTACATGTTGCATTGAACAGCACATGGGAATTTTCACAAAAGAGGAACTGGCATGAAATCAATAAGGAAAATCACCATTTCCTTACTGATCCAACAGCATTTAAGGAAGCTGAGCTCTGCCAATATGTACAACTGTCCAGAAGTTGTAACTGGGCAGTTAAAACCACCATCTAAGCTGACAGCTGTGATTTTCCCAGAAGTAGAGCTTCAGGAAGAAAAATAGCTTTTAAACGTCAGTTCCATTTTTGCAAATTGGATCTGTCCCTGAAAAATTGTTTTAAGTCCAGGTTTTTTTTCTTTTCTTTCCTCATTAGTAAAGGATATGATGATTTCTTTTCACCCATATGGAAATTCATTCATTTACTCAACAAATATTTATTGAGCACCTACCATGAGCCAAACACTGTTTTAGGGGCTTGGGAGGCAGCTAAGAACAAGAGGCAAAGTCCTTGACCTCATGGAGCTTGTATTAGTAGGAGAGACAGATAATAAATAAGTAAACAGATAAGTAGATAGTTTAGTAGTTATCTATCAGGTGCAGATAACTGAAATAATGCTCACATCTTGTATCTGGAAAATTGATTTCCAGCAAATTAAAAATTAATTTAATTTTAATTAACTCCCACATGAGTATTATCTTAGCTCATGAAAGTCACATATATTAAGGGGTCTTTTGAAAAGAATAACTAGTAGGGAATGTATATACTGCTCTCTGCACATGACATTGACATTCCCCACTGACCTTCAACAAATATTATGTCTTTGAGGAGCATTTCTAGGAGGGGAATTTGTGCCAACTTTTATTCACTCCATTACGGCAAAATCTGGGACTGTGGAACTCACAGGGGTCTGCACTGGAAACCTCGAATTCCTTCTGGGCTCCTCTCTCTCTTTTCCTCCTATTTCCCCAATCTGGCACCCCTCTCTACTGGGTCTTTAAACTCTATCTTTTGAATATGCCTAAAATGACTCCCTTCTTTCCTTCACCCTCTCCTTAGTGAAGTTTTATAGTCTCTCTCCACGACCCCAGTGTCCTCCTTTTCCTCTCTGACTCTAGACTCAAACGCCCCCAGTCTCCCCTCTTCACTGCTTCCAGAGTGATTTGTGTAAAACACACCCTCCCCACACTTTCCAGGCCTGCAGGATGGAGCTCAGGCTTCTTGGGCTGGTCACTGTGGGCCCAGCCCCAGCCAGACTGGGCAGCTTTGTGTCTCTGTATCCTTCCTAGACCCTGGCCCCAGTGATAGCAGCACCACGGAAGCTGATGGTTTCTTCTTCCTTGAATACTCTCCTCCTTTCCTCCCCTCAATCCCTGCCTTTTTTTTTTTTTTTTTTTTTTTTTTAATTTGGCTGCACTGGGTCTTAGTTGTGGCACGTGGGATCTTTTTAGTTGTGGCATGCGAGCTTTTAATTGCAGCATAAAGGTCCCTGACCAGGGATGGAATCCAGGCCCCCTGCATTGGGAGTGAGGAGTCTTAACCACTGTGCCACCAGAGAAGTTCCTCCCTGCCATTTTTTAATATGGCTCAAAAGTCGCCTTCTCTGTGTGGCCTTCCTAGACCCACCAAGCAGTGCTGTATTCTCTCTCTCTTCTGCCCCAGGGTTATCCTGGCCCCTTCTCACTTCAAGTACAGCATCAAATGAAAGACTTTGGCAATGCTTTGTTTACATCTGTGTCTTCCCTCCCAAGCTATAAGCTCCTCCAAGCAGGGCATGTCTCATTTGTAATCTTAGAGCCTAGCACTATGCCTGGCACATAGTAGGCCCTCAACAAATATTTGATGAATGAATGAGTGACTTCTGGTCTCGTCTGGTTTGGCTTGTGCTGAATTATGCATTTGAGAATGAATTGACTACGGCAATATGACAGAATAAAACCAGCTGACAAATATGGTAAAGAACTTAACGGTGATTTTATGAACAATAGTTTTAAACATTTGAGCTGATGGGCTGCAGATGATAAGGGATTCTAAAACCAAATTTTCCTAGACAGTATTTCTGCGTGTACTAAATCTGGAGATGGTTGAGAAGTTCAAATAAATGATTAAAGCATGTAAAACAGAACGATTAAGTAATCTGTATCATTTACTGCAGAAAAGAAGCTTGTAGACACTTCATAACGGTTTTTAATGAAAGGAAAGATTGTACTCCAAGGATGGCTAAACATCTTCCTTCTGCAAGTACATAAAAGAAGAAGAAATAAGAAATGAAGTGCTACGGAGACTGAAGTTATGGGAATTCCCTGGCTGTCTAGTGGTTAGGACTCCACGCTTCCACTGCTGGGGGCCCACGTTCAATCCCTGGTCGGGGAACTAAGATCCCACAAACTGCGTGGTGCGGCCAAAAAAAAAGATTAAAGTTAAAAACAAAAGAGTACTCAAGAGTTTCCTGTTGGGATATGTGAGCCCATTTCAAGTTACTGGTACAAATAACGCCCATGTCTTGAGGGCTTGCTCTGAGCCTCGCATTGTTCTAAACACTTTCCCATGTACTATTTCATCTGATCTTTGTAACAAACCCATGGGGGTTAGTTTTAGTTATATTATCCCCATTCTAGAGGTGAGGAAATGGAGGTACAGGGTGAATAAGTAACTTACCTGGGTTGCACAGCTAGAAGACGGTAGGGCTGAGATTCCAGCCTGGGCTGTCTGGCTCCTGAGCCTTTGTCCTTACCTACTCTGTTTACTGTCTGCCTAAGGCTGAAATCCATGCCATCTTCCATCTGAGGATGGAGGCCTAAAGCCAAGCTCACTAAGTTCAGGGGACCAGTTTAAATTTAAACCAGAAAACCCTTGAAAACATTAATTGTCCTTCATTGCCAGGGTAACTAACTGTCTTGTGGGCTGCATTACAGCAATGCATGTGTGTGCATGTGTGTGTGTGTGGTGTGTGTGTGCATAGAAGTTCGAGTATCCATCTTTGTTTTCTTTATTGTAGTGAGTTGGCCTACCAGCTCTTGTGTTCCTAATAAGACAGTAAGTTGTTTTGTTTTGGGCAGTAGGTGTACATGGTTTAAGCATCCACGTGTGTGCATGTCTTTATCAGACCTAAGTCGAATCAAATTTAGAGATTATGATTTTACTTTTAGAGTGATGGAATTTACTCTTGGGGCTGAAAAGCCAGCATCTTCCTATCTGTTATTCTTTTCCAAGGTGACCTTGTTGAACCAGCCTCGGGGACATAAGCGGTGGGGTTACCGGCAGCACAGAGCGGGGGCAGCTGGCTGAGCAACCCCACCGTGTGAGCAGGAGGGCGTCAGTGCTCATCTGACCTGTGGAGGCGAGCAGTCAAGCGCTGAGCTGCACTCGGGCTGCAGGAGCCCGGAGGCCGGTTCAGGAGAAGCCGGGCGGCCTGCAGGAGCCCTGCGAGAGGGTGTGAATGAGTCACTAGACTTTTCAGGTTGACTGAGATGACTTCTGTTGATTTTCTTCGAATTTAGATGTGTTATCAGTGTTCACACATTGGGCATAACGGGAAGATGAGTGAACATTTTCTTGATAGAGCCTGACCTTCGGCAGGGCTGTGATAAGATTTGGGCTAAGATGTGACTCTGCAAGAATGCTCTGGCCAGCGCGTGTGGCCTGTGTTCCCATGTGCACTGGGGCCTCACGGGGGCACGTCCACGTGTTAAGAGCTGGGAGGAAACCCAGCATGACAGGCACGAGTGTTTTCTGTCTATTGTGCACAGGTCGGTCTGGGTTGGTATTTACCATTTTAGGGCATCAGAAGGCACTGCTAATTTGTCCCACTTTAGCTTCATGGTCTGGGAGAAGCACTTGCTTTCTAACCTGGGGTCCTCCACAATAACCAGAACGATGGTTGGTGCCTTGGTCAAGTGTTTGAGTTCTAGAAGCTCACTTTACCTCTCTAGGCTCAGTTTCCTCATCTTTAAAATGGATATAATCATGGAAAGTACCTGCTTGGGTAGGGCTAAATAAACTAACATGTCAAGTGCTAAGAACAGTTCCTGGTATTGAGTTTGCATTAAATTTGTGTGTATGTGAATGGATGCATTTTGTCCATACAACTTCATATTTGGCAGAGGGCTGCTCTACTACTTGCACAAAATAGGTGCTTGGTAAATATTTGTTCGATGTTGAAGGAACTAGAGGAATAGATTTAGTGGAATACATGTGTGGTAACCTGTCCTGACTGCTCAGTAATCTGTAATTCAGGGATGGATTGGCAAAACTGGATGTTAAGATCTCACCTCCCATAGAGAAACATATCAATAAAAGCAGAGTGTTCTGCAATCAAACATCTCTGCAGAAAAGAAGGGAGACCGGATAGTTTTGGGTGAAGATCCCACAGGAAATGGCCTGAAGAACTGAGTTGGGGATTATCACACTTGAAGAATAGGTAGCAGGGTCCATGACTCAAAGTCAAATCAATGGGGGACCTCCCTGGTGGTGCAGTGGATAAGACCTCACACTCCCAACACAGGGGGCCCGGATTTGATCCCTGGTCAGGGAACCAGATCCCACATGCTGCAACTAAGAGTTCACATGTCACAACTAAGGGGCTCGCTTGCCACAACTAAGACCTGGCGCAACCAAATAAATAAATAAATATTAAAAAAAATCAAACCAATGGAAGTCTCTAATATAGTGAAAAACAAAACAAAACAAACAAAAAAACAAGCAGCTTTAAAACTACCAAATATATGTTATTTTTGAGTCTACAAAAATAAATAGATATGAAAAACAGGAGTCAAATCCCTGACCTATTTACTTTCTACTGATTTTCTAATAATGACAGCTTCAACTTGAATCATTTCACTTAAAAAATAGAAAATGAACTATAATATTGTAGGAGGTGATACAGTATGACAAGAGTCACTTAATATTAGGTTGAATCATATGACATTGCCACTTCTTTTGGTAAAAAATGGTCAGACATTGTCAATTTCATATGGTTCAATCTGATATACTGAAGCTAGTTAACACTAAATCAAAACTCTTTTATTACCTTGCCTTATATTGCCTTTTAACTATGACTATAAAAGTAAATTGGCCAATTTCCTCCATCCTAGCCTCTTTTGCCTCTTAGAATTTGTGCACGGTAGGTGCTAAACAAGTGCCTTGTTAATTGAATAATGTTTTCTGTTATCTTCTCTCAAAAATTAGGCTGAAATTTTGCTACACTAGCTGATGCTGAGACTGCCCTTAAAATACAATTAACAAAGTGTTAGCTTCATTTCATGTTTCATGATTTAGATAAATGCTCTCTGTTCCTTGTCAGGGCAGCACTGGGAAGCTAATTAATACATTATTAATATGTTGTAGAGGCAAACAAGGCTCTGCTTGCACACGTGACCATGATAAGAATAAACTCAGGTCAGAAATATTTTTGCAAATAAGGAAGAGAGTTATTATAATAATGAGAAGTTACTGTTCATATGACACATCTCTGCACATTAAGACACATTACTGACTTACAAATGAAGTGACTGGTAGGATCACGCAGCCTTCTCCTGAAGGTACCAATCACTTAGGGTTTAATGGGGCATCCAAAGCACTCTGCAATGGAGCTAGAAATGATGACCTTTGGGATCCCAGGACTGATGAGCATTATTATTATTCACATAAGGTTTCATAAGAGCTGGGCTTGGTCCCCAACTTAAGAGGGTTTACAGAAATAACAGAGCAGGCAGCAAGAAATGGTTTTCAATTCAGAAAGTAAAGAGCTCCTTCTATGGTGGAAGAGACGGGGAAATTCAAAGAGTGTGAATTACCTGTGAGTTATTGTACCTCCTCGGGCCTCGGTTTCCCCCATATTTTTTAACTACCTCCTAGAGGACAATCATTCTCTATAACATCTGTTGTTGCATGGGATCCTACCTTCAAATGCCACACATTTCTTTGGGGGGAAAAGCTAGAGCTCTAAAATGTATTATTTGGGTTTTGGTTGACCCAGCACTGTGAGAGCAGCCACATTGCATAAGCAGAGTTCTAAGAAAAAAGAGTTGCTTTCATTTTTCAGACAGAAGAACCACAATCCTCTCTACGTTTGGATCCTTATACAAATTAAATATATGGGTAAGAGAGAGCTCACAAAATTAGCAATTTTAACCTTTCCCTCAACGCTGTGGATTTTTCTTAGAGTTTTTTTGGAGCACGGAGCGTGCACAGTTCTGCTCGATTTGTGCCGTCTAATGAGATCCCAGCCCAAGGGGATGTGATCCTACAATAATGTCTTCATGCTAATTACATTTTATAATGGTTAGGGTGAGAATAGTTCCAAACACACTTGAGGTAATAACTAGTCATATATCCAGAAGGTCAACAGTTCAATCAAAGAGAGAAAAAAATTAGCATATCTTAAGAAAGAGTTCAAGTGGTTTTGTACAAGAACTCTCATTTAAGTCTACAAGAATACTTAAAATACTCATGAGCCAGGTAATTCTATATTTCCCTTTTTAACTTGTTGAAAGCCCTTGATTTCAAGGTGCAATGTCTGAGAACAAGAAGCACCTGGCAGGTGAAGGGGAGAAAGTGTGTATTTAGGGAAATTGGCTGGAGTTTTAGGTTAGGAGTCTGTGCCAAGACTGCATTGCACAGAGTTTGGGGGCGGGGGGCGCGGGCAGCTGATGAGAGAACAGAGGTGATGCTAGAGGGCTTGGCAACGAATGCGGGCTCTGGGCCAATCTTCTGTTATAGTAACAACACAGCTTTAATCCACGATCACAATAAATTCCTCAAATAATTGTATATCAAATCACTATAAACAAAATTACAATCTACTCTCATCAATGCAGTTTCCATAGCAGGTCTGGTCTTTTCCCCAAATTCCCATTTTTCTATGATTTCTAATGAACACAAAAGAGCAGCAAATGGAAACTATACCCGTTGCTGTCTATTTTAAATGACTGAAGTTATCTTTCTTTTAGAAGGGCATAGTATTTTAATTTATTTTAAAAATATTTATTGACCACTTATTATGTGCTTGGCCATAGTTACATGGCTAATCATTTTAGAGATGATTCCTAAAAAAAGAATTTCTGCTCTGGCAAAAGTAAAGTATTAGAAGAATAAAACAGCTCGAGGATTTTTTTTTAATGTGCTAAAAAGTTGTACTTTTTATTCTCCAGGAGCCCCCACACTTTGCACAAGGAGTTCCTTTCAATATGGGTGTAATGCAATGTGGAATTGTGTGGAACACAGTCTGTGGACTATTGATTTCAATGGGTACCATATTCAGTAGATAAAATACAGCTAAGCTGGGATGTGAAGGATGACTTTTCTAATTTAAGCTACAGGAAAACTTTGAGACTGAAAATCAAGTTAGAATGAAAGTTACTCAACTCAACTAACTTTTAAATAGGACGGGGTCTTTTATGTTCATTTAAAAATATGAAACATTGCAAATGAAAAGTACGAAGAAGAAGAAGAATAAGAAGAAGCCTCCACGTGCCCACCACTCACAGGGTTTTTATGAGTCTATTTAATAGACCCTGTTCCATTTCAGAGGCTCCTACAATTAGTCACTCGAGTAAGGACATTTTCACATCTGATACCAGTCTCTGGGGATAAAGCCTTTTCGTAGGACATTTTTGGTCCATAGAATTCTCTCCTTTATCCTCTGGCCACTTTACTTTGAGCTGTTACGTCCACTGGTGGCAGGGGGGAGGGCCTAGCAGATGATACGATGGCCCTGTCCTTCAGCAGGTCACAGGGAGATCGATACCCACATAAATAATTCTAAGGCTGACATGAGTGCTGGGGAGAAAGAGATTAATTCTGTCTGGGGAAGAGCTGGAGGAGAGAGTGGGTTTGGGTCTAGCCCTTGAAGATTGGCTGGGATTTTGGAAGGTGACTGTGGGGAATGGGGGAAACTTAGGTGAGAGTGAAGGTCTAGTTCCAGAATGGTGAGCAGACACAGTCCTCGGACCAGGGTGTATGTTCTCAATGGAATGGGTGTGCTTTGGCTGTAAAAAAAATGTTGAAGACTTCTAGCTTATTGATCTAAGGGTCAGTGCCCCCAATTCTCTAATTTTCTTTTCCAACTAGGTTGTCAAGTCTTCCTGAACTTTTATATATTATCCAGCTGCTTTTTAAACCCTAAAATCATATAATACAGTAATAATTTACTTTGAGAGAGACTGTAACGGTTTACAAATGGCTTTTTTTATACACATTATTACATTTGATCCATGTAACAGCCCTGTGACACCACACGCTCATCTCCACAAGCTATTTCCTTTGAAAGTAACTGCTAGTTATAGAAAGTACTGGCTATAGAAATCAGAAAAATTTTTCCACTGGCGGCTTCATTGTGTTAGAAGCACAGGACAGGATAAAGTCAGCAATTTGGGAGAAACGAAAGGAGGGGCCCCCAGATAGACAGAGATTGAGAGTCCTGAGAGAATGAGAATGTGGTTTTGGAAACGGACAGTGATACAGAGGAGGCAAGTCCACAGCAGAAGCTACAGGATGGAGTGAGGGGGCGGCGGTCCAGGACTCGGTGGACGGTGGTCCTTAGCACAGTGATGAGCACATAGCAAGTTCATGGTCAATAGTTGTTCGACCATGTGTGGGCTTGTGTATGTCTTGAGCAGTGCTGTGTGAAACACAATTCAAAAATCTAAAATGGTGGCTTTTAGAACATGGATATAGGATGAAATAAATATTTTTATAACGTTTTCTGATTTTACACATCTGCATTCTCTCATTCTACAATAGTCTTGTCTATTGTAACAGTAATAAACCGTTTTTCAATTCACACATGGAAATGGTGCACTTTTGCAACTACTTTGTAGAGGCTAAAACAACCAGTGCACCGTGATTGTTGTAATCTACTTGGAATAAATCTTACTGACGTAGGAAGTATCAACATATCCATTTAGCCTGCTGCAAATCAGTTTACTTTTCTACTTAGAGACATGATATGAAATGAAATTAATCCAGTTGCAGCCAAGTGAGTGCATTCAGTTGAATAAATCCCTTCACGTGGAGAAGAACGTTGTTTTGCAGCTCATTTGAAAGAAAATCTGCATGGCAGTATAATGCCTTCTCTGGAACTGAACAAATACATTTATCTTAGTTTTATTTACAGTTAAATTCACATCAGAGCTCCTTTATATGACAGTGCACTCTGCTGTCCTCAGGTGAAGGTCATAGTGAAAGCATTTGCAGGACAACTAAAATTTTACAACGGAACTTAGCCTAAGGACTGTTGTTCCAACTAGACTATGAACTCGGCAAAGACTGACAACTCCTTGGAGAGAAAAGAGACTAATAAAAACCAACAAAACTGTATATATCCTTTTACATTCTCTCTTCTTTACTTTCTATGGTCAAAATGGCAATTTACACACAGTGTGTATTTGATAAATACATTTTGGCGGTGACTATTGCTAGCAGGCAACACGTGGAGAGGGTTCAGATAATAACAAAGGGATGAAGACAGAGACTCTTAAGGTGACATGCTAATGGAATTGAGGTTCTAGAACCTGGAGAAGGGAAGACTGGGGTTAGCAGCTGCGAAGGCAGTTGGTGTTATTTACCATTACTGATTGTTAGAAAGCACATCGTATGCAGGGTAGGATGAAAGAAAGTCAACTTCCATCCGGTAAGGTGATTTAGGGTTAGGAAGGCGGAAGCAGTTTTGACTTAGATGGATTATAAAGCATCAACAAAGGTCCTTAAGAAATCTTGCTTTGGAAATATTACAGTTGAAGAGTAGGTCATCTTTCTGAAATGAGTTAGCTGCCGTGCAGTAGGGAGGAGGACCTCTCAAGTTCTATTCCAGTGCTTATCCTGTGACTTTTTGGCAGCCAGTGTCATGATCTGACTTGCTTCCTGCCCCACTTTCTCCATAGCTAGAAGCCCTTGGCCTCTGCACCCAAGTCAACCATACCGTACACTCAGCCCTAAGTCTTTCTTGGTTGGGAGGGATTTAAGAAGCTGACTCTAGCTGAATGCTCAGCTAATTGCCATCCGGTCACCCCCTGCTGCTGGCCTGGCTCTGAGGTGTCCCAGTTCTAGCAAGTGGGATTCTGCCTTGCACCTAAGTCCACTTCTTACCGGATCTACCTGAAATCCACTCGTGTCTTCCTATGCTGACATCTGAAATCCTTTCTTGCTTTCCAGGTCTAACCTAATATCCAGTCTAGGACTGAAGCTTTGTTTCTCTCCACCCCCTCTCTCCTCCTGCCCCAGCTCAGACCTGATGTCCAATCTCCAAACCGCAACTCTGTTACCTAAAGCTGGCAGTCTGTACACAGAGCACTGGTTACAATCTCTCTGAAATCTCTCCTCTCACCTGGGGCTGCTGCTCCCCAGACCCCCATCATCATGACTCAGGCCACTGCCAGTCCGTTTGCTCTTTGCCTGGTCACGTGATGTCATGCCCCATGGCTTCATCTGCCTGCATTCTGCTGTGAACCGTTGCACATCTGAGTCCCTCTCTACAAACCACATACCTCTACAGCAGGCCTTCTCAACCTCGTCGCTACTGACGTGTGGGGCTGGTTCAATCTTTATTGTGTGTTGGGTGGGGGGGCGTCCTGTGTAGCGTTGCTAGTTTCCACCCACTGAATGCCAGTGGCAGCCCCTCTTCCCCACCTCCAAACTGTGACAGCCAAATATGTCTCCAGGCCAAACGTCCCAGATGGGGAGAGGGTTTCAAAATTACCCTGTTAGGAATTTTTCCTCTACAAGGACCCATAAAGGCAAGAGCATTTTAAGGCCAATTATAGATACTTTGAGAAACAGCCGGATGTGTTTAGAATATTTAAATCTAGATAAAAAATTTAACTAGCAAATCTAAACTATTAATAAACACCAAATGCAATTTTGTAAGCTTTGTATTACGACACAAGGGGTAAAGTGGGTAAAATGGGGTTATGGTGGGTAAAGTGGGGTGAAATCCCTTCACTCTAGTTCGGTTCTCCTCAGACCTAATTGTGCAGAAGAATCTCAAGAGGACTTTTTTTAAAAGTTCAGATTCTGGTTTGGTAGGTTTTAGGCAGAGTCTGAGATGCTCGTTCCTCACGGGCTCCCAGGTGATACCAATATCATTGGTCCCTGGACCTCATATTGAGTAGCAAGGTCCTCGATCAAAATCACTAGTGAGAGGTGGAGGTGCTATTTGAATCTTAATGATCACAAGGTCACAAGAGCAAGATGAAAATTTGCATTAGAAGGACAAACTAGAAAAATGTGACTATTCCCTGCACTTTTCTATAGTGAGTAAAACTGCTCTCAGAGATGTGTTTTGAAATGTGACATTTCTATTAGCTTGCAATTATAAATATTATACAAGCTACCTGCAAAAACCTGTGAACTGCTAAATTAGTTTGGCAAGACTTTGAAAGGGTTCCAAAACTGTGATGGAAATCTAAACTTCAAGGTCTTTGTAGTCCGTTTTAGGGAGGAAGAGGCTAGGGGTGAGAATGGGCCTGGTGGAGGGGATGGAGAGAGGAGAATCACTTTAAATGGAGCCTTGCAAAGAAACAGATTCATAAACCGTCCTCAAATTACAAATTATCATGTTCTGAAATTTTACTGACACCACATGAAGTTACTGCAACCCCAAATCAGATAACTCAGTTACAGCTATAAAACAGTTGCAAAAATGAATGCTATTTAGTATAACGTACAGCGATCAGGGTGACCAAATCTTCTGAAAGCTGCCGAAAGCCTGATATAAAAACTTCCTCCTCTCATATAATACTGCCTCTGAGTAACTTTGACTTGGAATTTTTGCAGACATCTGACTCACTGTTGCATATCCTCAGGAAGGAAAGGGCCGTTCACATTTGTTCCTGGTTTACAGTTAGAAAGATTGAGGCTCACTAGTTTGTCTAAAGATGTAGGTAATAAAGTCCTGACCCTTTTGAAGTCTCTTCCAGGCCAGCGTTGAGACTAGCTATGTCCTCACGTCAGCAGATAAATATTCACCTTGGGGACAGAGAACTAATGTCCTAGCTCTGGAATATATTGATAAATTGTTATCAATTTGATCAAGTGTAATAGAATTAAATGTCTCTATATTTAAAACTCTGTGCCTAGGGTTGTTTTCTTCTTCTCCTTCTCCTTCTTCTCCTTCTCCTTCTTCTAAGAAAATCAGTAGTGTGAGTACCGAATCAGGATGAACCGGCTTAATGGTACTGCATGGGAACTCACGGTTGTGAGCTGACCACAATTTCGGTATGAGTCAGCAGTGTGACTGACATGACTGCCGAAAAGGCTAATGTAATCTTGGGCCATATTAATAGAAATATAGGGTATAGATCAAGGGAGGCCACTACTCCATGGTATTCCACATTTGTCAGATCAGTCCTGGAGAGCTCTGTCCCATTCTGAGCACCATGATTTAGGAGGAGCCTCAGAGTCCATCGGAGGTAAACACTTAAAATGATGAGAGCATATAAAACCACATCATAGGAGGAACAGTTAAAAGAACAAAGTGTATTTATGCTTGTAAAAGAAGACTTAGGGGGACATGATAAGAAGTGAAAAAAGAACAGCATATCCAAGAAAAGAGCTTGAGGTACAGTTTCCAGAGGCAGAAGTTTAATTTCTGGATCCCCAAGGAAAGAAATTCACAAGAGACTTCTCTACTCTTTGTCACAAGCAAAATAAACAGATCTTCAGCAAAGGAGACTCTGTTCCTCCTACGATATCCTTCAAGTATGCAAATTTGTGGATAACTTTCTGCGTCTTTGCCAAGCCACCTCCTTCTGCCTTACAGATGCACCTCCTTCAGGAAGCCCTCCCTACAAAGCCCGGCCTTGAGCCACTTACTCTATCTCTTCCTTGGGAGTTTGTACTGCGATAGCATTTGCTTTCATTTGTCCTAGTTTCCCTAATAGCTTACTAGTGCCTTAGGGAAAAAGACCCTATTTTCTTTTTGTTTTTATTACCCTAAATGTTCTCAGTACATCTGGGTACCGTGAATTAGGGGTTGAGGGGATGTCTGCTGATGGTAGCCAAAAGATGAATTAAAGTAACCAGACAGGTAATTTTTTTTATACCGTCTACATGACAAAGCATTACAGTGTGCTCTCTTGATGCTAATAACACCTAGTTGACCCTTCACTTTATGAAATAACATGAGCTGACAAAGTTGGCTGTGTAGTAAATCTTACTTTTCCCTACATCTTGCATTTTAAAATAAAAGTTGTGTGTCCATGCCACTAAGTTAAGAGCTCCATCTTCCTTGTGTCAGGCCTTGGGAATTACTCTCCAGCTAGGAGATCCTTTGACTTCGCACATCCTCCATTTTTTGTTTATCTGGATATTTATAGGGTACCAAGTGTCATGTCACAACCTCACACAGTAACTGGTTTATAAAATGAATGAGTCGTCAATTTAACAATATTGGTCTCAGAAAAAGAAATTCCACAAATGAGTTTAAATGAGAAAGTACCACGTTATGCATTTTAAAAATGAGAGGGACTTCCCTGGTGGCGCAGTGGTTAAGAATCCGCCTGACAATGCAGGGGACACCTGTTTGATCCCCGGTCTAGGAAGATCCTACATGCCGAGTAGTAACTAAGCCCATGTGCCACAACTACTGACCCTGTGCTCTAGAGCCTGTGAGCCAAAATTACCGAAGCCCATGCGCCACAAGTACTGAAGCCCACATGCCTAGAGCTGGTGCTCTGCAACAATGAAGCCACTGCAATGAGAAGGCCGCACACTGCAACAAAGAGTAGCCCCCGCTCGCGGCATCTAGAGAAAGCCCATGTGCAGCAACAAAGACTCAACGCAGCCAATCAATCAATCAATCAATTTAAAAAAATGAGAGCTTGCATATTTATATTACATCAAAGATATAAACATGCTTTGGGGGTAGCAATGGGTAGCAATGCACAACTCTTCTCAAGTCTCCTGAGTAGTGGGTTAAAGAATGGTATCGTTTCACTCAAGGACAGAGGCGTGGTTGGGGCACTCTGAGTCATTCACAAAGCTGAGAATAGAACACAGAACACAGGAGTTAAATTCTTGCTCTGTCACTTTCATCACTGGACAGCATGACCTCCCACAGTCAAATGACCTGACATGGTACAGAGCAAATTACACACTTCTCTCCAAAAAGTTGATAGAACTCCACTAGCCAGCTAGTTCAGTTAGAAAATGCAGTGAGCAAAAAGACAGGGCCCCTGATTTTCTGTCATCGGCTGTTAATCACAAATGGAGACCAACACCTTCCTGGTTACTGAGGTAGTCAGCCTGTCTGTGCTAATAGTTCTTGGATGATTCCAAAGGTCAAGAGCAGAGTGGTTCCTGTGATGAGTTGACCACCTTTGGTTCTGAGTTTGCACCATTTGACAACTGATACTATAAAACCCTGGTTTACTGACATAAGGAGCATGAGAATTTTTTCTGCTTGTTTTATCTTCCTGGAGAGACTCAAAATTAAACTAGGGCTATATCATGGATTTCATATTGTTGTCAGCATGCCCTATGGACACTTTTTACAAATCCAAAGCAAATGCTAACATACAAATATCCTAGTTATACTGACCAGAAGATTCTACAAATGCCCCCCAAAGGAAAAGGCTTGGTCACGTCTTTTCTTGTCTCAGGGCGTCTGTGTTCAGTGCCTCTGGCCCTCTCACGACTCTCTGACTTCCAAGCACATTTCAGGGACATTAAAGGAAATAACTGTTAATGATGAAAAAATCAGATGGAAGATTTGTGTCCTTCAAGACAAATAACCTTTTTAGAACGATAAGGCCTATCAGCCCCAAATAAGTCCATCAGCATTCTTTATTTCCATATTATATTCTGAACTACCCAAGAGGGATCATAAAATACCATGGTATGTCTGCCTGATGCAGAGCACAGAGCTAGAGCAAAATTGCTGTGAGACGGCCAGCCCTGCAGGAAAATGAGGCAACCAGCAGAACGATGCACAAGCAGCCCACAAAAGCACTATTGATGTTGATAGTTTCTAACAGAATATGGACATTGAAAATGGACCCATCAGAACTGGACGCCAGCTCTTACGACCTACAGGGAAGGGTGAAAGGTCTTGCCATCTATTATAGAAAAAAGTCATTTCCCTCTGCTCTCAGACGGCCAGGGGATTAGGTAGTTTGCAACAGAGAACGGAAGGGGCTTCAGAGAACATGTGGTCTAACCTCTCACTCGAGCGAGAAGGAAACTGAGGCCCAGAGAGGCCACAATGTCATGTTCAAGGTCACGCAGGTAGTTTCCGGTAGAGCCAGAATTCAGATTTCCAGAACCCCATCAAAGGTTCCTGTGTCTCCAGAATGCTGTGCCCAGACCAGAGTAGTAGAAGGAGCCCAGGGCTATAATTTCACAGCCTTGGTACTAAGTCTTGGCAGACGTTAGCAAAATTACCTTGAGCAAGTCACTTAAACTCGCGAGCTTTGCTTTTCCCACTCTGCAACATGAGAGGCAAAATATGTGGTCTGTGTGCCTCAAAGATCATAGGCAGATCAAACGAGATAATGTGTGAAAATGCTTTTTAAAGCTTTATAAGTCTCAGGGTAAAAAAAAAAACTTCAGATGAAGGATGTTTTTCCTTCTGAGGTTGTATGGATGGACTTGGGGGAGTGGGGTGGTCCACAGAACACTGGAAATTCTGTGTAAAGGTGTGTGTGGATAAGTGCTAAGCAAATTTTTTAACCCTGGGGATAGTTTCTGTAGCTTTCATCAGCTTCCTAAATGTGTCTCTGAAACTCCTATTCACTCACCACCGCCAGTAAAAACCTCTGTGCTGTGGATACCAACATGTTTATGATCAACCTAATAGGTTGATATAATGTATTAAAATGTGATACTTTTCTTAGATTTAATATATAGTTGAGATCTTCCTGCAAGCTTTGCTAATTCAATAATCCACATTTTTAGAATATAAATCTATTTGGAGGAGAGGAGCTACTCTGACCTTATACTTTGCTCCGTAAACTGCTAAAAATCTATCACCTATAAAATGAAGATGAAAATTCAAATTATAAATTGACCAGGTTTTTTTCCACTACCAGTTCTTCCTTAGTGATATTTCCTAGTTATTTAAAGATTTTTCTTTAAAATCATATTTAACAAGAGAACTAATTATTCACTGAGTTCCTACAGAATTCCCAGCAGTTTGTTTCCGGTGTTTTCTATAAAGCACTAGACAATAGACACAAATTGTAAACCATTTGGAGGCTGCCACATTAAGCCCGTGGTTCTGGAAGGCTGAGAGGTGTGGAGAAAAACAAATGAAAAAGCATTATTCATAACCAATTGATCAATTAGCCTGCTTTTCATTAAAAAAAGTAAAAAGGCAGAACCAATTTAGCAATGACTGTGTTGAAAATGCATAAAAATGTTATTAATGTCGAATTTTTTTTCTCATTTATTTTTAGTTCTTTTTAGAAAATTACACTTGAGAGCTTTCTGTAATGGCGATAGAAGGAGTGAAAAAGACAGCACTGGAACCCTTTTTTAATGCTAATGAAGGGGTAGGGACAAATACCTGGTTTGTGAGGCCTTTTCTGTATAAGGTTATGTTTTTGCAAAGCCATAGACTGACTTATGGAATATCCAAGTGAGTGAGATAACCAACCAGCAAAGTTACCTGCTAACGAAACTCATCCATTGTCCCATAAAGAAATCCAGTGTAGTCTGTTATAAATCTGACAATGGCTATACTCTTGTGTTTCAGTGGAAAATCTTACACAGTTCAGGAATGCAAAAAATGAGAGGCATTTTTCCCCTTTGACTATATCAAAATATTATCTTCTGCCCCAAGGCTCTGAGGTCTCATAACTCCCCTCTTGTATTATCCCTTTCAGGTTTTTTTGGCTTCCTCTTCCTTTATAGTTTTCCATTTTTCAGTCCTAGCATTACCTCTGATGTTTAAAGTTTCTTACACAGAGCCTTAAGCTATAGAAATGCAATAAGCATACTCATCTATGCTTAATAGAGTGCTATTATCAGATGAACAAAACCTAAAATATATTTTGATAGCAACACTTTCAGATTTTCAATAACTTAAAATAACTTAAAACTTGGGTGGTGATAGGATGGGTTGGGGTTGGGGGGCCTGTAACTGATTTTCTTTCAGTTCCATTTGTGCTCCTTCTCATTCCATGTGCCAGGAGTCTTCAGAGAGAAGGCTCTGGAATCAGACCGCCTGGGTTCAAATCCAGGCTCCACCACATACTAGTTAAGTGACCTTCTGCAAGTAACTTGACCTCTCTGTACCTCAGTTTCCTCACTTACAAAAGAAGGGTCATATTAGCCCTTGTTTCGTTGTGCTGTTAGGAGAAGCAAATGAGTTAACACCTGTAAAGTGCTCGGCAGATAATAATAACAGACACTTTTAGAAAATTTATGTGTATAACAGAGAAAGACAAATATCATATGGGGACTCTAATTTTAAAAAAATGATGCAAATGGACTTATTTACAAAACAGGAACAAACTCACGGATTTCAAAAACAAATTTATGGTTACCAAAGGGGAAACATGGGGGTGGGGGAGGAATAAATTAGGAGCTTGGGATTAACATACACACTGCCATATATAAAATAGATAACCAACAAGGACCTAATATATAGCACAGAGAACTCTACTCAGTATTCTGTAATAACCTATATGGGAAAAGAATTTGAAAAAGAATGAATATATGTATATGTATAACTGAACAACTTTGCTGTACAACTGAAACTAACACAACATTGTAAATCAACTATACTCCAATAAAATAAAACAAAAACAAAAAACAAAAAAACCTTTATGTGTATAAATTATTTAATCTTCAAAACAATATGATGAGGTAGGTACCAGTATCACTCTCATTTTATAGCTTAAGAAACTAAGGCACAGAAAGACTAAGCAACTTGTTCCAATTGGCCTAGTTAGTAATGGAAGGATTGGCCTCAAACCTAGACCGTCTGACTCCACAGTAACAGTAAATGTTACTTATCACCATCACCATCACCATCATCACCATCACCACCACCATCACCATCACCATCACCATCACCATCACCATCACCATCACCACCACCATCACCACCATCACCATCACCATCATCATCATCACTATTATCACCATCATCACCACCATCATCATCACCATCACCATCATCATCACCATCACCATCATCACCATCATCACCATCACCACCATCACCATCACCATCATCATCATCACTATTATCACCATCATCACCACCATCATCATCACCATCATCATCACCATCACCATCATCATCCTTGTTGTTATTACCTGAACTTAAGTTCTCAATAATTATCTGCTGTTGCTGCTGCTATGATGAATGTGTATGTCTAATCCTTCTTCAAAGTGTACTAAAAATGTATATGACCCCCAGCACAATAGTCGATTTAGGCAAGGAGTAACACCTAAAGCCAGTGAGTGAGGTCTGTTGGGAAATAGGATATTACCACAATGCCTAAGTGTCATCCTGTCAGACCACTTGTTAATTACAAAGGGACTGCTGGAGTGAGAACACCACCTTGAGCCACAATCAAACTGAGTGTCACGAATAGAGGGACAATCTGGCACTAAGTGTCTCCTGATGAGATGCAATATGGAGCATCCTGTAAAATACGTCCAAGTGGAATCTAATCAGTGCTTTAGTCCTAACTTGGAGTTTACAGGGAAATACATGGCTAGAGGAACTAATTAAATGACACCATGAGACAATGACAAATCCAGAAAGTGGGACATTTTATAAGATAATGCCTAACTTTTTCAAAAAAATCCAATGTTGAATAAAAAGATACAAAACCCTAATGCAAAAATGTATTTTTCTTTTTAAAAATTAGATCCTAGTTTTTTAAAGGTATGGAAGACATTTAGGGGACAAATGGCTAAGGTTAGATATGGTCTAGATATTAGATATTAACGTATTACTGTTCATCTTCTTAGGTATAATGATGGTATGTAGAAGAATGTTCTTATTCTTATATGTGTAATGAATTATTTAGGGTGAAGTGTCATTTTGTCTGTAACTTACAAGTAGTTCAGAGAGAAATGCATATAGATGAAACAAAAATACCGAAAAGTTAGCAATTGTTGAACCTAGGCGTTGAGTATAGAGGTAGTCACTGTACAAATATTTCAACTTTTCTTTATGTTTGGACATTTTCTTCACTCTCTTCATAAGGTGTATGCCTTATATCTTCTTTGGAGGGCATGTAAGACTTTAATCTTCACATACTTAGTTTCTTTTAATTCTCCAAAATGTTTGCTGTGAATGAATATATCTAAAAAAACCTGTTTAAAAAAATTATTTACTGAATTCCTATTGGCTCAAGCTTATTGAACCTAATATAATATTAACATTGTTGAAGAGAAATCAGTGCCTAGCACAAGGCCTGACACATAGTAAATGCACAATAAGTGTTAATAAATGTTCATTTGTTAAATGAGGCTATATTTCCCTAAGAATTGTAAAGAAGCCAAAAAAAAAAAAAAAAAAAAAAAAGAAAGAAAGAAAAGAAAAAGGAAAAACAAAAGAAAAAAAAAAGAGAGAGAGAGACACACACACACAGGAGGCTGTGTTGTTCCTTTATAGATCAAGATATGCTGGGCAAGTACTTGAGATGGACAAATAGGGGCCAGTCAACCCCATTCTTTGATTCAAATAACTAAGGTCATAAAGGTTCTTGACCAAGTGTTGAGTTTGTTTCGCGAGGGCACAAAAATGAAGCCTCTGTCTCTAGGCCTAATCCAGCAGCAACTGTTACTCGTTTAAGAAATCCCAATGGAATCACACTTAATGACACATTTTTGAACAACTAGACTTTTCTTGAGCCAGGAAAAGAAGCAAGTTCTGCTTGAGTTCAGGCATAAGCCCTACAAGTCACAAGCACCCACAGGTGTTATTCTCTGAGAATCAATAAATGTGTGGGAACTGGGCTCATTTTCAGCTCCTCCAGAAGGCAAGGGCTTTGAAAGAGACAGCTTCAGGCAGTAAGTGAGATATATTTTGTACAAGAGGTGGGAAGAAAATGATCAAGATTCAAAGAAATAATTAATACTGATATTACCCTGTATTTTCACAGTGCCTTTTTCCAAAGCCACTTCATATCTATGCAAACTCATTTATTTTTACAATATTCCTATGAGGTAGACATAGAACAACTGAAATTAAAAAAAAAAAAGATAAGGGATTTTCATCAGGGCCTAAGATATGGAAGATATTCAAAAGAATATTATATTAGCAACAGAGATACTTCTTCATTTTGAACAAATTGATCACCTCCTTCCCCTCTGCTTCAGTAAAGTCATTTTAAAAAGATGAAATCTATTGCAATTTAGGGAGAATAAGATTACAGTTTACTACATGGGAGACACTCCAAGTTCATCTAAAAAGATAGTTTTATTCATTGATATAGGGCTGTCTCCCTTTACCAAAAAGCACCCCCAAAATTCTCCAAAAGGGTGCAAATCAGAATTTTTTAAAACTTGAAATTTAAATGCACTCAGGTGGTTCTCAGTTTACACAGTGCTCTTTATTTAATAATGGATCCTTTTGTAAAGAGGATCACTTTTAAATTATTTTATAAATGTGAAGTTTTATAAACAATACTGGGTTGTTAAAGCGGAGTACACTTATACTAAATGTTCTTTCTGAAACCAAAAATAAGAAAAAAGAGAAAAAAGAAAAGAGCACTCACTAAAGAACTAATAAATCGATGATAAATGTAGTTGTAGAGGGTGAAAGATTTTTCAACCTGAGTTTCCCACCCAGATGACAGGACATGAGCACATGTGATATTTTCTATTGGACTTTTAGATCCGAAACATTTTCCCTCCTCTTAATTCATCTGGGGATGTATATTTTCAGTAATGCGCAGATGAAGTAACATATACTTTATTAACAAGACCTAATT
This sequence comes from Hippopotamus amphibius kiboko, assembly GCF_030028045.1. Classification (NCBI taxonomy): domain Eukaryota; kingdom Metazoa; phylum Chordata; class Mammalia; order Artiodactyla; family Hippopotamidae; genus Hippopotamus; species Hippopotamus amphibius. The sequence goes on from NC_080192.1 coordinate 8,731,209, forward strand.
CCAGGTAAGTAAAAACGATATTTTTAAGTTGGCGCAACTTAAAAATTGAATACACCCAACTTTGGTGCGTGTATTCAGTCTCAGGTTCGGGGACAGGTGGGGCAGAGAGTGTCAAAGAGTAGTGTTCAGACTCAATGCCTGAACTGGAGACAGTCTCAGGAACACAGTGTTAACTGTTAATAAAGAGACAAAGACAATACCCTCTCAAAACCTATTTCAACGTAGTTTTCATTTAGTAAAGGAACCCAAACTGGTGTTCTTTGTAAAGACAACATAAATACTAACAGAAGTAGACATGCAAGCCCCAGGGGGAATCCTGACCGCTCAGTACTAGGGTTCATTCATTGCTGCTCCGTCCTTCACTTCCCACCCTGACCCCAATAGGGAATAAATGCTGACACTGGTGAAGTGGAATTTCACCTTTGTAATTTCAGGGTCCAAAGCCTTTCCCTGAGATGGCTCAGAAGCCAGTTAGTAGAGTCTTTTTGTGTAACAGGCTGGGTAAGGAACAAATCTTCTCCTAGCTCATTTGCTAGAAGTCGAATACTATCACCACAAACACTGTTACAGAAAGATTTAGAGACCTTAGCTGATGAACCAAAAATTAAAACCAATATTTACAGAGCCCATGGGATTCATTTTAATTAGATTGACTCTTAGAGAACATTCTGCAAATAATAAAACTATCCAAGATCTCTCGAGTGTGTAGACTGATGCTGTATCATGACATACCTTTCAGAAGAGAAGAGGTTGAGGCTATGCTTTTGACACCGGGTTGTTAGAATCCTCTCTTGCAACAAGGAAGATGAATTCCAGCATCAAAACGACTGCATTTCAGGGTACAGATCCACGTTGTGCTGTCTTCTAAGTGCCACACTAACCAGGGCACAGGCTCGCAGATCAATTAACGGTGCCTCCTCCTCCCTGACTTCTTACCCCCTCCTCCAAGCTACCCCCAGTCAGCCCAGCAGTCTGTATGCAAACCACACAGGAACTAGCAGATACAGGGCTTCAGAGAGTTGGGTGTGAGCCTTAGATTATGTGGTTTTGTTTTCTTGCTGCCAGAGTTGAACTAAAATGCAGGAGGTTCACTGAAACACTTTTGCTTCTTTATGCTTGGTTTCAGTTTTGACAAGTTGGCCCCGAACAATTATGTTCACATAAGAAAATTTCTAATCCTAGAGATGGTCCATCAGCAAGCTGCTGCTGGTCTTAAGGAAAACGCATCTTCTCTGAGTCTATCCAAGCATCCACAGAGGCATTAGGACTTCTTAGGGGAACTCAGTTAATACCATCCGGATCACTCACAATGTTAAAATCCCAGAAGAAAATGATTTCTTAGTTTACTCAGCCCATAATATGACCCTTAGCCCATAATATTACCCTTAACAAAAGAAAGAAGGAAAGCTCTAAGCCAGGATGAGTTCTAACCCCAGCTTTGCCATAGTCAGGTGTGAGCTGGGGCTCATTACTTAGATTTGGGGGATTTCATTTTCTTCTGAGTAGGTTGGACTAAACTATTTCTGGGATTAAAAGATTTTTCACTGACCTAACGTTTTTGTCACCTTCAACTTCCTTAGTTCTTACCTTCAAATTTATAGCTAGCTCTCCTCTTTAAGTTCCTTCCTCCCATACCAAGTGTAACTTGTGAAGGCCTCTTCCTCTGCCTTTGCTCTTGCCAGAAAACGGATTGCCAACGTTGCACCTTTTGCACAAAATTAGAGACATTGCTACTTACTAAGTGGCACCGTTCAGATTTGGGGGACCAGACCGAAGATAAAGAGGAAAATATTGACCGACAAGATGTTCCCAGCATTAATCTCTTGCAGGCTAAGAAGGAGGGTATCACTTAAGACAACTTGGGAGTCTCAAATTTAAACTTATTCTACGTTGTGAAATGGTGTCCTTTTCTATCTCTTTGCCTCTTTATAGCTAAACCTTGCTCAAGATTTACTTTTTTGGGGGGAAATTTCTCCTTGGTTATGATCGCTCGACATTTTTATTGAAATAGAGAAGGAGAACCTGGTGTGGAGTCATTAGAATACTTGGTCATAGTAGGTGTTCGGTAATTGATTGGTTAGATGACTTAAAGGAAGTAATTTGCTCCTCTTAAGTCTGTAATAAAGAACTTTTTATTAAAGCAAGTTCGTCAAATGTTCTCAAATCCAAGTTGCATCTGAATAAGGTCTCCACTACTTCCACATGTTATAAAGATAGAATTTTCAAAATAGCAACGATCTTAAAACAATAACATCTCCATGTTGGCCTCAGTGTTCTTCATCTCCAGGGTCTAAGGGCCTTCTTGGTGGGATCACCATTGCGCTGGACTTCCCCATCGCTGGTTTGCAAACGCTGAAATCCTCTGGCCACAGTCCCTATCCTGAGCCAGCGGTTTTGAAGTGGGAAAGAAGGGGACTGTTGACTAGCGCTGTACAGGAAGTGCCATGGTGTTCTCAGCACGAGCCCAACGAGGAAGCTGCTCTTCCACAGGGCACTGCCCCCAGGGAGCAGAACACAGCCCCTTCCCGTCCAAGTATGGGACAGAGGGCAGAACAGGAAAATCTCACAGGGAAGTTATTTTGGTAGTAAGTAATGAGCGGCAGACATGTTACAGAGCATTCTGGGCGGGAAGCAAGGCCCCTTTAGTGGTTACTTTCATAGCAGCTCTGTAATTGAACCGGTGCAAAGGCAGAACCTCTCTCTGATGACCTAGATGGGTGGGATGGGGCAGGGGCATGGAGGGAGGTCCAAGAGGGAGGGGATACACGTATGCATATAGCTGGTTCACTTCACTGTACAGCAGGAATTAACACGGCATTGTAAAGCAAGTATACTCCAATTTAAAAAATATTAAAACAAAACAAAACAAAAAACCCCTCAAGTGAGAATGCCAGCAACTCAGCCCTCACCATCACAGGATGCTCAGATACATAGCAGCAAAATCGGTAGGATTAAGGAATATGTGAAATCTAGACTTCTCCACCATGGAGAAATTCTCATTTAAAACCATACTTGTTTAAAATTTTTCAGCAATTCCTTTTGAGGGTTTGTTGTTAATATCAGAACTTCTTATATATAATTATGTTTCATTTAACTTCACGGTAAAATGTGTACTTCTCATCCAATACTATGGGTTCAGACATTTTTTTATTCTTTCAGTAAATAATGTTTGTACACCTACTCCTTGTCAGCCCTGCTCCAGATGCTGGGAATGTATCAGTGAACAAAACATAGTCCCTGGCCTCCTGGATCTTACATTCTGGTAGAGGAAGAAGTAACACATTCATCATATAATTGTACTGCCACGGAGAATTATAGAATGGGTCAACAGTCGTAGACAGTGTGGCTGAGCTGGGGGTTGTTCTTTTATTAGGAGATCAAAGGACATTTGAGCAAAGTCCAAAACAAAGTGAGGGATCCGGCCTGATGGCTCTTTGGGGAAATAGCTTTTGCAGGTATTGGGACTCACAGGAGCAAAGCCTGAGGATGGGAGCAAGCTTGATGCAACGAGTGAGGTGGAGAGGAGTCGAGTTGGAGGTCAGAGAGGGGGCAGGGGCCAGAACATGCAGGGCCTCACTGGCCATGGCAACATCTTCGGATTTTATTCTTGAGTGAGATGGGAGCCAATGGAAGATTTTGAACTGGGGAGTAATATGATCTGACTTGTGTTTTAAGTTTTCCAATGCTCACTCTGATCACTGTGTTGAGATTAGATTGTAAGAAAGCAAGAGAAAAAGCAGGGAGAGCAGGTGGGAGGCTACTGCAACGATCCTGGCAAGAGATGAAGGCGACCTAAGACAGATGGTAGGAAATGATTGACTTCTGAATATACAGGGTGACCATAAAGTCTGGAGCCATTGATATTATTATTTTGTCATGTGTTAAAATGTGGCATTGAGGGACTTCCCTGGTAGTGCAGTGGTTAAGAATCTGCCTGCCAATGCAGGGGACATGGGTTCCATCCCTGGTCCTGGAAGTTCCCACATGCTGCAGAGCAACTAAGCCCGGGCGCCACAACTACTGATCCCACATACCTAGAGCCCATGCTCCGCAACAAGAGAAGCCACCACAAGGAGAAGCCCATGCACCGCAACGAAGAGTAGCCCCCGCTCTCCACAACTACAGAAAGCTCACTTGCAGCAACAAAGACCCAATGCAGCCAAAAATAAATAAATAAATAAATAAAAAACAAATAAATATACAAGAATTTAAAAAAGAAGAATGTGGCACTAATAAACCATTTATTACCTACGGAGCACTCAGTCCAGACTTGGTAGCCAACCTGTGGCTCAGGTGTGCTCATGGACATGATGTACAGTGTGAGAGACAGAGAGAGATGTCAGTGGTGACCCCAAGCTTCATGGCCTGAGAAACTATAAGCAAGGATGTGTCATTCCCTGAGACAGGAGAGACTGTGGCGGAGCAGGTCTGGAAGACCAGATCAGGAGTTGGCTTTCAGATGTATTAAATTTGAGATGTCTATGAGACATGCCAGTGGGGGTGACAAGGGAGTTAGACATATGAGTCTGGAGGGTGAGAGAGGTTAGGGCTGATGGTGAAACCTTGACAGCTGTTGAGAGAGAGAAGGGTGTTGAAATCTATGAGACTGGATAAAACCACCCTGGAAATGAACTCAGGCAGAGAACTGACCCCTCGAAAGTCGAGAGGTCAGAAAAATAAGAGAAAACCAGCTAAGGAGATGAGAAGGAGAAGTGATGTCCTGGAAACCAAGCGAAGAAAGCTTTGCTCATGTTTATAAAATTCTGAATTCAGGAAGAAAAAAAAACCCACACCAAGTTATTGTGGTAGAACGATGTCTGTATTTGGTGGATGCTACAGTGTTGCAGCTAAATGATGGTGCCCCCAAATGGAGGAAAGCAGACAAGAAGAATCTCTTTACACAATGTCTCTTTAGCAGAGTTAATTCCATAGGTTGGTAGCATGTGAACCTTCTGCCTGCTTGACCCACTCAATCACTGCTCCTGGCCTCTCCACCTGCACTAGGACCACTGTCTTAGAGTTTGCTCTGTTCTCTTTTTTGCATCTGCCCCTTCAATCACCTCCTATGTGCTGACTGCTCTCAAGTCTGTGAGCCCAGCCCAGAATACTTTCCTTTGTTCCAGTTCTTTCTACTCAAGTGTCTCCTGGGCATCTTCACCTGGTTGCCCCCAGACATCTCACATTCAAAATGTCTAAAATAGAATTCATCACCTTTCCTGCCAAATCGGCTCCTCAGTCCAGGTTCCTATCTTGGTAAACTAGCAACCATTCACATGGTCACCCAAAAAAGAAACTTGAGAGTTACTGTAGACCCCTCCTTCTCCTTCACCCCCACATATATTTGGAGCCAAGTCCAGTAACTTCTATGCTTTAACATCTTATGCAAAAGTCTGGGTGGAAGAGAGGAAGGAGCAGAGTGGAGTATGGAGTCACACCTGTGACTTCTGCTTTGGTTACGGTCTTTATCACTTACTGCCAGAACTATTATAAAGTCCTGTTCTATTTCCAATCCCTCTGTTCCTGCTTCCAATCTATTTTTCTGAACATACCAGGAGATTTGTTCTAAAAAGAGAAAATGAATGAGTTTAAAAAGAAAAAATTGGGGTCTTTGACCTTTTCAAAATACAAGTAGACTTGTGACTAAGAAGGTCCATGAAGCTCAACATTAAGGACAAAAGATTGGTTCTCAGTATAGGGGAAAGAGCATATAAGTGCATGGAGGAGATTTGGGTTCAAGTTCCAGTTAAAATCCTTGCTAGTTGAATATTTCTGGGCAATTCACATAACCTAGTTTTTCCTGCAAACTCAGCTCAGGATCACCTCCTCCGGGAAGGCTTCCCTAACTATGTGGTTTAGACAAATTCCTTTTTCACGCCCATAACAATCTAAGCTTGCCTTCATTATGCTAATTCATCACATTTACTGATTTATTCCTGTTTATTAGACTATTAGATTATTACTTCTTGTATTCCCATGGCTCAGCATAGTGCCTCGCTCTAATGTAGAATGAATGCATGTTCCTCAAACTTCACATTCCTATCTGTAAAATGGGATAATAACACCTACATTTCAGACTTCTTTGGAAATTTACGTAAGATATACATATAAAAATCTTCATAAACTATAACTCAGTGTAAAAATACTTTTGGTTTATTCCTCTCTACTTTATAAAGTCCAACACCTTACCATGGCATTCAAGGCCCTGAACCACCCATTTCCAGGCCATCTTTTCAATTTCCCTCTGGCATCTAGCCCCACTACTCTATATTACAGGCAGCTAATTTGGTTATAATGCACCAGCTTCTTTCATATTTCCTATCACTTTTTTGAAATTTAATTTAATTTTTCAATTAATTAATTAATTGGCTGCATTGGGTCTTTGTTGCTGCACGTGGGCTTTCTCTAGTTGAGGCGAGCAGGGGCTACTCTTCATTGTGGTACGCAGGGTCTTCATTGCAGTGGCTTCTCTTGTTGTGAAGCATGGGCGCTACGTGCATGGGCTTCAGTAGTTGTGGCACATGGGCTCAATAGTTGTGGCTCATGGGCTCTAGAGTGCAGGCTCAACAGTTGTAGCTCTGTGGCATGTGGGACCTTCCTGGAGCAGGGATCAAACCCATGTCCCCTACATTGGCAGTCAGATTCTTAACCACTGCACCACCTAGGAAGTCCCTCTCCTATCATTTTATATTATACTTACCTATCTATATGTCACTATCAATAATGTAGGCTGTTACTATGATAATTATGATTGAAGCAGTAGGAACTAAAAACAAAGGTAACTTTCATTTACTAAGCATTTTCTTATTCTCTAAATCTGTTTCCTTCTATTCCAGTCAGTATTCCACTCAGCCACCAAGGTTCTTTAAAACATGGGTTTGATTACATTTTCAGTGCCTACTGGATAAAATCACCTGGTAGTACAGACAAGGTTCTTCATGATCTGACTTTCCCTTGCCACTTCATCTCCCTGTGTTGTTTCACTAATAGTCTTTGCAACAGCCACGGCAACTACAGTGCTTGCAGTTTTACCAAGATAATAGGCTCTCTCAGCTTTTAAGCCTTTACACCTGATGTGTCCTTTGCCTCTAATGGCTTCCTCTGCTTTGTCTATCCGTGAACTCCTGTCATCCTTCAAGATTCAATTCAGATGTAAACTCTTCTCTGAAACCTGCCCTCGGATGTTCCTTGGTAGAATTAGATGCTCTCTCCTCTCATTATGCTATACATATCTGGTCTTCTGTGATGGTGCCTGTCACCTCCACTAGCCTGTAAACTCATCCAACATTGGACTCTGTCCTATCTGGGTCCTTGCTGCTTTGGGGGTGGTGGGGTGCCTGGCACATAGTAGGTGCTCACTGAAAGTCAGTTGAATATTTCAGGGACTACTCATCAGTGGTACCCAAGGCCCTCATTGGAGGCACTCTGTCACTGTGCATCACACATATTTTTCGTCTCGAGAAACTACTACTAGAGATTACATTCTTTGTCCTTTGAGATGAAAATCAGTTGCGGACGGTGTTTCCAGTCAGTTAAAAATTAACACAAATTGTAAAATTTATTATTTGCATGATTAGGGCAGTGCCAGAAGCCCAAAAGATCATGAAATGAAGACATCTGCCTTCGAGATGCTGGATACCCTCAAGCGGGGGTTATTTTAACTCGAGGCATCACTCTCCCTTGAAACCGTGGGAGCAGCGGCCATTGGCCCTGGGAAAGGCCGGAAGTGAGGGGCCGGAAGTGAGGAAGCGGAAGTGGGAAAGGGCGTGGGCGCTCTGGCCTGGTTGGAGGAGGCGGATCCACTTGGGGATCCCGGCTTCTGTTTGGGAAGGAAAAGGCCTGGACCCCAGCGGCTGGACGTTCCCCTCAGGTAGTAGCCCCGCGTTTGGGGGTGGGGGGTGGGGGGGCCTGGAGGGATGCTATCCCGCTGCCGTCCTGTGCTGCTTCCTACTCTGGTCAGAGGCAGGAGGAGGGGGGACGAGGCCCAGCTGGTCTGTGTGAGCGAAGGTCATTGTTGTGTGACGCCATCACGTCACTCCCGCCTTCTAGAAGCTTCTCCAAGGCCCAGCCTCCCACTCCCAGTAAATTGCACGTTCCTTGAGGGCAGTGGCTGTGCTGAGTCGTCTGTGTGACCCAGTGCGCGCCACAGGGCCTGCCTGGAACACAGCGGTCATTCTGAACTGATTGTTGAATGGATGAGGTGGTTGCCAAGGAACAACCCTGGCTACCGGAAGTTGATTCTCCCTCCGCTTCCACCCTTCACGCTCAAAGTTCTTTACGGAGCATCTCACGTCTTCTCCTCAACAGTCTTCGCTACGTGGTGACTGTTCCTTACGCTGCATATGGGAAACCAAGGCTTAGAGAAATTAGGCCCTAATGAGGAAATGGCAGAGCAGGACCTCAGATCCGTGCCTGTGGAATCCTAATTAAAGTAATGAGACGAGGTACTGAATGCCTAGGTGTGAGCGTGTTGTGAGCATTCAGTGAAGACTAGCCATTTACTCCAGCGGGTGGGGACTGTGTCTTGTGCACCTGTTTCTCCATTTCTTAGAAATGGAGTCTGTCACATGGTAAACTCTGGAAAATGAGTAGTTGAGTAATTTAATTAACACACAGGAGGGACTCGAGTTAGTTTCTCTGCAGTGTTCTTTCCATCAGAACAGTGATACCTCCTAATGCCGTGGTATTCTCTGTAAACTTTCTTCCATAACATTTTTGGCCAGAGCTTATTTTCTCCTGAGTTGATCTCATGTCTACAGGCAGAACCTGTATAAACACAAGAGCTGTTCAGTCCTCACAGCACTACCCTCAATGTCTTTCCAGAGATGCCTCTTGTTTCTCAGCCTCTTAGATGCTGTTGTCACTATTGTCCGAAGTCTTTGGATAAAGTCAGTGTAGCTCCTCAATCTCTTATTCTCAATTCTGACATCCAAAAAGTTTTGAAAACCAATTTTTTCTCCTAACTTATCTGGCCACAAGATCTGAGCTAAAACAGCCATATGTCTTTACTTATTCCAAATATTTGCAGATTTTTGTTGCAGTCATGTTAATGTGTTTGATTGTTCAGACCTTACTGACTCCAGACCTTATGGCGTAGGCGTGGCATTATCCTTCAAAAGATCCACCCCCGCCCCACCCCCCACAATTAAGTTTGAATTCCACAACTCGTCTGGCCTCGGAAGATTCAAATAAGAGATTATGGACCCGTAGTTGAATGTCACTTGGCAGCTTAAATGATCTCCTGTTATGATTCAAGTAAAGTTGGGGGGAAAAACAGCCTTTGCCAAAGAGTTGTAGAAATGGGTAAATGTAATAAGAAAATTAAGAGACCTTTTATATCTCATCATTTGTTTATTTCGGAATTATTTAAGAGAGAAAGCTCCTTAACTAAATGGTGTTTTTGAGTGTAGGGAGCATGTTTTATACTTCTTATATCCTCCACAAAGTTATATAAATGGCAGGTACTCAAGAAACACATTGATTGATTTGAAAATGTTTGCTCAAAACTCAAGAGTTTTCCTTGACAATTACAAGAGCTGGATTATATTTTTTAAATGTCATGTTTATAATCCAAAGCTGTAGAATCAATCCAGGTGTATCCCAAGGCAGAGTCTTTCTGCCACTTAGTCATTCATTCAGCATCTGTTTCTTGAGTGCCTGCTATGTGCTAGGTACCTGTTTATGCAGTAGGATTACACTGGTAGAAAGGCGAGCATGGTCCTTGCTCTCAAGGAGTTTCCAGTCTGGTGGTGGAGAAAGCCAAAGAGAAAATAACAAACACATAATTATACATCCTGCTAAGTGTCATGAAGGAAATAAACTGGCTGCTGAAAAGAGCATGATGGGAAAACCTAAGCAGTGAGTGTGGTGGGTGAAGATCTCTCAGAGTGGGCAACCCAGTTTATGATGTGGAATAGCTTATTTCTATCCATTTCTAAATATTATAAGGATTTGGGTAGCTAACCAAAATTCAGGTGTGAAAATTTACCCTCCTGGGCACTACTTTTGTCTCAGATATCACATCATTGTATTTACAATCTCAAATTTTTGAAGAAATGAGTAGATTGAGCATTTGCATATATCTAATCAGGTGTCTGAAACACAAAATAAACCAACACACTCCTTGTTAGCGTGAAAAGTCTTTGATAGTAGAATGGTGTCTTACATATTCTGTGTTCATGTCACAAAGTACTGTACGTTAATAAATGATACTAATTCACTTATCCAGACATTTTTTCTTTGTGGTTTTTCCAGTGATTAAGAATATATTTCATTTTGGTATGATGTCCAGCACATTCATTTTAAAGTACTCTTTTGGATGGCGGGCTGTTACGTAGATAGTTTTCTGGGGCAGAAAATTCATTTAAGGAAACATTTAAAAATTTTTAAAAATGCAGGTTAGAGGAAAACCTAAAGATTAGGATTTTGTCCCTTCAAAATGTACATAGGTAGCTATCCAAAAAAGAAAAAATGTGCTTTAAAAACTGTTGTTCAATTCCAGCAAGTTATGATTCTAACAGGGTTTTGTTTTGTTTTTTTCTTTTTTAATAGACCTGTGAAGAAACAGATCAATATTTGTTCCTCTAAGCCAATGTCACAGTGCATCTCTGCATTGAGTAAGCTTGGTAGAGGGGAAAAAAGGACAATAGAAAAAACCCTCACGATTGAAAATTTTAATAGCTTATTGAAACACATTATAAATCAAGTTTTCGCTGCAGGAGTGAGTCAGATAAAAATGTCTGTATTCGAAGTGCAAACAAGAGAGAAAATCAGAAAACTGTAAAAACACAACATCTCTAGGGTGGATGATCGTCTCTTGGAGATATCTTAATTAAACAGATAGATTTTCTACCTTGTCTGTTTGAGGATGTGTTGCACTTTTACCAAAAAAAGCTTACTTATTCCCTTCTCTTATTTTTTAAAAAAGAAGAGAGAGTTTGTTTAGGGTGCTTCTTAAAATTTATGTCTTCCTTAAATACATACACAGAAATTAATCACACCTGAGCTAGGAATTGAGAAGATCAAGGAAGAGAGACAAAACTAAAAATAACAAACACATTTGTTGTGGATTTTAACATTTGCCTTTTGTATGTGTGCAGTTTCTCAAGTGAAATCTGATTGTAGATTGTTGAGGCTTTATTGGGTCTGGATACTCATCAGGGCATCTTTTTCTAAAGCTGAGTAAAGAAAGCAATTTCACCTTTTCCTTAAGCTTACCAGCTTTATCAGGACTAAAATATTGGCTTAGGGTGCCATGAGTTAGATGTGGAGTCCACTAGGACAATTACTTGTCTTAAGAGTTGTTGACCTTCCCCTGTTTTACATTAACAGGAAAACAGACCATATTTAGATCTGATTCTAATGACTTGAAAGTTCTAAAAAGAATACAACCATAGGGGCAGTTGATGATTCTAAGACAGTTTTCACTTAATTACTCTCAGGACATAATATTTTTATACGTGACAACAAATCTTAAGCAAGAGATGTCACAGTGCAGGTTCCATTTTTCTTGTCCACTATTCATGTAATGCTTTATAATAATTTTATTTCTGGCCAAAGAGGTTCAGTGATACTTTCAGTGGAAACTTTTAGGTCTAGAAAGGCCACCTAGATTTCTTTAAATAACATAGGCCAATCCCTTGTGAGAGATTTTCCCATATCAATCCTAAGAACATGTTTATGGTACCCTCAGTTCTGGCTGATGTAAGTGACGTGCTGATTTGGAAACTAAAGCTAGAGTTTCCAGACTGAATTGATCTTCTATAGACATTTAAAAAAATATTTAACTTACATATTTTTTATGCCTTCCTTTGCAGGAAATTGATACCTTATCAGGATGGAGATTAATCATTTGTATCCGGGAGTTACAGACCTGGGGAGGGAAAACTACCTCTCAAGGGTTTTCTAAGCCAAGCACATAAACTCCTATTCCATTGCTCTCATCCCTCATCTCACCTTCAAATTTGTCTTACCTATGGCATTCAGGAGACAAGTGAAAAACTTTGTGAAAAATTACTCAGATGCGGAGATAAAAGTCAGAGAAGCAACTTCTAATGATCCTTGGGGTCCTTCTAGCTCTCTGATGCTAGATATCAGTGACCTGACTTTCAACACAATTTCTCTCTCAGAGATTATGAGTATGTTATGGCAGAGACTCAACGACCATGGGAAGAACTGGCGCCATGTGTATAAATCCCTTACCCTAATGGATTACCTCATCAAGAATGGATCAAAGAAAGTTATCCAGCATTGCAGAGAGGGGTTCCGTAACCTTCAAACACTACAAGATTTTCAACACATAGATGAAGCTGGAAAAGATCAAGGTACCAGTTAAAGAAGTTTATACAGTGCGCCAGTAAAGATTAAGAGTTTGGGAGGGGATCATTTTAAAACAGGAGCTGGGAAAAAGTTGTTCTTAAATGTACTAGTTAGCTTTCCTCTGGGACAGTTATGGTTTTCAGTTTAATCTTTTGTGTTGACTCTTGAGTGCCTTAGAGAACAATATATATATATATTTTTTCGAAAGGATGTGTGACACACACTTAGGTACCTGCTAAAATGATAGCTCATAGACAATGAACGTGTAAGAGAGCTCATATGGTATTAGTCTTTCTCTGACATTTCACTTAGCATAATGCCCTCAAGGTCCATCCATGTAGTTGCACAGGCAAGATTTCATTCTTTTGGACCTCGAGGGCATTATGTAAAGTGAAATAAGTCAGAGAAAGACAAATACTGTATGGTTTCTCTTATATGTGGAGTTAAAAAAAAAAACAAAAAAAACCCCTGCTCATAGAGCTCAGAGATACAGAGAACAGATTAGTGCTTATCAAGGGTGGAGGTCGGGAGAGGGGAGAAATGGGTGAACTGTTTTTTTGTCTAAATAAATTGAATTAAAAAATAAAGTGAAAAAAATAAAACAAGTACACCAAAAAAGTTAAAAAGTTGGACTTGAGGTCCTGCTCTATTTAAATATGACAAAATAGCAATGAATAATTTTCCGTGAACAAACTTCGTGATCGAAGTCAAGGAACTGTATCCCTGGAGTAAATATATTATTTTGGAGAGCTAATCCAACCTTTTACCCCTGGTACCATTTTGTAAAGATCAGTGTTTTATACTAAGATATCTGAGTTAAAAGCTCAGAGTCTGTCATCAAATAGGGTTGTCATTCAACCTGGGGTTGAATCCTAAGTCTGCTACTGCCTAGCTGTGTATCCGCAGGCAATTTACTAGATTACTCAAGGCCTCAGTTTAGCTCTCTGTAAATTGGGATAATAACAGTATCTGTCTCATAGGATGGTTTTGAGGAGTGCAAGTATGTTTTTTTGCCTATGTTTCCCCCAAAGATGTCAGCTCCATGAGGGCAGGGACTTCGTCTACCTTGCCCATTGCTGGGTCTTGGCAGAAGAGGAGCCATCAGCGTTTGCTGAGTGAGAGAATAAATGAAAGAATGAATGAATGAAGATGCAAAATGGTCCCAATTTTGTTTAAAAAATTATGTTTATGTATATAAAATTATATGAGTTTACCAAGTGGTACTGGTAGCATTAGAGATGTTTTTTGTTTTATATAAACTTGTATATTTTAAAACACATTATATAATTAGACCAAATAAAATCAGCGTGGCAATGTGAAAAAAAAAAAGAACAAAGTGAATAAACTAGGAGGCATGGTATTTTGATATAATAATGTCACTAATTCGTAATTATAATTAGACTGGAATTTAGTCATAAATGTAAGAAAGTGTTTGCAAAGACTATGGAATCTTCAAAGATTATGAAGGAAGTAGTTTTATGAATACAGAAATTTAGGTCAAAGTAATTTTGTCGGGGGTGGAAGAGGAGAAGTAGGGAAAGGCTATATAGGATGCTGAACTGAGATGATTCAGTGGTGCCTGTGGTAAACGAATCAGCACTTCCTCTCCATCTAATGTAAAAGTATAATTTGTTAAAGTGAATAGTCTTATGAATCATGGAAGATGATAAAATTCAGTGCAGTCTCTGTGTTAAGTATACATTTAAAAAATAGAGTCTTTTTTAGAGCAGCTTTAGGTTTACAGAAAAATTATGCAGAAAGTACAGTTCCCATGTACCCTTCCCCACCCACACATGGTTTCTCCTATTGACATCTTGCATTAGTGTGGTACATTCGTTGCAATTAAACCAGTATTGATACATTATTATTAATTAAAGTTCCTTAGTTTACACAAGCTTTGTGTTCTGCAGTTCTGTGGGTCTTGAAAAATGCAGTGTCGTGTACCTGCCACTCCAGTACCATGCAGGATAGTTTCACTGCCTTGAAAGTGCCCTGTGCTCCACCTCTCCATCCTTTCTCCCCTGCCCTGAACCCTTGGCAACCACTGATCTTTTTATTGTTTTTATAGTTTTGCCTTTTCCAGACTGTCATACAGTTGGAATCATTCCATAAGTAGCTTTTTCAGAATGGTTTCTTTTGCTTAGCAATATGCATTTAAGATTCTTTCATAAGATTCTTTTTACAGCTTGAGAGCTCAGTTCTTCTTTTTTCTTCACTTAAAAAAAAAGCTTTATTGAGATGTAACTCATATATCATACAGTTCACCCATTTAAAGTGCACAATACTATGGGTTTTGGTATATTATTTTTTTTTTTTAATTACGATAAAAGATATGACAAAATTTGCCATTTTAAGTGTTCAATTCAGTGGCATTCATTACATTCACGCTGTGGCACAACCATTACCACTATTTATTTCCAAAACTTTTTCATCACCCAAACAAACTCTGTAGCCATCAAGCAGTAACTCCCCTGCTTGATCGAATCTACTTCCTGTCTCTATAAATTTGCCTATTGTGAGTACTGGGTATAAGTGGAATCATGTAGTATTTTCCTTTCGTGTCTGGCTTATTTCACCTACCATAATGTCCTCCAGGTTCAGCCATGTTATAGGATGTATCAGAACTTCATTCTTTTTATAGCTGAATAATATACCTTTGTATGTACTTACCACATTTTGTTTATCTGTTCATCTGTTGATGGGTTCTTGGGTTGGTTTCACCTTTTGGCTACTGTGAATAATGCTGCAGTGAATGTTAGCATACAAGTATCGGTTCGAGTCCCTGCTTTCAGTTTCTTTGGGTGTATACTTAGGAGTGGAATTGCTGGGTCATATGGTAAGTCAGTGTTTAGCTTTTTGAGAAACCACTAAACTGTTTTCCTTAGCAGCTGTACCATTTTACATTCCCACCAGCAGTGTCGGAAGATTGCTATTTCTCCACGTTCTTGCTAATCCTGTTGTTGTCCATCTTTTTTTTTTATTATAGCCGTTTTAGTAGATGTGAAATAGTATTTTATTGTGGTTTTGATTTACAGTTCCCTAAAGACTAATAACGTTGAGCTTCTTTTCATGTCCTTGTTTGACCATTTATATGTCTTCTTTGGAGGAATGTCTGTTCAAATCCTTTGTCCATTTTTAACTGTTTTCTTTTGGAATTTTAAGAGTTCTTTATATATTCTGGATACAAGACCCTTATCAGATAGGTGATTTGCAGATATCTTCTCCCTTTCTATATAGTTTGTCTTTTTACTTTCTTGATTAAATTTTGAAGAAGTCCATTTTATCTGTTTTTCCTTTGGTTGCTTGTACTTCAGGTGTCATATGCAAGAACTCGTCTAGTCTAAAGTCACAGATTTACATCTATGTTTTCTTCTAAGAGTTTTGTAGTTTTAGCTATTATATTTATCTTGGGCCCATTTTGAATTAATTTTTACAAAGGGTGTGAGATAGAGGTCCAGCCTCATTCTTTTACATGCAGATATCCAGTTGTTCCACTACTATTTGTTGTAAAGACTATTCTTCCCCCATTGAATTATATTGGCACCTTTACAGAAGTCAATCACCCATAGATATATGAGCTTATTTCTGTACTCTTGTGTTCCATTGATGTATACATCTAGTCTTATGCCTGTGCCACACTATGTTGATTATTGTAGGTTTGTAGTAAGTTTTGAAATAAGGAATGTGACTTTATTTGCAACTCCAGCTTTGTCCTTTTTCAATACTGTTTTGGCTGTTCTGGGTCTCTTGCACTTCCACATCAAGTTTAGCATCAGCTTATCAATTTCGGCAAAAAAGGCAGCTAGAATTTTTTTTGAGATTGCATTGAATCTGTAGATCAATTTCAGGAATATTGCCATCTAAATAATATTATTTCCTCAAATCCATGAACATAAGAAATTTTTCCTTTACTTAGGTCTTCTTTCATTTCTTTCATAAGTGTTTTGTAGTATTCATTGTACAAGTCATACTTCTTTTGTTAAATTTATTCCTAAGGTTTTTTTTTTTTTTTTTTTTGGTACTACTGTAAATGAAATTGTTTTCTTAATTTCATCTTCAGATTTTTCATTGCTGATGTGTGGAAATTCAACTGGGCATCTGATTTTTATGTATTGATCTTATATTCTACTACCTTGCTGTAATATTTTCTGTAATAATTATTAGCTGTAATTATTATTATTTTTTTTGTGTGTGGATTCCTCTGGATTTCCTACATACAAGATTATTATCTGCAAATAGAGACACTTTCACTTGTTCCTTTCCAATCTGGATGCCTCTTTCTTTTTCTTCCTTAATTGTCCTGGCTAAAACCTCCTGTACAGTGTTGAATAGAAGTGGTGAGGACAGGCATCCTTGTCTTGTTCCTGATCTTAAGAGCTTTCAGTATTTCACCATTAAGTATGATGTCAAGGATGGGTTTTTCATAGATACCTTTTATCAGGTTGATGAAGTTCTCTCCTATTCCTCATTTGTTGAGTGTCTTTATCAGGACAGGGTGTTGACTCTTGTCAGATGCCTTTTCTGCATCTGTTGATGTTATGTGTTTTCCCCCATTTATTCTATTAATATGGTGTATTACACTGATTTTCATAAGTGAATCAAGTGTGCATTCTTAGCATAAATCCCACTTGGTCATGGTTTATATCCTCTCTTTTTTTAAGTGTTTATTTTAGGTCAGGTTTGAAGCTTAATTATGAAGTTGGAGAATATCTTCTTGGGTTTTGAGCATGCTACACTTCTTAATCCAGAAATTGTAAAGACATCAACTTCCATTAGGGTTAAATTTATTATTAGAATTAAAATTAAATACTAATTAAAAATTTGCATGCCCAAGAGTTAGGTTTTAAAAGGGCATAATTTTTTGGGTAGTAGTGAATGAAATATAGTCATTTTTGTTCTTTACAAAACACCTATTTTATCACTGTACTGAGCACTATGATAATTTCTTAAGTGGAGAGGGTCAGCTCCTGCTTTAAAGAATTTATGAGCTTTTATGAAAGACAAAATAGATAAGCATGCAATTATAAATATACAAAAAAACCTATTCATTTATACCTTTTATATGTACGGGTATGGTATATGTGGATATGTTTGAATACACTATCATAAAGGTCTTTCAGATTCCCTAATGGTTGAGCTTAGGATTAAAGAAGTACAACTATGCTGTGTTGAATTTTATAAATACTCTTGATGATTTGTTACCATCAAGAGAGCAAAAAAAAAAAAAAATGCAAGTTAGAACTGAATTGTCAACAGAAGCATACATAGTACAATCGACCCTTGAACAACTTAGGGGTTGGGGCACTGACACTGCCCCCCCACCCAATGCACAGTGGAAACTCTTCATATAACTTTATATCTGCAGTTCCACATCTTTGGATTCACCCAGGCATGGATTGTATAGTGCGGTAGTACATATTTATTGAAAAAAAACCCACATATAAGTGAACCTGCGCAGTTCAAACCCATGCTGTTCAAGGGTCAACTGTATATTCATTTGTTGATTATGGAAGGTATATTAGTTATTGATTGATAACATTGATGCACACTATTCATTTAATAAATATTAATGAAAAATTATTCCATTGGGGGAAAATATTATTTATTTCATTATCTTTTTTATACTTCTCTTTTTGTGTTTATTCCCTAGTGAGTGTAACATATTAGAATAGTAGCTCTCGACATAATTTAATTTGTAAATAAATAAATATATATATATATTTGGGGGTGGATGCATGTACAAAAATTTGTTATTGATGGGGTGTGCAGTTGAAATAGTTCAAAACCACCGGTTCTCATTGATAAAGTCAGGACTCTCAACATGTTCCCAATCTACCTTTCGACCCTTACTTCCTTAGTTTTCAGTCTAGCACATTGCATCACCAAAGATTCCTAATATATTATTTGCTTCTACATTTCTGTGCTTGAACTTTTAAGATGTTTCTTCTTCCCTGTAATATTCTTTCCTCACTATCTGCTTTTTGAACTCCTATTTAGTCTTCAAATCCTAGCTCAGAGCCCTCTTACTTTGTATCCCCAACTCTGTTCTTTTCTTCACTGGGCAGAATTAATTGCTGCAACACTTTATTCTTAACGTCAGAGTGGTATTTTTTACAGTGTATCTTATCTACTATATATGTCTCTCCTTAGCTAAATTCTGAGGGTATATACCATATGTCAGTCATCTTTTTACTATCAGGCCTTGGCACATTGTAGATAATCAGTAAATTTTATTGAATGGAAGTCATAAAGATAGCAAGAGATTTGAAGAAAGGAATGTGATCATTGAAAAACTGCTCAATAAGAATGATTTTGTTCAGTCAAAGAAGAAAAAAAGCAGAGAGTGAAGTCTGTAATGAAAAATTAATCAAAGAGAAATTGTAGTGATCCAGGTACTCTACAGATGGATCCTACCCTAGAAACAGGTTATCAGGAAGAGACACAGGAAAGCTTAAAGTAGAAGATATTATAGAAAAAAAAAAACTTTTTTTTTCTCTATTGGTCTTTACACTTGCTGTTCCCTTTGCCTGGAGTCCCCAGATACCTGCAACACTTTCTGCATCCTTCAGATCTCTGCTCAAAAAGTCATCTTATAAGTGCGGCCTTCTAGATCTACCCTACTTACAAAAAAGCAGCCTCACCTGTTCTTTGCACTGTGATGCCCTAGCCACTTTCTCTCTTTCTTTTCTCTTCATAGTATTTCTTATCTGACTTAGGGTATGTTTTATCTTATTATTTGTTTATCATCTACCTCCTCCTACTGGAAAGTAAGTTTCATGAGGGCAGGAACATTTTATGTCTGCTTTGTCCATGCTCCATCTCCAACATTATAACAGTGCCTATCACATAGGACATGATCAGTAATTATTAATAGTGATACTACAGGGAAAAAAGTTGAGAAAACAAGTCAGAAAAGTTGGGAAACAGGAGAAACTTATTTTCAAATAGTACATTAATTAACATTTTTAAATAATGTTCTCAATATGTTTTTCTTCAACCTTCAGACAGCTTTTCAGGTGGAGTCAGTTTAAAGCAATGAGTCTAATTGTTAATCTCAAAAAATTTACAGTAAATACATGATTTTCCCTGTTTTCAGACTTTTGAGACACTGTATTATACTGATTGTAGTTTTTGTTTGTTTATTTGTTGAGGTTAATAGTTGGTCACATTATACTTAGAGGTACTTCACCTGAAATACTGGAGGTAAAGTTCTTTCTTTCCTATATGGTATCTAGTTGTTTGAGCATGTTTAGATTTTAATAATAGAGTATTTCCATGTATGGTATCTCATTTGATCTTTACAACACGAGGAATGAAGGACATGTCTTATCTTTCTTACAAAGATGAGTTAACACTCAGATTAAGTGTTTTAGGTAAGGTTGCTCAGCTCATTAATGGCTGAACATGATTAAAACACATATATCCTAATGCTGTTTAGTTCTATTCTATTATTATACTACACAGCCTCTCTTAATTTTTAAGGAGTTCTTAAAAATATACTAACAAAGTTTCACTGAACTACCAAGAATGAACTTAATTAAAATTGTCTGAAAAATACCCAGTTGAATGTTTCCTACTACCAAATAATTTATTTAAACAAACTATAGTATTCTTTTTATAAAACCAATTCAGATTCTTAGAAATGCGTATTTATAGCTTTATGTATGTTTTATTCTAAGTTAGGTAAGCCATAACATTGCAGTTAATTTCACTTAAATGTTTAGGCCATTTTACATTTATATAATGTACATATATATTATACACATATATTTAAACTGAAGGTAGATTTTTTAAAGAAGGTACATTTTAAAAAACAAATTTTCAGTGTTGTTAAAAAGTTATGTTAAGCTATTTTACTAGAAGTAGCATGCATTGGTAACGTAACTGCCATTTTAGTTTTCTGGTGTCATTATATCATGTAATTTAGGAAAGCAGATAATTCAGACTTATGATGGCTAATTTTGTATAGGCTGCTTCTCTATGTGTCTTCCAAAACCTGAGGATGAGTCCTTACCATGTACCTACACACTAAAGTCATAATGTCTTGGAGTAAGAACTAAGCCTCTTAAGCCAAAGTTAAGAAATTAAAATGTGAAAGGTAAGTTTTCTGGAATATGTAATACATTTGTTTATATTTACACTAGCTTATAAATGATTAAAATCAACTTTTTTGAGAGGGAGTTTGTTTTTTGACTTCAGGTTCTCTTAGAAAGAGAAAAACCCAGGTATTTAGGCTTAGAGAAAGAGGAAGCCTGGGTAAGTAGGAGAAAAAAAGGAATGATTGGGGATTTTCTTTTCAAGGCGACTGGAATGAATTGAATAGAGACAAGATACCTGGAAAGAGAAAGTTCAAGAAAAAGAAAACATTTCGATGTAAAAAAATCACTTTAGATCTTAGCTGTGTTAAGGCTCTAAAAACCAAAAATCCCTAAAATTTGGAGGTATTACTTCTCTTACAGAAGGGACTGGATGTGGGGATGGGAGGCAAACAGTTCCTAAGCAGTGCGATGTAGTGACTGAGCTTGTGAGAAAAAAATCTAGTTTCAAAGTGCACAGATGATTTTTTTCTACAGGTGTCAGACATCAATAGTCAGAATTCTCTAACCATTGAACTAACCTGCGAGATGGTGGTGGATTGATTAATTAATGCAATGTAGGTGTGCTCATCTATAGAGAGGTGGGTTACTTAACACAAGGCTGCTGAGTTCCTTTATAGCTTCCGTGAGCAAATGTGATTTTCTGTAACAAACATTTTTATAGTCCTGATGAACAAATGAATTTCCCTTAACAAACACATTATAGACTTGCGGGTCATCGCAAGCCTGTTCTGTTATTGTTAGAAGTTATGTTACTGTGAGTTTAAACAAAACCTTTATACTTAGTTGAATATTTTGGATCGTCTTTTGCGCCTTTTCAACAAATATAGTCATGGTGAGAATCCTAATAGCAAGAAGCAAATCATGAATTTATAGTTACCTGTTGCTGGTCCAGCCAGTCTCCCCACAGTGCTCTTTGTATATTGTGCTCATATGGACAGCAGAGGACAGTGAACAAAAAAGAGCCAGTAACCAGGCTAGCACTTCAGTGCTGTGTCAGCAGAATCAGTCTCTTCTCAAGGTTCTCATCAAATAAAATAGCTTGCATTTGTGTACTACAGTCAGCCAAAGAAAGTAAAGTCTATATTTTATTGTTTTTATAGAGCCAAGCTCTACTTCCTAGTTTATTAACTATATAACTTTGGGAAAGTTTCCTACCCTAAACTTTGTTTGTTCATCTGTAAAATGGACTTCATAAACTCTGAGGGTGGCTGTGGGGATTAGAGATAATGTTTGAAAGTCAGGCACATAGTAAGTCATCAGTTGATGTTAGCTAAAAATATTAGTCATTGACATAGTTTTACTTTTGTTATTTCCTGCAGTGTATATTCACGTTCAAGCAAAGCTTCACGCAGATACTCACCAGACGGTCTTTCCCACTGCCTGTGGAGTTCCATGGTTTCCACCCATCCTTAGTGCCTGTCCACACATCTGTGGCAGCACACGGTGCTCTACCCTAATAACTTATTTTACATCAGTCCCTTCACTGGACTGTGGGGATTTGGAGGACTGAGATTAGTTGTATCTCTGTTTCTTCACCTGGTTTGTGGAGGTGTTGAATAAATGTTTGCTGACTGAGTGGCCAGTGGGCTCTTGTAGGCCCAAAGAAGGATTGGTAGCTTTAAGAGTTTCTGTTTATCCTGCATGTTCTTCTGGTTTTCTACAGTGTTTCTAGGTATAGTTTTATTTTTATTTATCCTGCATGGTGTTTGGAGATCATTGTTGATGTGAGGATTCTATGGCTTTCCTGTAAAACTCCTAACTCTTATCTTTCTGAATATTGCTTTTTTGGTGATTACTGTATTCTTCTTCTTTTGAAACTTCTTCTGAGTGAATATTAGGGTCTCACAGTCTGTCCCTTATGACTTTTAATCTTCCTAATCTTGTTGCCTCTCTGTGCTGTAGTTTGGAAAAATTCCTTAGTACTATTCTTTAATTACCAATTCTCTCTTCAACTGTTAGATTTTGGAGTTTACCTTGGGTATTGAGGGTTTTTTCTTTTTAATCCCAATGACTATAGTTTTCATTTCTAGGATCCTGGCCGCCAGATCAAGAGCCCAGCAGCCCTGTGGCTTGAGGCCTGTTCACTGATTTTTCATTTCTCCCATATTTCTGGTTCGGAGGTTTTTATGTTGTTTTTGAAAACTGGCGATGTCTATTATCGCTGTGCATTTGGAACCGAGCAGAAGGGTGCTTTGAAGCATGAACTTACTGTGCCAACTTGACTGAAGGTTTTTTATGAAAATAACTTGATCAGATATACTCTTTGGGATACTTCCTCCCCACTCCACCCCATCCCCACCCCTGAAGACACTGTGGAGGGTAGATCTGAAGGGAGATTGTAGAGAAGTAAATAATTTAGAACACCACAGGCCTGAACGAAGGGAGATGGAGAGGAGAGCATGGAATTAGAAGATGTTTAGTAGGTACAATCAACAGACATGGATTACTGCATTTGAGGAGGGGAATGTTCATATTTCTGGCTTAAAATGGAAGTAAAACTCACTGATAAAGGAATATAGGAAGAAGAGTAGATTTTGGCAGGTCAGTGGGTCAGGAATGGAGAGAGGAGTATTACAGTGTTTTCTAACAAGAAGCCCAATATATGTTTTTTTTTTTTTTCTTTTTAACTTGTCAAGCTAGTTTTGTTTTTGTTTTGTTTTTTTTTTTTTTGGCACACGGGCTTAGTTGCTCCGCAGCATGTGGGATCTTCCTGGAGCTGGGATCGAACCTGTGACCTCTGCATTGGCAGGCAGATTCTTAACCACTGCGCCACCTAGGAAGCCCCCCAATATATGTTTTTGATTTTAAGTCTGGAATGTGTCTTTCTTGCTGATCATCTCAGTGCTCAAGATCTTTGAATAGACCATATTTCCAATCTTGTTCCATGATGTTCAGTTGTGAATTTACATAGACTCCTCCCCTGCATTTAGGAAATTTTTCCTTAGCATATGATTTAACAAACGTTTCTAAAGTCTCTCTTAAGCGAACAAGTATAGTTCTGGCTTTCATGGATGTTATATCTAATGAAGAAAAAAACATTTATCACATAGGCAGTTACAAACTCTGAAAAATACTGAGAGACAAGTGTACATGCCATAAGAGTGTGTGAAAGCAGGGCCTGACTAGTGAGGCCCTGATGTACATGGAGGGTGAGGCGGAAGGGAGGTTGTTATCGCTCAGTAGAAGGCTTTCCTGAAGAAGTGAAATCTGCACTGTTCCCTCTGCCAGGTGCTCTCTGCCTGTATGTCTGCACAGCTGGCTTTTTCTTGCTGTTTAAGAGCAGCTGATATGTTACTTCCTCAGTAAGTCTTTCTTTGACCGCACCCTGATTGATGTCAGCATGTCCCTCTTCTTTATTTCCTTAAGAGCATTTTTATCTGAAATTATCTTCATTAGGAACCTTGTCTCTTTTTGCCTCACCTGTGCCCCTACTACTTACAAACATTCCCTGACACTTGCATTCAAGAAATGATTAAATGACTGTGTAAGTTATCATCCTTGGGAACTGGTCTGTTGCATAGTTGATCTAGTGACTTGCATGTCCTTGTCCTTTGAGTTTGGGAGGATTGCTCAAATTGGCTTTTTCCTCATTCATTTTTCTGTCCTGTTGATCCTCCCCTTACTGAGCTGTGTCTTTCTAATGGGGGCTGCCATGTAGCATCCCACCCTCTGGCTGTAGTGATGGGTATGTGACTTTCAAGCTGGGCTACTCAGTGTCATTCTTTTGGATTTTTTTAAAAATAAATTTTATTTATTTATTTATTGGCTGTGTTGGGTCTTCATTGCTGTGCATGGGCTTTCTCTAGTTGTGGTGAGTAGGGGCTACTCTCCCTTGCGGTGCATGGGCTTCTCAGTGTGGTGGCTTCTCTTCTTGCAGAGCACAGACTCTAGGTGTGCGGGTTTCAGTAGTTGTGGCACATGGGGTCAATAGCTGTGGCTCGTGGACTCCAGAGTGCAGGCTCAGTAGTTGTGGTGCACGGGCTCAGTTGCTCTGCGGCATGTGGGATCTTCCCGGACCAGGGCTTGAACCTGTGTCCCCTGCATTGGCAGATGGGTTCTTAACCACTGCCCCACCAGGGAAGTCCTTCCTGGATTTTTCAAATTTGAATAAGTGAAGAGGGAGACTTCTCAGGTAGCAGAGTATGAGGTGTGAATCTGGAGCTGTCTTTGGTCATATCCACATCCAAATTGAAGAAGCCAACCTGCGAAAGGAGAAAATAAAGGCATTACATAGAGGGAAGCAAGGGGGGAGTGGGAGGGTCTGGTAGCTTTCCAGCCTCTGCTTCATTTGTATCTGAGGCCCAACTGCAGCCCTTGGTTTTCCCATGGTCAGTTCAAATTGAGTTTCTATCACTTATAACCAAAAGATTTCCTATTAAACAGTATATAGTTTTATTTTTTATTTTAACCTTCACCTCAACTAACAAGCTTTTCATTTTAATGTGCTTTATATAGTATCTTTGGATATTGATCTGTTGCATAGTTTAATTTCTTATTTCAGAAAATCTGTTTTCTCCCTTCCTCCGTCTCCTCTCTTTTCTGTCTTCCTCTGCTTGCCTCCTTCTCTCCCTCTCCCCCTCCCCAGTTCCCATCCCTATCCCCCCTTTTTTCCAAATACAAGGCAATTGCTGCCTAAGTTTATTCTGTTTTCAGTGCTATTCTATTTCAGTACTATGTACTCAATCTTTTCGGAAGCGTATTGGTAAAAAGTGAGTAGATGTCATCTTATTACTATTGTTATTATTTATCTCATCCTCGAAGCAGGTTTATTGGGTTCTTGGATTTTTTTCACTTTCAACTTCGATGCTTTCAAACAGCCAGGTTCCTGCTCTCCAGTCTCTTGAGGGTGGTGGGAGGTAGCTAGGGCAGTGGGCAGCCTTGAATGGGAAGTTCACTTCTGGGTGATTTCTTCCCTATTTTCTGTGAATGCCTGTGGCCTGACCATCCTGATGGTGCAGACTTCTCCTCAGGGAGGAGCCCTGATGCTATGCGGAGGAGCCCTCCATCATGGTGGCTGCCATTCTGCTTGATGTGCCAGCTGGTCCCTTTGAATCCCACCAACCCATGCAGCCTCCAAGCAGAAGATTCCACATCTGTCCCGTAATTTTTAGTTCTAACTTTTTCTGACTGGGGGTGTTGCAAGAAATTATTTCAGGCCAAGCAACTTTCTCAGGCAGCTAAGTTGTAAATTGGCAATCAGTATTTTTCATCTCTCTGGCTCCATTTGTACTGTGTCAAGAAGAAAATTGAGACTTTTTGGTAATTTGCTCTTTTATTGATTCATTCACTCAGTAAATATTTATTGAGCATTTACTATGTGCCAATCACTCTTCTAGAAACTAAAGATTCTCTGCCCTCGGGGAACTTGTATTCTAGGTGAGGAAACAATAAACAAGTAAAGAGATAACTACATAGTACAGTATTAGGTAGTGATCAATGTCAAGCTGAAAAATAAGGCAGGATGAGGGAATAGAGAGTTGATGGGGTGGGCTATTTTAGAGAGGGTGGGCAGAGGAAAGCTTCTATAAGAAGGTGACATCTGAGTAGAGACCTGAATGAATCAGGGGTCTAGCTATGCCAAGAGTCCCTGGAAGAAGTAACATCCAGCACACGGCTCTAAGGAGGTAAAGGGTTCGGTGAGATTGCAGAATAAGGCGGCCAGGATGGCTGGAGTAGAGGGAGTGAGGGGGAAAGTGGAAGGAGATGAGTTCGTGAAGCTGAGAATGGGAAAGCAAGGCCCTGCCTGCCCCCCGCCCCAACTAAGCTATGTTAATTATCCGGGGAAGGTAGTGTCTGGTATTGTCCACAAAGACATAGTCACAGCAGGCTTCTATCATGCAACAGAGGTAACCCAAAACACTGTGGGATTTTGGGTTATAGACTGCAAGTCAATCATAGGAAATTAAGGATGCTGGGAATGTTGTGGTGTAAAGCAGTTATCAAAGAAGTTTGGAAGGAAGAAATGGCTAAGAAGTGAGATTAGATAAAATAATCTTGGAAATTATTTTAATGGATGATTTCAATCTCAATGAAACGGCTGGCATTTAGAGAACATTGTTGGTCCCTGTCATCTAAATATACCCTGAATTTGACTATTTCTCATTATTTTCACTACTGGTAAATTATAGTTGAAAATATTAACATTTTAATTCATCACTCTTGGAGCCCAAAATGAGCATAGTAGTGGATCTTTAGGGACTTTTCAGTTTACTTCTGAAAGATGTGAGATGTTAATATGAGTTGGTCCCAAGATGTGGAGAGGTTTCCTTTATCGTTTCTCATGGGAGATGGTTGAGAATAATACTAGTAATACTTTATATTTGAATGAGTATATGTTTATATCTGTGAGTTAACCTGAACAGATATGCTTATACAGTTTTCAGATAGGAAACTCTGGCTTAGACAGACCACCTAACTGGTTCAGAGTTATCCGGATTGTTAAGGACAGCAGCATTGGTAGAATTCTGGTCTTAGACTGTCCTCTGGCTCTCTACTAATGGCATCACATTATTTCGATAGGATGTTATGTCAAAGACAAGCCAATGGCCCTCCCTTCTCTTGTACCCTAATTGTATCCCTCTGTGGTAGCAGATATACAGATATGATGTTGTGGGTACACAGCTGGCTGTCTGCCTGCCCATCCATCATCCACCCATCCATCCATTCATCCACCCATCTTTGTATTTCTCTATCTGCTTCACTCTTCTGTATATATATACAATGGTTTATTTTCCCCTATGCTTTACAAATTGGGTTATATGATGCACATTACTTTAAGTCTTCAGCCGTATATATGTATGGTCATACAATTAGGTCAGTACGTCTAGATCTCATTCATTCCTTTGTATGCCTATGTTGTTTGATTTATTGAAGAGTATGTATTGCTTTCAAAAGGAAAATCCAATAGTATAATTAAGGTGAAAAATGTAATGCCAGTGTATGATATGATTTCATCATATGCTTATTTACTTCTTAAAGCATAAGGAAAGGAGTATAGTTGTTGACAAATGCAATGAAACTTAGGTTTCCCTCTACATTTGCTAGCAGTTTCTTCGCTGTGCTTACATTTTCATTTTTTCCTGATTTTCCTTAGAATAAAACTTAATTGTAGCCTTAATTAATATTTTCTTTTCTAAGCCAATTAACATATTTTTCAGGTTATTATATCCGGGAAAAGTCTAAGCAAGTCATAACGTTGCTAACAGATGAACAGCTGCTGCACAGAGAGAGGGAAGTCGCGTGTCGGACTAGACGACGTACCTCCTACTCCATGACATTTCCTAAAAGCTTACCTGGTACTGGTAACTCACCAACAGCATGTTCTTCTGCCCCCGCACCAGAAACTCCTGCTTCAGAGAAGAAGCGTAAGCTTCTTAAGGTTGCAAGGCTACGTAATAAAAGTGCGTATAATGAGCATTGGCCTAACGTGCAATAGTTTAAGAACAACTAAAAAATATAAAACGTCAGGTTTCAGTACTGAAGTATTAATACTATATTAGTACTACTATTACTATATTAGACATCATCCTGTAGAGAACAAAGATGAAAGATACTATTTAGTGGGAAATGTTATGACTATTTTCTGAATGCAGTTATCTGGGATTGCAACACAATGTTTTTGAATTTTAAAGGTATTAAACTAGTGACTAAACCCTATTTGGCACCATGATTCAGTTTTAAGATGTTAATCATCGCTGGAGAGTGAAGGAGAACTGTTTTCTGAGACTAGGGGTCCGGGTGTATGTGTTCATTTGCACTATTTGATCCTCTAAATCAAGAAACTGACACACAAAAAAAATGTGCCTCAAAATTCTCAAAGTGCTCTAAAACTCTTCTAGGACAATACCCTGTGTTATATAACCCTTTCCTTTGCCTAAAACTTTAAATCTGGACTACTGAACTTAAAAAAGAAGGCACTTATTTGTAATGTCATAATGGAAATCAGCAGGAAAATGTAGTTATCTTTTCTATTGAATTTACTAAAACATAAAGAAATGTCATTTTGCTCTAACTTCTCCAGTACGAACCCTGTCATTAAATTGTGTGTAAAGAATGGACAATTTGAGGAAGCAAAAACAATGAAATGTGACTTAGGTAACTGTCCTTTGAAAGGAACTACACTTTGTGCCGTAAGTGAGGGACATAGTAGGAGTAACATACAGTTAAAAGCATTTTCAGAGGCCTGCCTCCCAGCTCTATCATGTAACTCTATTAAGCAAGATCTTGAAAGAGAGATATTCCAAGTGTCAGTTAAATATTGAAATTTTAAAATGTTAATAGTAATACAAGCACAAACCAATCCTGCTAAAAATCATTAAAGTACTACTCTGACAAGTCAAGAGTTCTCCAATGTTCGCTCAATTTGTACTTGTGTGGACTGGGGCAGTCGAAAGATAGTAAAAGAGGCGGGCATTGTAATTATAATAGTAAATACCAACCAAGTGCTTCTAAAAGTAGTGGGACCTCTTTCTTTAGGGTACCTGATCCTTTGAAATAAATCTCGAAAGAGATAGAGACACATTCTGAAATTTTCTCATAGAAGCCTTAAATTCAAACTGATACTAGAAAGAAGTAACGGCGTAAAATAACCAACTATGACTCATTTAGAATTTCTTCACCCCTTTTGCTACTTCTCTGTTACCTTTCTTGTTCTTCCTTCCTCCATTTCTTTTGCTCTTCTTTTCTCTCATTACAAACATATCTATTAAATTTATAAATTGAAATTTGGATATCTAGCAGAAATTTGGAGCTGTAGCAGTGAATAAAACAAAGTCCCTCTCATCCTGGAGCAGATATTCTAGTGACAGAGATATATGTTAAACACACACAAATAAAAAAGATATAAAATATTATGTCAGATATTGTCAAGTCCTATAAAGAAAAGGAAAGCGGTGAAAGGACAGAGAGTGACAGGGATGGCTTTACGTTAGGTCAGGTAGGGAGGGAAGGCCTTCTGGAGGAGGCACATATTTAAACAGAGACTTGAGTGAAGTGAGGGAACAATCCAGGTATATCTGGGGTGTTCTGGCAGAGGGAACAGCAGGTGCAAATGCTCTGGAACGGGAGCAAGCTTGGCACACGTCACCGTAAGCTTAGGAAATGAGTCCCTAAATTGCTACAGAAGTAGCTCAACTCTGAGCCACTTTTATGATTCATTCATATAAGAAAATCTAGCTTGTTGCTTTATAGTCACTGCTTTTTTAAAACCCGAAATGATATTTCCCAGCTTGATAGCAGCTTCTTTATTCACTAGGCTGAGCTCTGAATATCTTTTGACTGTTTTAAAAAAAAATCAATATACTTGCAGATGAAGAAGTTTTGCTACAATTAATTTTTTTCATACCACAAACATGTATTGAGTACCTACTTACTATGTGCCAGACACTGTTCTAGTCTTGGTAAGTGAACTGGGTGTACTTCTGCCTCACCAAGGTTATATCTAGTGATGGGCTTTCAGTCTGTTTCAAAAAACAATGTTCAAAAGGAGTTTTGGTGAGTGACGGCATCATTGAAGTGCATCTGTAGTAAGATTTAAAATGAATAGTGAATGTTTGGATATGAGAGCTGTAGTAAGTTTGTTAAAAATCTGTTACATTATTTTAAAATTAAGTTTATCCATTACTGTGTACAGTACACATATATAGTAGGTATATGGATGTGTATGTTAAAAAAAGAGAAATTGGGCTTCCTAGGTGGCGCAGTGGTTAAGAATCCGCCTGCCAATGCAGGGGTCACGGGTTCGATCCCAGCTCCAGGAAGATCCCACATGCCGTGGAGCAACTAAGCCCGTGTGCCAAAAAAAAAAAAAAAAAGAGAGAAATTGGATCAAGTAAGCTTAGCAGTACTAACCATATCCATGTAGGCATTTGAATCTGAAACTCTGTATTTTAAAAGAAGAAAGAAAACTGACAATTTGGTTGGGTGGGGGAAAATAAGAAAATTTATTGGGGGGATTTATTAATGGGACAGGAGAAGTAGCAAATGAAAATCTGGAGATGGGTGGATCAGTTAAAAGTAGGTACACCCACAAGTGACAGTATTAGGCCACAAAATTGGTAGTGGTATAAACATAATAGGAATTTCACTCCTCTAAAAATAATCCAGAACTAGGTATTCTAGGATTGGTATGGTCTCCATGATGTCAGGGCTCTTTCTGTCTTGTTGCTTCACCAAATTCAGCTGTAACTTCCATTTTATGATCCAAGACGGCTGCTGGACTCCAGCCATCACATCTGCCTCCTAGCCAGTAGGAAGGAGGAGGGGTTGAAAATGAATGCCCCTTCCCTTTAAGGACATTCATGGAAGTTGCCCATAACATTTTGGCTTACATACTACTGTTTAGCACTTAGTTACATGGACACTGCTAGCTTTAAGAGAGGCTGAGAAGTGTAGTCTTTATACTAACAGACGTGCCCAGATGAAAGAAAATCTATTGTTAAGGAAGAAGGGGAGAATAATTATAGGGGACAACAAATAGCCCCTACCACAGTGGGAAAGAATGCAAGAAATGAATTAATCATGGTAATACATGGTTGTCAAATTAAATGGAATAGCGAGTATAAATTTTAATATGTAGAAAAATGTGGGCAGATAGTTGAGAGTACTTGGCACAGTTTATAAAGGACATGATGAACAGTATTTGGAAATTTCAATTTGATACAACTAGCAACTAGGATCCGTTGTAGGCCTTGGAGAACAGAAGGGATGTTTAGCTTAGTCACAGAACTTAACTTTCTTATTACTGAAAACAGCTGTTGGTGGGAGATAATTCTTACTGTTTTGTGTAGAAATGAAGGAGATACAAATTGGAGGGAAGCTTTATAAGAGACAGTTGTTTCAATCCAGGCATCCAGGACCTGCTCTAGGGTTATTGAAATGAGGGAAGGGTAATGTTTAAAGATAGAATATAGAGAGGAAATGGGTAGGTAGATGATGTATTGGAAAAGAAAGGGAGAAATTGAAAATGACTCTAACATTTGAGTTAGAGAAAATGGAAGCAGGTGATGGTATCATACAGGTAAATTTCCATCAGAAGGAATTTAAAGACGGCTCTAAATTATTTAGTTATAATGAAATGTAAAACTGAATGCATTGCTAGAAATCTGATACCCTGGCTTTAGGATCCAGAGCTGAAACAGCTGTGCCTCACTTCTTTGCGGTGAATTAGCAAGGGAAAAAAGCTACTTTAGAGAAGGCGTTATACACACATCACTACTTCTGCTTCTTTTTTCTTATTCCTGGATGTTTTTCCCATGTTAATTAATTCTGGTAGATAGCTTGGGTAGTTTTTGTTTAGATGATTCTGTTGTTTAAAGGAAGAGATGAGCTGAAGAATAATTGCGGCTTGATGGCAAGACAGAAAGCTATATAAAGCATGGTGATAACTCAGTTTTTCTGAGCTGTCAGCATCAGAATTAGGTCCTTTCCTTAGAGGTAATGATTATAAAAACTATCACCAGAGACATTGCTTACAACTAGGCCAGCAAAGCAAGCCCTCTGGATCATCCAATCTTCCATAAAGAGCTCTTTACTGGTATCATTCTTTGCAATGTAACTTTACCTATATTAGAGAAGGATAACATTCTACATCATGGAAATATTTCCCTAAAAATTGTATATGATTCCTGTTGGACCAAAAGTTAAACTTCAAAGTAGTTGCCATGCTTTTATAAACAAAAACACCAATGTTAATATTACTTCCCACAGTGAACTTTGTACTTAGTTGATGTGGAATCATACTTGGTTGCCTTATCACATACAGTCTCGATGGCAGGGCTTATGATACAGATGGTGGTTGCTACTGAAACATTTACATTGATGAATGTTCAAGCAGTGATTTTTTTTTAAAAATTTAAAAACAAACTAATGTACAAAAAAGAAAATAGCATTAACTTATTACCCCTACCCACCCTAAAGCAACCACTATTAACATCTTAGAATATTTGCTTCTAGTCTGCTTATTTTTCTTCTTTTGTTTTTGTTTCAGAAAAATCACTCTATTCTTATAAAAATAAATACAGGCCAATTGTAAAGAATTAATCACTTCCAATCCCATCACTCAGAAATAGCCATAATTAATATCAGATGAAAATAAATTCTAGGCATCTTTCTATTCATACATACATATATGTATAAAGATGAATAACTAGAGAGAAATTATTTTTATAAAAATGGAATTATACTAGATGCTTAGTTTCACTAAAAATATTTCAGGTCCACTTCTGGCAATTATATTTACTAGGAGCTCCAAGAAACCCAACTATTGCACAATAATCAAAGACTAGATGTGATACACTGAGACATTTCTGGCCTCACCAGAGGTATGGGAAGTCTCCAAGGAGCTCTCCTTCTAAAATGTTTAATTAATTAATTTAATTTAATAAATGAAATAAGAACAGGACATGTGAGCTCAGGCGAAAGTGACTTGGAGCTGGTGCCTGTGGGACACTGCAGGTGACTGTAGAGTTTGAATTGCTTAAGGGCTGTTGTTAGTAGTTAAGAAAATGAATTTTGGGCCTGCCTTTAGCATTGGGAAGGAAAGCATCGGATTGCTGTGCTGAACCCAGATACTCAAGAGGGGGCTGAAATGATTCTTGGTAGTTCTCTCTTCTAGAAGAAAGCCTCTTCAATTCACAAGTTAGGTCCATAGGATTCCACTAGTTAAAATCAGGCAGTGAGCTCACAATCTATTTCACCAAACACAGGAGAAAGTAATTAGCAAAGAACATATCTAGTCCACCACAGATTGTAGATATTAGAAAGGTTGAATTCATAATGTAGAAGAGCTGTGTATTTAAATATTTAAATAAATAAAGGATGTAATCACAGTGTTGGTAATGGGGGAGGCTATGCATATATGGAACAGGAGGTATATGGGAAATCTCTGTACCTCCCTCTCAATTTTGTTCTAAACCTAAAACTGTTCCAAAAATAAAATCTTTAAAAAAGACATATACAAAAGCACAACTGTCAAAACCAGACTTGCCCTTTTCGAAATTAATGCAATTATTCAAATGTCAGTTATGTCTGTCACAACCTGGGTCCTTGGGCTGAACTAAACTCTTAAAAATTAAAACTGTTTTACTTCAAAAAAGATTATAAGGAATGAATGTATGAATTTGAAAAATGGAAACTTACACAGAAATGAGAAATACCATTGAAATAAAAAAACTTAATTTAGTGAACTAGAAGATATATCCAATGTAAACAGAAAATATGAAAGCAATGTTTAGACACAGAGGATACGTCTACAAAGGAATGACAATTACCATGCCAGTAAAAGTAAACTCTTCTCATCAGTTTCAGTGGAGGCCAGATGACAAGTGATACAATATATTCAAAGTGCAGAGAGAAAATAACAGCCTATATTTGTGTGCCCAGCAAAACTATCATTCAAGGCTGAGGGTGAAATAGTCATTTACAAATAAGTGCAAAAACTGAGAGTTTACCACCATGAGACCTACAAATAAAGGATATACTTCAAAAAGAAGGAAAATTATTCCAGAAGAATGGCTGGAGCTGTAAAGGGGAGTGATTAACAAATAGTCAACATGTATATAAAATAAACTAAGCACTTTTTGTATAAAATAATAATGTCTAACTTTTGAGTTAAAAAAAAGACAACTAAAACAATGGATAATCATGGTATTTAAGCTGGGAGTGGGTGTACAGAATTATAGTATTCTCAGGTCCTCATATTTTTTGAGAGAAGGATAAGAATATTATGTGACTCTAAACTTTTAAAGGTAAATGTGCATGATAAACTTTCAAGGGTAAATGCTAAAAGAAGAGAAGTAGAGTGCATAAATTGCAAAGTAGCAAGAAAAAAATGGAATGAAAATATTTTTTAATTTTATAAAGGGTAAGAAGCATAGAAAAAGTGGGGCAAATGGAAATTAAAAAGTAAAATGGTAAGAATCAGTCCAAATATGTTAATAATCATAATAAATATCAGTGGGTTGAATTCATCTGTTAAAAGGCAGAGATTAGCAAACTGGGGAAAAATAAATCCAGATATATATATGCTGCAAGCATAAGTTCACATAAAGGTTGAAAGCAAATGGGTGGAAAAAAATAAACCAGGCATTATATTAAGGAAAGCTAGTGTAGCTATATTAATATCAGACAAAGTAGAATTTAAAACCAAAAGCATTATTAAGGAGAATGATGAAAGGTTTAATTCCCCAGGAAGATATAACATTTCTAAATGTGAATATAACCAACAAAATAACTTCAAAGTATATAAACCAAAAATTGTAGAACCACAGGAAGAAATGGAAACATCTACCATTATAGTAGATGATTTCAAAATCTCTCAATTATTGATAGGTCAAGTAAATAAAACATGTTTTTTAAAGTATAGATTTTATATTTGATTATATATGTTATAAAGAAAGTCAACATTTCAAAGACTGTATCACATAGAGCACTTTTTCTAGCAAAAATTCAATTTAGTTTGAGTTTTAAAAATGTAAATTAAAAATTTCCATACGTTTGAATGTGGAGGTATTCTGTTTAGAATCAGGTAAAAGAAAAAGTTCCCATTCTGCTTCTATTCAGTTTTATACTGAAGGTTCTAACCATGACAAATAAAACAAGCAAGTGAAATTTAAAACATAAGTATTGAAATGGAAGAAATAAATTTATTTGCAGATGAAAAGATTTTCATATAGAAAATTTGAAAAGATCTATAGACATATTAGAAATAATAAGAGAGTTTTAGCAAGATAGCTGACAAAATATATTGTATATTGAAATATTCAAAAATGTAAGTATCAGTTGTTTCCAAATTGCCAAAATTTAGTGGAGGGTTTCTCAAGCTTGGTACTGTTGACATTTTAAGCCAGATAATTCTTTGATGTGGGGACTGTCCTGTGCAGAGTAGGATGTTTGGCATTATCTCTGGCCTCTACCCATTTGATGGTATTAGCACACATCCCTTCCTTTTGTGAGAACCAGAAATGTCTGCAGACATTGTCAAATGTCCCCTGGGGGCTAAAATTGCTCCCAGTTGAGAATCACTGATTCAGTGCATTTATAATCAAAGTCCCAAAAGGATTTTAAAAATTGAGCTCGATTGGCTGATTCTAAAATTTATCTGAAAGGATCAAAAGTTCAGGCATATCCAAAATGTTCTTAAAGAAGAATAAGGTGGAGGGCTTGCCTTTCTAGGTAACAAGAGTAAGTAACAGTAATCATGGCACGGATGGGTGCATGGCCAATGGAACAAACTATAGAGCCCTGAAAACAGACCTGTGTATGACAGAGGTGGTGTTTCAGTTGGTGGGGAGAGGACGAACTGCTTAATAAATCATACCAGGGAAATCATATATTCATATTGAAAAAAATGAAATTATGTCTCTACCTCATATCATACACAAAAACAAATCCTAGAGGAATTAAGAACTTAGTGAAAAAG
The DNA here is from genome assembly GCF_030028045.1 of Hippopotamus amphibius kiboko. Taxonomy (NCBI): domain Eukaryota; kingdom Metazoa; phylum Chordata; class Mammalia; order Artiodactyla; family Hippopotamidae; genus Hippopotamus; species Hippopotamus amphibius. Next base: position 8,767,041 of record NC_080192.1, read on the forward strand.
CAAAACTTCAGAAAGTTTAGAAGAAAATATAGGAGAGTATCTTTTCTACATTGGGATAGGGAAGGATTTCTTAAACATAACCATAAAGGAGCAAACTATTAAAAAAAAGTATTTATAAATTTGACTATCATGGTAGGCAGAATTCTGTGAATAAACCCCAATGACCCTTGCCTTTATATAATGCCCTCCCCTTTGAATGTGAGCATCACCTGTGAATTACGATGAATTATCACTCCCATGATTATGGTACATTATGTGTCAGAAAGGGAGTATCCAGGTGGACTTAATCTAATCACAGGAACTCTTTAAAAGCAGAGTTTTCTCTAGCTGGTATTAGAAGAAGTCAGAGAGATTCCAAGAGTGAGAATGATTTGATGCACCCTTACTGGCTTGAAGATGTAGTGATAAGGAATGTAAATGGCTTCTAGAAGCTGATAGTGATCCCTGGTTGCCACCCAGCAAGGAAATGGGGACCTCAGTCCTACAACCATGAGGAGTTGAATTCTGCCAACACCCCGAATGCTCCTGGAAGTGTTTTCTTCTCCCAAGTCTCCAGAGAAGAGTCCAGCTTGGCTGACGCTTTGATTTTGGCCTTGTGAGACTTGAAGCAAAGAACCCAGTCAAACCTACCTGGGCTTCTGAGCTACAGAACTGTGACATAATAAATAGGTGTTGTTTTGAGCCACTAAGTTTGTGGTAATTTTTGGCAGGAATAGACAACTAATAAAACTATATTAAATTTAAGAATTTTCTCTTCATCAAAAAATACCATGTAAAAAAGTTAAAAAGTCACAAACTATGAGAAAATTTTCTGACATATATAACTGACAAGGATTAGTTTCCAGAATATATAAAGAATTCCTACAAAACAATAAGAACAGCCCAATTGAAAAATAGGAAGGAGGTATGGAAAGCATTTCCTAAAACAGAGGAAGAAACATGTAAGTCCAGGGAGCCTTTTTTTAGTGCTTAACCCTGTATTGTTATATAGTAGCAGCAAGTAATTATAAAATGAAATATATGAAAACACAATTTACACTAATTTCAAAAACCATTTAATGCCATATTGTGAGGAATTTCCTTCTGTTCCTTGTGCTACATTTTCTTCTGCATTTGGAATCCTTTTTTTTTCTGGCATACCGTGTCTGTCTGTCTCTCTCCCCTGTTTGCTCTCTCTTTCTCCTCTTCTCTTTTTTCCTATTGGAATTTGTTTACTTGTCAGGTCATTTCTTTCTTTTTTTTTTTTTATAAATTTATTTATTTATTGGCTGCGTTGGGTCTTCATTGCTGCACACAGGCTTTCTCTAGTTGCTGAGAGTGGGGGCTGCTCTTCATTGTGGTGCACAGTTTCCTCATTGTAGTAGCTTCTCTTGTTGTGGAGCACAGGCCCTAGGTGCATGGGCTTCAATAGTTGCGGCACATGGGCTCAGTAGTTGTGGCTCACGGGCTCTAGAGCACAGGTTCAATAGTTGTGGCACACGGGCTTAGTTGCTCCGTGGCATATGGAATGTTCCCAAGGCAGGGCTCGAACCTGTGTCCCCTGCATTGGCAGGCGGATTCTTTACCACTGCGCCACCTAGGAAGTCTGCCAGGACATTTCTTTACATCTTGCTGACGCTCAAGCAGCTCTGACTAGATACTATTTTGAAGGCAATAGAGAATCCTGGTTAAACACTCAGGTTCTAGAGCCAGGCTCCCTGGATTTGAATCCTGATTCAAATTGCATGGATTGTGTGACCTTGAACATGCTGCTTAAGACTTTGTGCTGCAATTTCATCTTCCGTAAAATGGGGATAATACAGTTCCTATTACAGAGTTGTCGTGAGAAGTAAATGGGTTAACATAGGTACCATATAGCACAATAGACTTTGGTGGTTATTTGCTCAGGTGTGTTTTGTGATTTCTTTACTCTTTCCACTGTCTCTGAGACCAGTTTGTTTTCTCCACCAAGTTGCAGTTTGTGGGCTATTTATTTTATCCACTTTTCTGGAGCGGGGAGGAATGGGGGCCTTCATTCTTCTTTAGAATATGGGACTGTGCTCTACTTTCCAAGTCTTTTGTACAAGATCCTGCTCGTTCTATCAAGTTGAGAAACATACCCCATTCCCATCAGGTGGGAAGATACCCTCAGCTTCAAATCAGTCACCTAATTCAGTGTGAAACTATGGCTTTCACTTTCATTAAAGTGTCAGCATCTTTATTAACTAACTCTGTTATGCCTATTTTTTTTCTTTAGTTGTTTCCACCTCTTTGCAGTCATAAGGAGGGAAAAAAGCATTGTCCATTCAGTTCCCTTTTCTTCAAATATGAGAATATTGATGAGAAATCTCAGAATCTCGTCAACTCATCGGTATTACCTTTGAAAGAGAGAGGATGTCCTAGATTTTGTTTCTTTTCTTGCCCACCAGATTGTTTTTTTTCTTTCTTTTAAAATTACTTTTAGTTAAACATCTGTTTCCATATCAGATTGCCATTGTAAATTTTTTGGATTAGTTTTGACTTTTAAGAAAAGCATCTTGTTAAGTATTCAGTATTTGGTGGTGGAAACTCTGTATTGTTGTTTTATTCTGTTATCTTAACCCAGGAGTCAGCTACTAAATATCTAGACTTGTTTTTGCAGTCACTGTTTGTTTCTTCTTGTCTCTGTAGTTGAGTATTTAATACAGTTGTGGGTTTTCCTGTTTACCATTATTATTAAGAACTACTAGCAATGTCTCAAATTTTGTATGCTATTGTTAGCAAAATGCTGAAATAAAATTGCATCAACTCCCTTTTTAAGATTTCCTGAAACAAAAGTTTGTCCTTTCTTAGTGTTTATTCGCTACCTATTTCAAATTTAATTTTAAGAACCTACTTAAACTGTTATCCTTTATCTGTTATCCTTTTTTATGTTTTCATTTTCTTTTTACAAAAATATGTTTTTCTCCACTAATCTCAACATTCACCTTTCAGAAAAGATTTACCATACTTACATTCTATCTCCGGAATCATAGAGGTGCCCTCTGTAGTGGATGCTGTGGTGTTGCCCAGATTCCCTCTTCAAGATCAATGCACTTATTCCCTCGGCTGCTGGGAGAGTTGGCCCCCCAGGGGTCTCAGCTGAGTTCTTCTCTTCAGATTCCTAACAGCTAAAGAAAGCCTCTTTGCCTAAGGTTATATCCCCTCTTGGAGAGAACCTACTTTCAATGACTTATGGACGTGGGCCGGCCCCCTTGCTTTGAGGCAGGACACCTGTGAAGAGCCATTCCAGCCCCAGAGCTCCTAGCAGGATGGGCCAAGGCCTCCGCTGCAAACGTATCACAGTTCAATTTCTCCCTTGGCCTAGTCCTGCCTCCCTCACTACTCCCAGATGTGGTTTCTGAGAGTACTGCCTAATGAATCCCCCTCGTACAAATCTAAGTCCTGGAGTCTGTTTCCTGGGGAACCCAACCTACAACAATGGCTTTGCCTCACGATTTAAGATATAGGACAATGATATATACATAAATGAGGAAAGAGTTATAAAGCAAATGGGGCAAAATGTTAACAATTGGTGGATCTGGATGAGAATTCTTTGTGCTATCCTTGCATCTTTTCTGTAAGTTTACTCCAAGATAGTGAAATTGTTAAGGTTCCAAACTCATGATTCTGCAAAAGTTAAATATAAACTTAATCACTATGTGGCTTGGAAATCTTATCATTTCTTCATTAGCCCACTGAATATTTTCTGATTGATACATTCGTTCATTTTTAAATGTTAATTTTATTAGGTAAATGACCTAGTTTACTTAAATTATACCTAAAAGGACACAGTCAGTACATAGCAACAATGTGTATTAGGTGCTAAATAATATATAGAACAGTATTATTCTGTTTTGGAGCATTTATGGAGCATTTCAACTCTAAAATGTGCTGTTGCATTGTTAATGTCTGATAGTTTGCACGTCAGTTTGATATCTCATCTGAGAAATATCACAGGGTTCACCAGTTCTGCTTTGTGGTATTATCTGAGTGGTACAGGCTCAATGAGATCTGTAGCTTCTCTCTAGATAGTTTCTGCCACGTACCTACAGCCGTGGTATCTAAGCGCTCATCTTCAAATGACTCAATAGCATCGTTTCCTGCAGCATCTTTGCCTTTTCCTTTGAGGTTTCTCATTCACATACTAGTCCTCCTTGGCTGTGACTTCAGTCTCAATTGATAAATAGCTTGTGATGTACAAGGCACTTCATTTCCACTAAGGAACTAAATGGGTGATGTGTATTCTCCTCCTCCACTTGCTTGTGAAAACCCAGAAAGCAATGTTGTATAATCGCCTAATTTAATTAAGCACACCTCACTTCCAGTGTTGTGCTGATACTAAAAAAAAAAATTTCTGCATGAATTTCTGTAGAGGCACTATATTCTAACTGCTTTCCTTCTTGCCCCATAAGATACTTTAATAAAGGCTTATAACGTTTTAGCTAGTCTAGGCTAAAATGCATCTCCAAATATGCAAGGTATTTTTTTCTTTCGCAATCCTTACTATTCTTCAGTTCTCCTCACACTTTACTTCAAAAGTGACTTCCTGAAATTTTTATTAATCTACTTCTGTGATGTCTAAAACATAAGTCCATATCATTTCAAGGATAATTTGTTGCTGAATGCTCAAAGAGCGATCATAAAGATAATTCCTCATTAAGTTGCTTGGAAGTACATAGATGATCTAAGCCTCGAGCTAGTGCTGTTTGCCAGTATTAGTTATAAAATCTCCAAGTTCAAAATAAGCTCATTTTAATTATCCATTTTCATGTGAAGTTACAAGAAAATGAAAAGCTAGAGCCATAAATGCAAAGTTCTTATTCTTCAGCATCTTTGGCTTGTACCATACTTGCTCCTCGTGGCCCTGTAGTCCCATCCGCCTGGAATAACTTCTCCCCCTGTATGCCTCAGGATCATAGCCATCCTTCAAAGCCTTGTTCAAATTTTATTTCCTGTCTGAGGCTCTTTCTGATTACTCTGGAACACACTGATTTTTTTTTTCCTCCTTAGAATTTCTATTCTTAAACTTAGTTATTTTAAGTTTGGCCTGTAATTGTTCTCTAATATTTTCCTGTAAGTCTGCATGTTGGACTTATCTCACCAGTCAGGCTATAAACTCTTTGAAGGCAAGGACCAGGCTATTTTTCTTGCATAACTCCTAAAGTGATTTTGAAAAATTATGTGCCTCCTTACACATTTTTAATTGACGTGAAATTTTGTCTTGTGTTGTAATTCAAAATATTGACATTAAAGACAAAAGAAAAGAAAACAAGCAAAACTGTTTCATAAGTCTTTTAAGAGCACCTAAAGGAATGTAAATACTATTGTGATTGATTTCTTTAGTCATTTATTTGAAACAATACCCGGTCTTCTTTAATTGTTGGAAATTGTACATCATTCCCTGTTCTCCTTGAAGTCATATTTCTAGTCCACATCCCTCACAGAATTTTATCCTAATAGAAACTATGTTTACACTTGAAAGTCATCTCTATGTGAAATATGTGTATAAATTGGAATTATTTTTCTAAATTGTCTGTGACCAGAGGATTTAAGTGGTAAAATATTCCTTCTAGGTTGACTTATCGTTACAATTATTTTTAGTACACAATAGCTCAAAACCACATAAATGTATTATAAATTTTTATAAATACTTATTAAACAAAGAATACAATTTTATTGGAAAGATGTTTTTTATGAGACACATGGAACTGTTCATTTACCCACATGTGAATATTACTTATTGCTCGAAATAAACAGGGTTCAGCATAAATTCTGTTTCTGTTTTACATTTTTAGAGATGTAAATGCTGAGAAGCCTTGTTCACATAAAATTGTAGGTGGGAATAGAGATGTTTTATTATAGCAATGTCAATCAATTCTATGAATTCCTTCCAAGTAATATGCCAAAAATTATATAGTGGTTTATTATAAAAATGTTTTTCATCTCTTGTCAACTGTTAACTTGATTAGGTCTTTCTTCAATGTTATTGAAAGCAAAGGATTGGAAATACCCTACTTAAAAAAAAATGTTAAACAGTCATTGGGAGCAATTTATGTTCTCAATTTCTGGGAATAATACCAAAAAACTTTTCCTAAATTTATCAGATGACTATTAATTATAGTGGTTACACTTTAATTTAACCCAATATACTCAGAATGTGTGGGGAAAATAAAAACACTAATTGCAGTGTACCTGTCAATACAAAATATTTTGAGAAAATGATATTATTTTGTCATATGCTTTAAATGAGTTTCCATCAACTCTTCAGAACTGCAGATTTATTTCATTCAATTATTGGAAAATATTTACCATATTTACCTACTTGGCAAAGCTGGGCCTCATTGTCAAAACCACCAGTCGAATCAGATTTAAACTTTCAGAAAATATCTTACTTTACTTAAATAAACGTGTGAACAGACATCACTCAAGTTGTATTCACATTCCTGAATTTTCTTAAGATGAGTAGCTAAGGCAGGAAGCCTTGCCCTCACTGAGGAAATAAGGTGCCCCTGCCTCCGATGCTCTCTTTGCTTTTCTCTCATGGGACTGTTCCTCAGGAATGATGCATTCTTCAACAGCACTGGGGGATGTAAAGCACAAGGATGTTAGGTGAAACTTATCAACTGTCCTGCTCCTCCATACTGTGATATATCTGAGTACCACACATCCTGCTGTGGACCAAAAGACCTGTTACTTATGTCATGCTTTGCAATTAAAAGAAATATGTGTAAGACAGGACAAATTTTGAAACTTGACTGTGGGTTTTTCATGCCTTCATTAGAGGAAGCGTCCCTATATCAGTCTTTTTTACTATTGTTTGGTGCCTTAGAGATGCTTATGCTTGTATCTTAAGGGAAGATGCACCATAATAAGATAGGTAAAGAAAATGTCTTTCTTGGTAAAGTGGGAGAAAACTGATTGTGAAAGGGAGGAGGGAAAAGACTAGCCAGATGCTTCTACACAGTTCCATTACCAGGCAGATCAGTTTTTGGTAAGAATATATACAGAACTTGTGTATCTGGAAATTGAGTCCTTTAAAGCCTACTTAGCCCTTGGGAAGTTTTTGAGTACCCCCAATGGTGTACACATACCAGTTTGAAGATATGCTTTTTGTTGTACCCAATAATATGCTGAAATATAGTTGGTGCTCATACTTTTGTTTACCTAGTAATTAACATAGGAAGGAAAGTGATATTAAGACTACAAAAACATTAAATTCAGCAAAAATATATAAGCAGAAATATCAGCTTATCTTCATTGGCATTTCTTTTTTAAGTTTTTAAATTTTGTTTAAAAGTTTCTTTTTATAAAATAACCTACACATTTCTGATCAATTTCTCCTAGAACACATGAAATCCACACTGCAGTAATGAAGTTCTTTTAAATATTAGAATAATTATAGTTGTCATTCCTGCTTTGCTAAAATTTCATTTGAGTAACTTTCACATTTTCAAACTCTGTTTTCTACACTATATTTTACTTTATTTTAAAAAATATGTTTCAAATAATAAAACTTAAAATAGAATCATTGTTAAAGAAGAAAAAAATTACTCTAGGATAACAGAAATCACAGCAGTGATTACTCCTGGGTGTGGTGCAGGGATTAACTGGAAAGGGGCATGTGGTACTTTTATAGGTTGATGAAAATGTTCAGTATTTTGACTGGGGTGTAAATTACATAGACATAGATATTTGTCAAAATTTAATGAACTGTACCTTTTGACTGTATGTCTATTCTCTGTGAATTTCAGTGTACGTGTATTATAGCCAGATTTGTAAAATTAAAATAATAAAAGAACACACAAGTGCACACACACACACACACACAAATAGAATCATTGATGGGAGAAAGGGCTAGAGTTGAATTTGTATTTTTAGAATCTATCTGAACTGTCAGTTATGATAGAGAGAGATATTAAATGATTAACATTCATAGGTAACCATTGACACATGATGTATATTTTGTAGACAAAATGGATCTTCAGAAGTGATTAACTTAAAAATTGTGAGCTAATGTGAAAACATTACTATTTTTTGTCAAAGTAAAATCTTAGTTTTTTGTTGTTGGCAGAAAACACTTCCAAGTCAGGATTGAAACAAGAGCAGTGTCAAGACATTCAGTTGCCTAGTGGAACTGTGCTGTCCCAGGAAACTCTACCTCTCAAGATTAACGCTTGGAAATCAACAGAGGTAAGTCATTATAGTAGTTTCCTGTTGCTGCTCGAACAAATTACCACAACTTTAGTGCCTAAATCAACACAAATGTAGTGTTTTATAGTCCTCTGGGTTAGAAGTCTGACCCAGGTCTCACTGGCCCAGAATCAAGGTGTCTGCAGCGCTGCATTCCTTTTTTGGAAGGCCCTATGGGAGAATTTGTTATCTTGCTTTTTCCAGCTTCGTGTGTTCTAAGAGGAACTGTGCTTGTCTTTTAACTTTGTTTTTGATGTCTTCTGTCATACAGAATTTTAAATAAGAATGAGGTTAAATTAACAGTTTTCCTTTGTAGTTTGTGTTTTTTAAAATCTTAAATTCTTTTTTATGCCTATATTATAAAAGTCTCATTTTTTTCTTCTAAGTGTTCAAATATTTCTGCCCTCTAGAATTTTACTATATAGTGAAAGATAGGGGGTCTTATTTTATTTGTACCCTTGTGAATAAGCAGTATTTAATTTATCGAACAGTCCATCTTTCTCTACTCATTTAAAAAAAGATTTTATTGTGAAATAATTACAGACTTATAGGATGTTTCAGGAGTAGTACAGAGTCCTATGTATCTTTAACCCAGCTTTCCCCAGTGTTGACGTCTATATAGCTTTAGTACAATATCAAAACCAGGAAATGAACGTTGGCATGTTATCCTAATTAGACTACAGACCAAATGTTCATTTTTTAAACTGACATTGTGTGTGTGTGTTTGGGTTCTATGTAATTTTATCCTAAGTATAGGATCCTATAACCAGCACCAAAATCAAGATACAGAACTGTTCTATGGCCACAAAAGAAGCTCCTCATGCGATTCACCCCTTCCCACTCCTCCCAACCCCATATACGGGCAACTACTAATCTTTTCTCCATCTCTATAGTTTTGTTATTTCTAGAATGTTATGTAAATGAACTCAGACAATACGTAACCTTTCGAGATAGATTTTTTTTTTTCCCTCAGCATGATGCGCTTGAGATCCACTCAGTGATTCGTGCCTTGTTATTGTTGAGTAGAATCCGTAGTATAGATGTACCAGAGTTTAATTCAGGCATTCACCCACTGAAGGATAGTTGAGTGTTTCCAGTTTTGGGCTGTTTATGAATAAAGCTGCTGTGAACATTTGTGTACAGGTTTTTGTATGTGAAGTTTTCATATGTCTGGGATAAATGTCCAATCGTGCGATTGATGGGTTGTATGGCAAGTGCATACTAAGTTTTTTTAAGAAGCTGTCAAACGGTTTTCCGGTGTGGCTTTACCATCTTACACCCACCAGCAGTGTATGAGAGATCCAGTTTCTCTGTATCCTCACCAGCTTTTGGTATTACCACTGTTTTTATTTTAGTTATTCCACTCAGTTTCTAGTAGAGCTCACTGTGGTTTTAATTTGTGTTTCTCAAATGTCTAATGATATTGAACATCTTTTTATGTGCTTATTTGTGCCATCATAACTTCTCTTAGATTGTTTTTTAACATTGAGTTTTGAGACTTCTTCATTTATCCTGGATTAAAGTCCTTCGTCAGAGATGTGACCTGCATATATTTTCTTTCAGTGTGGCTTGTCTTTTCTTTTTAACAATATCTTAGCAGAGCAACACTTTTAAATTTTGGTGAAGTCCAGGTTATCAGTTTTTTATTTTGTGGATAATACTTTTAGTGTCATATCTAAAAACTCTTTGTCTAACCCAGGGTCATGTAGGTTTTCTCCTGTGTTTTCTTCTAAAAGCTTGATAGTTTCATGTTTTACACATAGGTCTGTGATCTATTTTTATTTAATTTTGATATAAGGTGTGAAGTAAAGATCAAGGTTTTTTAAAAAAACTTTTTTTCCCTACAGGTATCCAGTTGTTTCAACACCATTGTTGACTTAAATTTTACTCTAATATGCTTAAGTGTGGAATTTCCTTCTCTCTCTTCTTTGTTACCTGTGAGACTTCCAGTGGGAGGTCTTTCATCTTTATTTAATTCTGAACAGTTATCTCTGGTTCAAATATTTCTTACTGTTCACTTTCATTTTTCTCTCTTTCTGGGGCTCTGCTTATCTGGATATTAGTAATTCTCTTTCTGTCTTCATATCTCTTAATTTCTTTTTAGTTTCTATTTTTTTTATTGTTTTCTTTTTTTCTTCTTCTAGATTTTCTCAATCTGATCTTCCAATTTTTTGTTCTAAGCTATATCCATTCCACTGTTTATCCCTTCTGTGTTCTCTATTTCAACATTCTGTTTTTACATTTGACATTTAATATTTCAATTTCATTCTTTTTATTGTTTATTCCTATTTCACATTGCTTATCTCTTTCCTTATTTATTTTAGTATGTGTATTAAGTTTATTTTAAATTCTTGGTCCATCTTTTCTAATCTCTGTCCTTCTGATGAAACCTGTAATTTGGTTTTTTAAAAATAGTTTTTTTTAAAGTGACATTATTTTATTTTATTTTATTTTTTTAAAAAGCTCTTTATTGGAATATAATTGCTTTACGCTGTTGTGCCAGTTTTTGAGGTACCCCAAAGTGAATCAGCTGTATTTATACATATATCCCCTAAAAATAGTTTTGATCCTCAAATGACTGGTTACCCCTCAGGGTTATGGCTGCTTTGTCTAGGATTGCTAGAGGTCAGACCTTAGTCTGTGTCAGCCCTATCAGCTTAAATGGGACGTAGAGGAAGTGGACTCTAGGATGGAGAGCACCTCTCCCTCCCTCTGAGGATCGATGCCTCAGAGTAGGTCTTTGCTCTTAGCACCCCAAGACGAAGCAGCTTTAGAGGCAGACACTCCTTAAATTGTAAACCACCTGCCCTGGGGGATTGGAAGAGGAAGGGTAAAGAAGCATCTTCTCAAGCCTACCTAGTCAGTACCCACTGAGTGTTCTTACTGCTCAGGGCTTCTGCACTCACCGGAGGCACTCCCTCCTGAGTTTAGCTCTCTGACTCAAAGCAGGTACGCAGGCAGGCTCCAAGGCAACGAGTGGGCAGTAGTTCTACCAACTCCTTCCTTATTTTATTCAACTACTGCACAGGCCACCTTTTGCCCCAGGCTAAAGCCAACAAGACACCCTCACCCCCTCACACACAAACATACTGGTTCAGAACAGCTGTGCCATCTCCCCAGTGGCCCCTCAAGGTTTCCTTCTCATTTTGATGTCGTCCCTTTATACTGTCTCCGAGATTGATCCTGAGGGTGGGGGCCACTGAACCGGAACTGGAACCTGCTCTGTTCATCAGTGTTCTCTGACCTTCCCAGACATGCACCTACTTACTCCTGTTTGTACTTTCAGGTAAGAACACACATCTTTAATTCTGGCATATATAGCTCCTCAAATAATATTTTTTCTCTATTTCCTTGAGTTTTTTTTTTCCTGCTTAATTTTTTTTAGATATATATTGGGCCATTTAATCTCTCATTTTCCATGTCTTTCAACTGCTTTATTTTATTAAAAAATTTTTCATTGAAATATAGTTATGTGCAATATTATGTTAGTTTCAAGTGTTCTACATAGTGATTTGACCTTTGCATGCATTACGAAATAATCACGATAGTTTTCAAAGCAGTTTTTTGTTTCATTGTATCTCCATGCTGCATTTTAGGTAATTAATCAGAACCATCTTCCAGTTCATTTTCTTCTCCTTTCATCTGTGTCCACTCTAGAATTTTCCCTGTCTAGTAAGTGTTTTATCTCAATAGTTATGTTTTACATTGCCAGGATTTCTCATTGCATTGCTTTTTTACAGGATATCCATTTGTACTTATTTTACCTCTGCATGTTTTTGCTTCTTGTTTTCTTATTCCTTTAAATTAATGCTGTCCTTTCCATTATCTTTTTGAGGACTAAATATACCTAGTTTTATGTGCTTTTTAGGTTTCTTAGTTTTATTTTGCCAGCAGTAAGTTCAGTTTTCTTTCTGTGTTTTGGAATATTGATTTGTAAGCTCCCCTTGAGTGGGTCGAGTTTTTTTTATCTTTCTTTCTCTCTGCATGTCCTTACCCTTCCCTGCATAATGGTTTTTAATTTGCCTCCTCCTGACACCTGGGGCTACGTAGCACATTCAAAACCTACCCTGGCAGCTTGGGGCTCCTTTCTTTTGCTCATGTCAGAGATATTGCAGATCTGGTCCCCAGACCAAGGGATGCTGTGGCTAAGTTGCTGGTGAAGTTTAGTTTGTGTCCTCTCACCTGCTTGTAGAATACTTTTAGAAGCCATAGTCCTGGGCTGTGACTGATGGCAGATCACTCCAGTTTCCTTTGTAAGTAGGGGAGCCCAATGCCCGGGCATAATTTCGAGCAGTGAGCCCACTTCCAGCACTCCTATTTTGGATGGTCACTTTAAATCTGTATTTACCCCTCAGGAATTGAGCTCCTGGTTTTCTCTGTCTTTTTCTGGACCCAAAGCCCCAAAGGTCTACAGCTTCAGCCTCCTTACTGTCACGTGTTTGTGCTCCCGCTCTCGTCCATGAAGATGTTCATCTTGTCTTTTAGCGTGACTGTACCTTTAATTCTCACATTTGTATTTCCTCTTTCATTACTGTGTTCTTCAAACACATATCTGTGAAATATGAACATGTAACCATCTCGACTGGAAACCTGTTCCACTCAAGACTGTGTGAAATTATCTCATTCATTCGTTTTTCTGTTTTATGTGTGTTGTTCCTACTAGAAGGAAGCCTCCTTTTCAGGAACTTTAGAGACCTTTCTAGTCTTATTCATTATTGAATCTTCAGTTGCCAAATTTTTATTAATGAAAAGTGAAATGAATGAATGCGTAGACACTCAGTGTTAGCTCCCTTTCCCTCTTTTCCTGTGATAGAGGCTTGTTGGCCTCCTGCTCAGAGTGCTTTGTTCAGTGTTCTGCCACAGTTCCTATGAGAGGGGCTGAAATTATTTTCTTGGCCTTCTGTTCCCAACCCTTTTCCCTAAACCAACTAGGTATTGGATTTACCTGATGTTCTAGCAGCTGAGAAAACTACATAAAATTTCACTGTTTCTTAATTGCATAATAGCCTACAGTTGAAGATACATAATTTTCAAAGATATGACATTAAGTCAAAACAAGTTTAAAATTTGAGATCAGTTTATTTGCTGCTGATGGCTTTTAAAAGAGAGAATAGACATGAATAATCTTACGTGCTTTGGAGTCTAACAAAGACATAATATGTCACCTAGTGGGTTTTTTTTAATATCAGTCTTTAAATTCTCATTATTATTGTTTTTTCTTACCTCAGAGGAATCCATTGTAATTGATTTACATCATTTCACATCTTATATCCGTGAGCAGAAAGTGGTGCCCTTCTCTCAAAAGAAGTTTAGATTTTCCTGTTTCAAGCATTACTACATCAGAACACTATTCCATCATCCCGCTGACAAGCATTACTGTTATTACTGTCAGGCACATTTGATGCAGTCCAATATGTCCTCTTCAGCATCTGCTTTTGTAGCAGAAGACAAAACCTATCACGTTGAATAGGAAATCTAATTGTTGTTGCCAAAGGTACTGCATCTACATTAAAATTCTCATGTTCTTAATACAGAATGAGAAAGAAATGATATTGTTGATTGCTTAGGCCGAATGAGGGGTGCTTAAAAAATCTTTTAAAAACTTTAAATAGAAACTTCTTTAACTATTCTCTTTCTTCAAATGCAAAAATGATCTAAAAGCAGTAAATAAAATTCTTAACAGAATAGGGCTTTCAAAAACAGAATAGTACTTGTCTCTGATACATTCAGAACTAAGGAAAGCCTTTAAATGTGTGGCACTTAGATGACACTTGGATGAGTTTTCTTCCTGCATACTGTCCAGAACTTTTAATATTAAATTTGCTAATTAATAAGACTATTTGTAGCTTTTCACCAGCTCAAAAGACCTTCCTCTTTTCCTGCTTGAGGAGATTCAGCAATGAGGTTATGATTTTTTTGGTCTCAGTTGTTTCCATAGCAACAGTTAGGGATGCTATAAATTGGTTCACACAAAATTAAAGCTGACCAAAACCTTCAGTGTAGTTGTGAGTTACTAAATCACTAGTGATAGAAGATAAATGTTTACTTCTTACTGCCTCTGTTTATTATTTGTTAAGCAAAGAGTAAACAATTTTTATCCTTGGGTCTATTAGCATACCATTTATTATATTTGCAAAAATTTGAACTCATTAAAGCTGTTAGAGAAATGGAAATTATACTCATTCTAATTACATTAATTCATCATCCTTTTACCTCTGCTCTGCATCATTGCTTTGTGCTTAAAATCCCTTATTTTCATGCTTGGACTTTTATTCTTTTTAAATTAGATGATACTTATTGAAAAAAGTTTAAACAATTTGAAAGGGTAAGAATGAAAAACAAAGTTTCTTTTTCTCTATACTCCTTCAGTTCCTTTTCTCAGAGGCAATTATTACAAAGTTTTTTATGAATTTTTTGGGGAAATTTTCTATGTCCATACATTTCTTTTACCTAAATGGATTCATTCAAGATATACTGCTTATTCATTCAAGATATACTTGCTTTTTTTTTTTTTTGATATACATGCTTTTAACTAAACAATATATCTTCATCTTTCTATATGATAAATGCAATCATTCAATGTAAATTGTTCCAAAATATGCTTTTTCACTACTATATATTATGGACATATTTCTTTATTAGTACATATAGATGTGCTGTATTCTTTTTTATTGTCACCATTATTATTAATTTTTCAAAAAGATTTAAACGCAAAGAGAGAACAGAGAAATAATTCACAAACTTAATAGAAGTCTCAATAACCAACCTTCTGTTCACTAATATTACAACTTGCCTGATAAGGTAGCTACTAGACGCGTGTGACTATTTAAGTTTGAATTAATAAAATGAAATGAAAACTTTAGTTTCTCAGGCACACTAGCCACGTTTCAAATGCTCAGCAGTCCCATGTGGCCGGTGGCTACCATATTGGATGGTGCAGATGAGAATATTTCTAGTATTGCAGACAGTTCTGTTGGACAGTGAGGGTACCACCCTTGCTGTTTTAAGGCTTGAAGGTAGAGAAGTTGCAGAGACAGAGGCCAAGATGTGAAGGGTGTGTGGTTTTCCTTTAAAATTAAAAGGGATTTCCAATGCTGCATCAAAAAATGGGCATTTCAACATTGTTCTCAATGGAGAAAAACTGGAAGAATTCCCTCTAAGAACAGGAACAAGACAAGGGTGTCCACTCTCACCACTGTTATTCAACATAGTTTTGGAAGTGTTAGCCACAGCAATCAGAGAAGAAAAAGAAATTAAAGGAATCCAAATTGGAAAAGAAGAAGTAAAATTGTCACTCTTTGCAGATGACATGATATTATATATAGAAAACCCTAAAGACTCTACCAGAAAACTGCTAGCACTAATTGATGAGTTTAGTAAAGTAGCAGGATACAAAATTAATGCACAGAAATCTCTTGCATTCCTATACACTAACAACGGAAGAGCAGAAAAAGAAATTAAGGAAACTCTCCCATTCACCATTGCAACAAAAAGAATAAAATACCTAGGAATAAACCTGCCTAAGGAGGCAAAAGGTCTGTATGCAGAAAACTTTAAGACATTGATGAAAGAAATCAATGACGACACAAACAGATGGAGGGACATACCATGTTCCTGGATTGGAAGAATCAACATCGTGAAAATGACTGTACTACCCAAAGCAATTTACAGATTCAATGCAATCCCGATCAAATTACCAATGGCATTTTTCACAGAACTAGAGCAAGAAATCTTACGATTTGTATGGAAACGCAAAAGACCCCGAATAGCCAAAGCAATCTTGAGAAGGAAAAATGGAGTTGGTGGAATCAGGCTTCCTGACTTCAAACTATACTACAAGGCCATAGTGATCAAGACAGTATGGTACTGGCACAAAAATAGAAAGGAAGATCAATGGAATAGAATAGAGAACTCAGAAGTAAGCCCAAACACATATGGGCACCTTATCTTTGACAAAGGAGGCACGAGTATACAATGGAAAAAAGACAGCCTCTTCAATAAGTGGTGCTGGGAAAATTGGACAGCAACATGGAAAAGAATGAAATTAGAACACTTCCTAACACCATCCACAAAAATAAACTCCAAATGGATTAAAGACCTACATGTAAGGCCAGACACTATCAAACTCCTAGAGGAAAACATAGGCAGAACACTCTTTGACATCCATCAAAGCAAGATCCTTTTTGACCCACCTCCTAGAATCATGGAAATAAAATCAAGAATAAACGAATGGGACCTCATGAAACTTAAAAGCTTTTGCACAGCAAAAGAAACCATAAACAAGACTAAAAGGCAACCCTCAGAATGGGAAAAAATAATTGCCTATGAAACAACGGACAAAGGATTAACCTCCAAAATATACAAGCAGCTCATGCAGCTTCATACCAAAAAAGCAAATAACCCAATCCACAAATAGGCAGAAGACCTAAATAGACATTTCTCCAAAGAAGACATACAGATGGCCAACAAACACATGAAAAGATGCTCAACATCACTCATCATCAGAGAAATGCAAGTCAAAGCCACAATGAGGTATCACCTCACACCAATCAGAATGGCCATCATCACAAAGTCTGGAAACAACCAATGTTGGAGAGGGTGTGGAGAAAAGGGAACTCTCCTGCACTGTTGGTGGGAATGTAAGTTGGTACAGCCACTATGGAAAAAAATTTGGAGGTTCCTTAAAAAACTACAAATAGAACTACCATATGATCCAGTCATCCCACTCCTGGGCATATACCCAAAGAAAACCATAATCCCAAAAGAAACTTGTACCATAATGTTTATTGCAGCACTCTTTACAATAGCCAGGACATGGAAGCAACCTAAATGCCCATCAACAAATGAATGGATACAGAAGATGTGGCATATATATACAATGGAATATTACTCAGCTATAAAAAGGGATGAGATGGAGCTATATGTAATGAGGTGGATAGAACTACAGTCTGTCATACAGAGTGAAGTAAGTCAGAAAGAGAAGGACAAATATTGTATGCTAACTCACATATACGGAATCTAAAAATGGTACTGATGAACTCAGTGACAAGAACAAGGACGCAGATACAGAGAATGGACTGGAGAACTCGAGGTATGGGAGGGAGCGGGGGGTGAAGGGGAAACTGAGACAAAGCGAGAGAGTAGCACAGACATATATATACTACCAACTGTAAAATAGTCAGTGGGAAGTTGTTGTATAACAAAGGGAGTCCAACTGGAGGATGGAAGATGCCTTAGAGGACTGGGGCAGGGAGGGTGGGGGGGACTCGAGGGGGGGGGAGTCAAGGAAGGGAGGGAATATGGGGATATGTGTATAAAAACAGTTGATTGAACCTGGTGTACCCCCAAAAAAAAAAAATGGGCATTTTAAAAAATCTCTTTTTTTGTATCATGAAATGATTACCACAATAAGTTTAGTAAACATTCATATAGATACAAAATAAAAGAAAGAGAAAAAACTGTTTTTCCTTGTGATGAGAATTCTTAGGATTTATTCTCTTAACAACTTCCACATATAACATATGGAAATATAAATTATATTTATCATGTTGTGCATTACATCCCAGTAGTTATTTACCTTGTGCCATATTCTTGGTGTATAATTGAATCTTAATTTATTTAACCAATCCCTGTTGGTAATTGTCTTGGGATTTTTTTTTATATTTTTGTCTATGAAAAGCAATGTTACAATAACAACCTTGTGCATACATTTTTATGATGCTGTCCCACAAGTGGAATTGCTGAAAGGTTATATTTATTTTTAGTTTTGAAAAGTGCTGCCAAATTGTCCTCACAAAAGTTGTACCAATTTATATCCACCAAATGTGTATCCCCTTATCTTTGCAAATACCGAGTGTTATCAAATTTTTACATCTCTGTCAGTCTAAGAGGTAGAAAAATTTTGTTTTGTTTCATTCTAATTATGTGTAAGATTGAACAACTTTTCATGTGTTTATTGGGCATTTGGGTTTCTTTTCATTTATTAACTCTATTCGTGTTCATTTTTCTGTTTGGTTTCTCATCGTTTTCTTTATCAGTTTCAGAGCTATTTGTTACGTATTTAGCCTATTATCTGGTCCTTTATCTATTCATTTTTAGTTTTTCATTTGATTTTTTACTTTATTTGTGGCTTTTTTTGGTTGCCTTTGTAAAGGAAAAACATTATTCCTCCTGTGTTTCTTCTTTACTGTCATACTGCTGCCACATTTCACTTCTAACACCAGAGACATGGGTTTTCCATACCTCAGGCAATTCTCTGACACCAGCTGGGTGTCCTACAGTTTATTTCTGATGCTGTCTATCTTAAGACAGCATCAGATCCTACAGGTTAAGGGGTCAGTCCACAAGACTTCCCTCTCCTTGCCTCTGCTTCAGATCGCAAGTCCCAGGTTGTCACCTGTACTTCTGGCTGACCACTATAAATCGTTGTTCCAATGACCCCTCCTTTAGGTTCCACCATTTGCTTGAACAACTTAACAGTACTCAGGGAAACACTTAATTTACCTTTATTGGTTTATTATGTAATAAAGAATATGATAAAGGACACAGAAAAATGGCCAGATGAAGAAATACATAGGGTGAAAGTGGGGAAAGCAGGGGGGTGGGGGAGGGTTTGGGGGAATGAATTGGGAGATTGAGATTGCCATATATACATTACTAATAAGAAAAAAAAATCAAATTGTACACTTTAAATATATACAGTTTATTGTATGTCAATTGTATCCCAATAAAAGTTCTTAAAAAAAAAGATGTATGCACACACACACACACACACACACAAAAGAAATACATAGGATGAGATCCAAAGATGCATCCAAAATGGTTTTGAGTGCAGGAGCTTCTGTGCCCATGAAGTTGGGGTGTGCCAACCTCCTGGCATGTAGATGTGTTCACCAACCCAGAAGTTCTTTGTACCCTGTACTTTGGGGATTTTTTATGGAGGCTTCATCATGTAGGCATGATTTTTTTTTTTTTGTAGTCTATCAACAACTTTATTTTTTTTCCTTTTCAAAAGAATTTTATTGAGATGTAATTGACGTACAATAAACTGCATATATTTAAAGTCTGCAATTTGATTTTTTTTTCTTATTAGTTGTCTATTTTATACATATTAATGTATATATGGCAAACCCAATCTCCCTGAGCATGACTGATCATTAACTCAATCTCCAACCCCTCTCCCTTCTTGGAGGGTGAGGGCCAGGGCTGAAAGTTTCAAGTTTCTAATCATGGCTTAATCTTTCTCAAGCCATTCCCCACCTTAAAGCTTTCCAGGAGGCCACCAAGAATCATCTTATTAGAACAAAAGACATTCCTATCACCCAGGAAATTCCAAGGGATTTAGGAGCTCTGTGTCAGGAACCCGGGTCAAAGACCGAATGTTGGAACAAAAGACGTTCCTAGTGCTCTCACCGTTTAGAAAATTATAAGCACTTTAGGAGTTCTGTGCCAGGACCTAGGGACAAAGACCAAATATGTATTTCTTACTATGATCACAATATCACAGCCTTATGGAAATCTAATTTTAATGTAGTCAAATGTCCCTTTTTTTAATGGCTTCTAGATAGTAAGTCATTTCTAGAAAGACTTTCTCTAGTCTAAGACTTTATAAAATGTCACCCTGGGTTTTTAACAGACTATTGTTTAGATCAGGTTTAGGTTCACAGTGAAATTGAGAGGAAGGTACAGAGATTTCCCTATATATCCCTGTCCCCACTCCACCCCCACACCCCACTATCACTTCCCTCATCAGAGTGATACATTTGTTATCCTCAGTGAACCTAGATGAACACTTCAATATCACCCAAAGACCATAGTTTACATTAGGGTTCATTATTGGTGTCGTATATTCTAAAGATTTTGACAAATGGATAATGATAGGTATCTGCCATTATAATATAGAGAATAGTTTCACTGCACTGAAAACCCTCTGTGCTCCACCTGTTCATTCCTCCCTCCCCTGCAATCCCTGGCAACCAATTATCCTTTTACTGTCTCCTTAATTTGCCTTTTCCAGGAAGTCATATACTTGGAATCATACAGTATACTTAGAATCATACAGTATGAAGTCTTTTCAGATTGACCTCCTTTACTTGGTAATACGCATTTAAGATTCCTCCATGGCTTTTCATCACTTTTGACAGCTCATTTCTTTTTAGTGCTGAATAACATGCCATTGTTTGGATATATCATAGTTTACAAAGCCATTCACCTACTGAAGGACATCTTGGTTGCTTCCAACCTTTGGCAATTATGAATAAAGCTACTATAAACAGTGATGTGTAGACATACATTTTTAACTCCTTTTGGGTATATACCAAGGAGGGCAATTGCTGAGCTGTGTGGTAATAGTATGTTTATTTTTGTAAGAAACTAAGCTAGCCTTTTTATGCTTTAATTTTAAAAAATAATTTATATGTTATCTATCAAGAATTTGTTTTGATAGATGGAGAGTGTTAGAGATCCACTTTTTTAAATTTTATTTTTACAAATGATAATCAGTTGTCTCAACATTGTTGAATAATCTATCTTTTCCCCATTGATTTGAATTGTGGCTTCTATTACATAATGAATTCCCATTTATGTTTGGCCCCATTCCTGGATTTTCCATTTGTTTATTTTAAAGAACCAACATGTAAAGATAAACCATAACATTAAAAAAAGAAAGAAATACAGAAAAAGAAAGATAAAAATAAGAGAAGGGAGGAAGGTAGGTTGCTCATAAGGGGACAGAGGGAATAAGGTGAAGAGAGGGAATAGAAGCTAGATTTCTTTGATTATACCTTGTTTTTAGATTTGTCATTGGAACCCTGGAAGTGTTGTATATAATTATAAGACAGAAGCAAACTAAAGAAAGTAATCCCTAAAATGTAAAATAAAATTTGCCTTTCATTCAGTTGGTATTTTTATTCTGAGATGTAGGTATTTTTGATCTGAGATTGTGTGAGTATAACGTGTGGTGAATCAAACAAGTAATCATGTGGTACTTTGTTTCATCTTTGATGTCCTTGAGACCTGGGATTCTGAGTATCGGAAAAAGAAGATAGGGATGTAAGCTAGAAGAGGTTGTCAGAACCTGATAGATCTGAATAGAATTGGGTGAATTTTACCTTAAAATTTTTTTGGAAATTAAAAAAAAATTCTAAATTATCCATAGATCAAAGAGGAAGCTCAGAGGAAATTTAAAAATACATAGAACTGAATGAGAAGGCAACATCACATATCAAAACATATGAGACAGCTGAAGTAGAGGTGAGAAGGAAGTTTATAGCCCTAAATGCTCACTTTAGAAAAGAGGAATATAATTTTTTTAAAAAGAAAACAAGGTCTAAAATCAATAATCTAAGTTCCTTCTTCAAAAAAACTAAGAAAAGCAAAATAAACCCATAGGAAACAGAAGAAATGAAATAAAAAAGAACAGAAATCAATGAAATTGAAAACAGGAAAACTGTTAACAGAGAAAATGAATGATACAAAAAGCCAGTTCTTCGAAATTGGGACATTTGTAGAGACATGGATGGACCTAGAGACTGTCAATCAGAGTGAAGTAAGTCAAAAAGAGAAAAACAGATATCATATATTAACGCATATATGCGGAATCTAGAAAAATGGTACAGATCAACTGGTTTGCAAGACAGAAATGGAGACACAGATGTAGAGAACAAACATATGGATACCAAGGAGGGAAAGCGGGGGAGGAGGGGAGGTTGGGGTGGGATGAACTGGAAGACTGGGATTGCCATATATACATAAGAAAAAAAAATCAAATTGTACACTGTAAATAAATGCTGCTTACTGTATGTCACTTATAGCTCAATAAAAATTCTTAAAAAATAATAAAATTTCACTGGAACACACACACACACATGCAAAGCCAGTTCTTTGAAAAATTTGTAATTGATATACCTGTAGCAAGACTGACAAAAATAAAAAGATCCAAATCACCAATATCAGGGTGGAATGCGATATCACTGCAGTTCCTGTAGTCATTAAAGGACAATAAAGAATTACTACCAACTTTATGCTCAAAAAATTGACAACTTAGAAGAAATAGAACAATTTCCTAGAAAGCACAAACTACTAAAACTCAAACAAGATGAACTAGAACCTGAATAGTCCTACAATTGTTACAAAAATTGAATTTGTAACATACTTCTCCTGGAAAAAAAAAAATCTCTGGGCCCAGATGGTTTTCCCAGAGAATTATGCCAAACTTTTTTTTTTTGCCCACACCTCACAGCTTGCGGGATCTTAGTTCCCCACCAGGGATCGAACCCATGCCCCCTGCAGTGGAAGCGTGGTGTCCTGACCACTGGACCACCAGGGAAGTCCCCACCAAACATTTAAAGTAGGATGGGCATGAGTTTTATACAGTGTCTTCCAGAAAACAGGAACCCTTCCCAATTCATTTAATGAGGCAAGTAGCACCCTTACACAAACACCAGACAAAAACAATATGAAAAAGAAAATACAGACTATTTTCTCTCATGAAAGTATGCAAAAATTCTCAAAAAAATTTGTCCAGTTGAATCCAGCGATGTTCAAAAAGAACTATGTGCCGTGACCAAGTGGGATTAGATCTAGGTATGGAAGTCTGGGTCAACATCTGAAAATCAGTCAATGTAATTCATCACATCAACAAATGAAAGAAGAAAGGTCATAAGATTATGTCAACAGATGCAGAAAAGCATTTGACATCATTCAACACCCATTTATGACAAAAACTCTCAGCAAATTATTAATAGAAGGGAATTTCCTTAAGCTGATAAAGATCATCTACACAAAACCTGCACCTAGTGAAACACAGCGGGACCCTGTGATCTGTGCCCCTGTGTCCTCAGCCTGCCCTTTGTCTGCGGAAAACCTTTAGCCAAGGAATAAGTTTAAAGTAAGTAGGAAAGTAAGGAAGTGAGAAAGTGCAGAAACAAAGGAAAACAGTCAAAGGAGACCAAATAATACTAGTTTAGTCACTAAGCATAGTCAAGGACCTTTAGTTCCTCCTTAAGGGCTGCAGATAATATTCTGAGCCATATCCCGTGAGCTGTCTTAGAGATTATTGAAACCCGCACCAGGTAGAAAAAGGTAACTACATGATGACCATGACATAAACTGGCACAATTCTGAGAATTGGCCTCAGGGAAACGGGAACAAACTGACCCTGGAACTGAAGATTAACTGTACTTAAAACGATCAAGATGGCACTGGTCAGACACTGATGACCAATTTCAAGATGACTGTCAGAGCTGATTGTGCTGTTTCTTCATGTAGTCCCCTCCCTTATCCTATAAAAGTTCTTGCCTGATGATTGTCAGTGGAGGGGAGTTGACCTTTGGGCAGGCATCTGCCCCACCCCCACCCTGCCCCATTGCCAGCATCCAAAATAAACTTTCTTTTCCACCAACCTGGTGTCTTTATTGGCTTTTTAAAAATTTTTTTTAAAATAAATAAATAAATTTATTTATTTATTTATTTTATTATTTGGGTCTTCATTGCTGCACACGGGCTTTCTCCATTTGTGGCGAGTGGGGGCTGCTCTTTGTTGCGGTGTGCAGGCTTCTCATTGTGGTGGCTTCTCTTGTTGCAGAGCACGGGTTCTAGGCACATGGACTTCAGTAGTTGCAGCACTCAGACTCAGTAGTTGTGGTGCACGGGCTTAGTTGCTCCGTGGCATGTGGGATCTTCCTGAATCAGGGCTCAAACCCATGTTTCCTGCATTGGCAGGCAGATTCTTAACCACTGCACCACCAGGGAAGTTCCTTTATTGGCTTTTGAGCAGCGAGCATCTGGACCCCACTTTTGGTTGCACTAGCATCATAACTAAGGGTGAATGCTCTCTCTAAGATAAGGAACAAGGCAAGGACTCATATTCAACATAGTATAGGAAGTTCTAGTCACTGTAATAAGGCAAGAAAAAGAAAGGAAAAACATGCAAAATTTAAAGGAAGAAATAAAACTGTCCTTATTTACAGGTGACATGATTGTTTGCATAGAAAATCTCAAGGAAATGATACAAAGAAACCTCATAGAACCAGTAAGTGAATTCAGCAAGGTTGTAGGATATAAGATCAACATACATAAATCAGTTGCATTGATTTTTATTTATCAATTTTTGTATACTAACAGTGAACATGTGGAAACTAAAATTAAGATGTACCATTTATAATCACTCCCCTGGAATGAAATCCTTAGTTATAATTATAACAAAACAAGTACAGAATCAGTATACTGAAAATTATAAAATACCAATGAAAGAAACTGAAACCACCCAATTAAAAACATATTACGTTCATGGATTGGAAGACTCCACATAGTAAAAATGTCATAGTAAAGATGTCTCTAATTACTCTATAGGTTTGATGCACTTCCTATCAAAATTTCTGCAAAGTTTTTGTAGACATAGATAACAAGGTTATTCTAAAATTTATATGGAGGGCTCTCCCTGGTGGGCCAGTGGTTAAGACTCCACACTTCCAATGCAGGGAGAGCAAATTTGATCCCTGGTTGAGGAACTAAGATCCCATATGCCGCATGGCATGGCCAAAAGATTAAAAAATAATAATAATAAAAATAAAAAATAAAATTATATGGAAAGGCACAGGCCCTAGAATAGCTTAAGTCATCTTGAAAAAAAAATAAAGTGGGAGTAATTACTCTGCCTGATATTAAAGCCTACAGCATAGCCACTGTAATCAAGGGAGTGTGGTATTGATAGAAAGATAGACACTTAGGTCAGTGGAACAGAATAGAGAACCAAGAAATAGACCCACACAAATATAGCCAACTGACTTTTGACAAAAAGTGCAAAAGAAATTCAAAGGAGAAAGATAACTTTTTCATCAAATGCTATTGGAGCAGCTGGACATTCATAGGCAAAACCATGAACTTCAACTTAAAACTTATACAGAAATTCACTCCAAATGGATCACAGACTTAAATGTAAAATGCAAAACTATAAAACTTTAAGAAAAATACTTGAGAAAAGTCTTGGCATCTAGGGCTGGCCAAAAGCACGATCCCTAAAAGAAAAAAAATGTCAGACCACATCACAATTTGAAAAGTTTTGCTCTGTGAAAGACCCTGTTAAGAGGATGGAAAGGCAAACCACAAACTGGGAGAAAACATTTGCAAACCACATATCCAGCAAAGGACTAATATCTGGACTATATAAAGAGGTCTCAAGACCCAACAGTTAAAAACTAAACAATCCAATTAGAAAATGGGCAAATGATATATGAACAGTCACTTTAGCAAATACAGATAACAGATAAACAGATGATAGGATCAGCATCATTAGCCTTTAGGAATATATAATTTTGAAATATGAAATATCAAAATAGCCAAAATAAAAAATAGTTACAACACCCAATGTTGGTGATGATGCAGGGATACTGCATCTCTCATGTACTGCTGGTGGGAATGTAAAATGGTACAGCTACTCTGGAGAACAGTTTGACAATTTCTTATAAAACTAAATTTGTAGCTACCATATGATTCAGCAGTTTCACTGTTAGGCATTTATCTCAGAGATACGAAAACTTATTTTCATACACTGTACACTGTGTTCATAGCAGCTTTATTTGTAATAGCTCAATTCTGGAAACAACCTAGATGGCCTGTAACAGGTTAAACAAACTGTGATACATCTATAC